>NC_087064.1:83867432-84115982 GCF_963678635.1 Symsagittifera roscoffensis | reverse complement strand
GGAACTTGTGCACAGAATCCACAGACATTTTTTTGTAAGTGAAACTCACTTACATTTTAGTACACTTTTAAAGGCATGTATCTGGATTCCAGCAACCTAGAGATATCAAACAGTGCGCCTTTCAGTGCACTGTTTAGCCTCGTAATGTTTGACTTCGCGAAAGTCTGGACAGAAAACCCGGACCTCGACCACTATTTCACAGCCTGTGTTCTGAACTGACTGACCCTAAAGATTTACAAACTTACATCCCTTAGGGAACTTTGCTCGTTGCTACTCTCTCCCCGAAATGCACAAAGCCGGGCAAAAATTGTTTGAGAGAATAAACATCTTAAAATTACTATTATGAGAGGCAGTGCTAATTGACTTTATGAAAATAGATAGTTTATGGTACATTTTAAAATGATTTTAGCCTCTGAAACGCCAATTTAGAGTTGCCGTGTATGTTGTTGTTTCAATTTTAGACCGTCACGTCTATATGTGGAACGTGGAAACTCTTCAAATGCAAACAATTGCGTGCAAAGTTGAAAAACAATCTGAGGAAATGCGGTTCCGAGCCCTTTCTTCGGGAGATGAAAGAGTGTCTGCCCAGAGCTCCAGCAGTAACTCATTGGCACAAGAATCAATAGTGCAAGTTGCAGATATTCAAAAGCTGAACGAATGTATTTACGTGGGCTTGAACGTTGGATACGTTCTTGTTTACAATGGAACAACAGGCGATAAGGTCAACCAAATCCATTGTTATGTAGAAGACGTCTACAGGATACTTGCTGTGGAACCAATCATAGCTCCTCCCAGGTGCCAAGTGATGGAGCATTACCAGGCAATGTTCCACAAGAAGGATCCGAGGTTCTTGACTTTCGGAAGAGGTCACTACAGTTTAGTGGAGCAGAGATTGTCGTGCAAAATGGCGACTGAGGCGACAAACAGACGCGGGCGGGCACACACGTATGATTCAATGTTCGCAGCTTCTCGCGACATTGTCATTAAGCTTTGGAACCAGTACGGGGAGGAACTGAACAAAATAAAAACGCGCAAGCCAAAGCTGGTTAAACAGGAAACAGGTAACAAATTATAAGCATGAGGGTAAATAATAATAATTATAAGCATGGGGCGGGGGGCGGGGAGCATAGTCTATTTTTGCAAAATTAATTACTGAAACAAAAACATGTTTGATTTTAAATATTTTACAGATTTTTGGGCAGAAGTTTTTGGGCTTGAAAAGTGTCAACTGAATTAGGCTTCAAAAATTCTTTCAAAGCTAAAAATGTAGTTTTTGTTGCTTAAATTGGAATGGACTAAAAATCGAAAATTTAAGCGGTTTGTCATTACACTGAGAAAAAGTTTTGAAACTATTTTCAAAAATCGACCGAATCACGATGGAAAGGACTTTGATATTAGCCACTCTGGCCTCTTTCTTAGGTTCCTGATTTTGAGTGGACAAAAGTGTTTAAAAACAAAAACTAAATCCGCACACCACGAATACTAGTTCTTGCCGCTTTCAGAGGTCGGAGAAAACAATTATAAGCCAGCTAGATTATGTTTTTAGTGACGAATGAAAAGCGGCGAACGACATTCTGCGGCGGCGAAAGAAACGAGCAAAAGGTAGCAGCACCGAATGCCGTCTCTGAGATGTGCATGAAAGCAGTACTGATCCCGAAGGAGTTGCAGGAATCCACTTCTGAGTTATCCCAAGCCGACCTGAACAAATTCATGAACATTCTTCGTTTTGACGAAGCAGCGGTTGAAAACCTTGCCAACGCCACGCCTTCTGACGATGACAAGGGAAATGACGAAATGGATTCACAACCAGAAGAGAATAGTAAGCGACCATTGAAACGACCTTCGCTTCTGGGAACTTTTTCGCGCAAGAAACCAAGAAGCCAGTTAGATGCTATCATTGAGAACCCAGAGCCAAAACGGGTGCTAGTAGACGTCAAGGAGTCAGGCTTTGCCTGCTATAGATTCTCATTGACTGTTAAAGGTCAGATAGTGGAGTTCAGCAACGGAGTCTCAGTCAGTTTCAAACCTTTTTCGTGCGAGACTTCAGCGCACCAAACTGTTCTCATTATTGTGAACAGTCCTGACAACGAACAGTTAAAAAGACACTTTCCAAAGTGCAGCAGTTCTCCGATAGTTAATATCATAAGTGAAATCAAAAAAGAATTCAAAAGACCCGTGGCCGTTTCGTTTCCCGGAATACACGGAGAAATTTTCAGTCAGAAAGTATACACTGGCTTCGATTTAGCTCCCGATTGTTTATTTCCGGTGGAAAAGCTAGAACGCGTGACAGCAAACAGCAGAGCTATAGAGTACCAAGCCAGTCAGTTCTTCATGCCAATTTGTGTCGTTTCGTCCGCAACTTCTGCTAGCCTACCTGGCTTCGTTAATCTGAATAACTTATTCCCACAAGAGTTACGAATGTTCCTCGTATTGTATAAGGAAAACGTGGGTCACGAAAGGTCCTTGCACTTCAGCTGTCTGCCAGCGAATCGTTTTCTGAATGTTGTAAAGATGCTCCCAGTTGCCGATGTGCAAGTTCACGGAGTTCAAATACAGACCAAAGTTGGATCAAAAATCGAAATCACAGCATTCGACCGAACAGTTTATTTGAACGTACTTGATAACGAAATTGTAGTTATCAATGACAATACGGATCCCAAGTTCCAAGAATCTCAAATATCGTACCAATTCTCAGTGATTTGTCCAGTTTTCACGAGAAACTGCACTTACGGGAAACTATTGGCTAACCGGTCTATCAACGTGAACTTTGAGACCATTTTGAGGTCAGTTTCGAGGTCAATTGCTTCGACCGACTGCAACTGGACAGAGTTTCTGAACAAGGCGAGTTTCGATGAAAGTGACGTGAAAGTGTTGATCAACCATGACAACAATGAAATTCTGGAAAAGATGAGTTTGTTCGCTACTAAAAACGAACTTGTAGATATCTTATCACACCTCGTGGACGAGACGCAAGTGGATTTGAACAGAGAAAACATCTATACAGTGATCGACCGAGTGAGCTGCTGGCGAACTATTTCTCGGAGCGAGATTGTGAGAGCTCTCAAACAGAATGACAAGTTTAGAAGTGTGTCTTTTTCAGGCCAAATAACAAACTTTGCTGCCCAAATTGCTGCCAAGTGTCTGATAGAAAAGTATCGATTCAATCAACTTCAGCCTGGCTCATTGTTGGACATTGCAGTGTATGCTGAAGATTTAGCACGTCCCTTCTGGACACACAAAAGGCGACGTATTAGCTCAGACGCCTCATAAATCCAATAGAATCACTTACGCAATCATACCGCCTGCAGATTCCATCGATTAAACAACAAATATCTTAACCACTTTTCTCCTAATGTCATATGGATGAAAATAAATTATTTCAGTTAATTAGGATAACAAATGACTTGAACGAATACATTGACATAATTGACAAAAGCTGTGCTCTGCAAGCATGTGAAGTCGGAATTTTGCAATAATAAAGAAATCACAGATAATCAGAACAAAAAAACAATTTCTTGATCGAGCATTATGTCAAAGCATTGCAGAACAGGTTTTGCCCGAATATAATAGGTAAAATATCCGAATTTGTTTTATACAATTTTTTGGTAAATTTTCCCCCTCACGTGTTTCAAGCAGACTGATAAATTTTTCATCTTTTAAGCGTTTGATAAAACCAAATAGCTTGCAATCATTTTTTGTGGATTGAAATCTTGGCTGTTTTTTTTTGCATTAGGAATAGCGAACACATTGATTTCTTACAGCTGCACTTAAAGTAACCTGGATAATGCATTTGAGCTTTTTAGTTTTAGTGTATTAACATTTTGGTGATTGAAAAAAAATTGACAGTTGAATTGTGTTAGTAGGTCTGACGAACAAACACCCGAGTACGTTTTCCGTCGTTTTCTTTATTTGATGGAAAAAATTGAAATATTTAAAACTTTGAACATTGTCTTTAGAAAGTAAGAAAAAACACTATGAGCAAAAATATTCCAAAATTCCCGGGTTCACCTCCATAAACCGAAAATGCTTATCTTACAATTCCATACATCAATTGTATGGAAACATGCTAATCATACAGTTTTCATACAATTTCAAAAAATCATTTAAAGAAGATTCGAACTAGTTTCTGCGGCTATTTGAGCCAAATAAAACAGTCTGGTGATGAAAAAATCTTTGTTTCTTTTTTTTTTGAAAAAAAATATATCATAGAATTTCCATATATGAAACATGTATGATTAGCAATTTTTTGATGGCCACAACAAAAATTTTTCCAAAAAATATTAAAATTGCCCCAAATTTTTTTTGTTTTTTTTTTCAATCGCAAATCGAATTTTGTACGCAAAGAAACATTTTACAAAAAAGATTTTTTTTGCATGCAAATTTTAACTTTTGTCTGAATAACGTAGTCCTGGATACACGAAAATTGGATTTTTTCCGTTGTTCTGGATAACTTTTTTCAAACAGGCTAACAACTCCTTCTTCTTTGAAAAATTTTGCCACAACTGAAAAGTTTGACGCTATCAATATATTATTTGTGAAGATAACTCAATGAACCCAAGAATATTAAAAAAAAAACAAATCTTTTGGGAAACCTTGCCCAGACGAGTAAAATTTCGTAAGACAATTGCAGCAGAACAAAAATTTTGAATTTTTAATTGTTTCGGCCGACATTTTTTTCTTCTTAGAATTTTAATTGAAATGCCGGACCATGCTCTTTGAAATTGAGTGCCTGATTAGCTAATCAGATTCAACTTTATTACTTTGAGTTGAAAAAACTGCAAAAATTTCAAGTATTTGGAAAAAATTGGGGAAATCTCATAGTTTTAGTTAATTTTTTTGTTGCTTCTGATCTAATAGAAACAATATACGTACGTACGTACAGAGTGTAAAACTGAGTTCAAATTGCATACTAAACGGCATCATGTTGAGACAATGATACAAAAGTTTCAATAAAATTTTGGATTTTTCCAAAATTTTCAAACAAAATATTGAAATACGATAAGTTTTAGCATAATCGGAGCTAGAAAGCAGGTTTTATAATGCTCTCAACGTTAACGAGAAAGCTCATAATAGCTGATTCAATATTGAAACTTCCGATTCCTCGGGAGAATAGTGAAATTAACCGTAATTTTTGAGAAAGAAAAAAATTAATCAAATCTACCCAAAAATTTTCATTATCAACCTTTGTTTTGGTAATTAACTAATTTTTTGTCCAATTCAGGTAGAATTGAAAAAATATTTTCAATTCAAAAGAACATTAAGAGCAATATTCTACAAAATTTCTAGATCAAACTCCATGATTTAACTCCTCCTCAGTTTTTTCTCAGTGGTTAACCCAAATTTGTAAAAACAATATTACAACTTCTGAGAAGTTTTTCACGTTATTAAAAATGAATTTCAGATAAAAGATAAACATTGAACAGTTAATTGCTCAAATTGACTAAAAATGGTATAAATTTATTTAAAAATTTTATACGATATTGGCTCAATCTCAAAAAAATCTTGTTCATAACTGATGATTATCTCTCTGTTGCTTCTGCAACATAATTTTCATGAATTTCCGTAGATATGTTCTATGTTTTAAAGTTATTCTTGCTTTCTGCTCAAAACGTATTATCGGTTTTGAACTCACTTTGCAAGAAAATTAAGTCAGAACCGGAGAATTTAGGAGGAAAATAGTATCAATTGAACGAACAGAGATAAAATTAGAACTGATACTGCCTGATCATTACGATAAAAAAAGTAAGTGTCTTCCTCAAAGTTCTCTTGTTAAATTGCTACAGTAAACTATTTAAGCAAAAATACAACTTTTGGATTCAATAAATATCACTTTTCTTGCAAAATAGTTATTAAATCGCTTTTTATTCTTTATTTATGACGGAAGTTTTCTCAAGAATATCCAAGTGAGAAAGAATCGGTGCTAATTAAACAATTCAAAAACATATGTAAAAAATGAGAATATAAAAGTGTGTTTTAACAATTCAAGGACAAATAAAGAGCAGCTCTATTACTTATAACCTGAAAACCTCAGGAAATACGCAAGGGAACCTAGTTCCTAACATCTACAATATCTAAAAACGTCTAAAAGAGCGCAACTCAAAAAATTGATTTTGCCAAGGAAATCAAGGTGCAAACTGGAACAACTTTTTAACTTTCCTATGTTTATCGAGCAAAAAACTCTATAGTGAAAAAAATGAAATGTAGATCTTGAAAGCAAGTTTTTGATTTATGCTTCATGCATCTTCTTCCAAGAGATGTCTGATTGGGTTTACTTTACAAAAATTATCCTCAAAAGATCTAAATTGTCATATAAAGCTGCCTAATGTATCAAAAGATAACAAACTTTTCTAATGAATTACACATAAATACAAATCTTTGACATTTTTTATGTCTGACTTTTTCTCAAGATAAACTTTATAAGCCAAATTTTAGTAAAATTATCTCAACAATCCTAATGAATTAAACTGAGTTTCTATCTCATTTTAGCATTTTCTCACTTTCTGCTGCATCTATTATCTATCAAAATAATCCAATTTCTACAAATTTTAACATGAAAATTGAATTTTAGATAAAAAATGTATCGTTTCAACGAACGTTCAATAATTCGAAGCTGAAGTAAAACCATGAATCCTTTGCTAAAAGTCTTTATTTGATTTGCTCAACCTGATAACTTTATAGTGCTGTTTCAGATCTAATTTTCTACATTGAGGTAATTCTTTGGTTGAGAATGATGTGTAAAGAAATGATTATCTTGAAATTTTCAAAGGTTAGCACAAACATGCATTTTTTCATCTTTTCTGAAATCGTCAAAAAACAGTAGAAAACTATAATTCTTAACAAATCAAACCCAATTATCTGCTTAATAACGCACTACTCTATGAACGCTTTTACAACCACTAAATAGGGAAAACTTTAAAATGGCAACTAGGCAAAACCTTTCAATTAGTCGATGTTTTACAAATATCCAGTTTTTTTTTACAGTTTTCAAACAAATGAAAGACAACTAGGTGAAACCTTTCAATAAGTCAATTTTTACAAATGTTCAGTTTTTTTACAGTTTTTAAACGAATAATTAACCACTCATTAGCGTATGTTACGCACTTTTACTACAAACTTATCGAAACAAAGTCCGAATTATCTGCTTAATAACGCACTACTCTATGAACAGTTTTACAATCACTGAACAGGGAAAACTTTAAATGGCAACAGGGCAAAATCTTTCAATTAGTCAATGTTTTACAAATATCTAGTTTTTTCTACAGTTTTTAAACAAATACTTAACCACTCATTAGCGTATGTTATCCACTTTTACTACAAATTCATCGCAACAAAGTCTCCTCAAGCTTGCAACCAATAGAGTTTTTACTGTTGGCTAAAGATTTTTGGATCAATTTCCATGGAAAATTTCAGAACAATTTGAACTCGATTTTTGCTGTCTGTATCGTCAATCAACCCCCCTTGAATAAAAAAAATGACAGACCTAGAATTGTGATAAAAAAACTGCAGAGTTATTAATAGAATTTTTCAATTTCATCGCAATTGTATTTCAGACTGAGTAAAAATTAGTATTCATAGTAAATTGAACGAACAGAGATAAAATTAGAACTGATACTGCCTGATCATTACGATAAAAAAAGTAAGTGTCTTCCTCAAAGTTCTCTTGTTAAATTGCTACAGTAAACTATTTAAGCAAAAATACAACTTTTGGATTCAATAAATATCACTTTTCTTGCAAAATAGTTATTAAATCGCTTTTTATTCTTTATTTATGACGGAAGTTTTCTCAAGAATATCCAAGTGAGAAAGAATCGGTGCTAATTAAACAATTCAAAAACATATGTAAAAAATGAGAATATAAAAGTGTGTTTTAACAATTCAAGAACAAATTAAGAGCAGCTCTATTACTTATAACCTGAAAACCTCAGGAAATACGCAAGGGAACCTAGTTCCTAACATCTACAATATCTAAAAACGTCTAAAAGAGCGCAACTCAAAAAATTGATTTTGCAAAGGAAATCAAGGTGCAAACTGGAACAATTTTATAACTTTCCTATGTTTATCGAGCAAAAAACTCTATAGTGAAAAAAATGAAATGTAGATCTTGAAAGCAAGTTTTTGATTTATGCTTCATGCATCTTCTTCCAAGAGATGTCTGATTGGGTTTACTTTACAAAAATTATCCTCAAAAGATCTAAATTGTCATATAAAGCTGCCTAATGTATCAAATGATAACAAACTTTTCTAATGAATTACACATAAATACAAATCTTTGACATTTTTTATGTCTGACTTTTTCTCAAGATAAACTTTATAAGCCAAATTTTAGTAAAATTATCTCAACAATCCTAATGAATTAAACTGAGTTTCTATCTCATTTTAGCATTTTATCACTTTCTGCTGCATCTATTATCTATCAAAATAATCCAATTTCTACAAATTTTAACATGAAAATTGAATTTTAGATAAAAAATGTATCGTTTCAACGAACGTTCAATAATTCGAAGCTGAAGTAAAACCATGAATCCTTTGCTAAAAGTCTTTATTTGATTTGCTCAACCTGATAACTTTATAGTGCTGTTTCAGATCTGATTTTCTACATTGAGGTAATTCTTTGGTTGAGAATGATGTGTAATGAAATGATTATCTTGAAATTTTCAAAGGTTAGCACAAACATACATTTTTTCATCTTTTCTGAAATCGTCAAAAAACAGTAGAAAACTATAATTCTTAACAAATCAAATCCAATTATCTGCTTAATAACGCACTACTCTATGAACGCTTTTACAACCACTAAATAGGGAAAACTTTAAAATGGCAACTAGGCCAAACCTTTCAATTAGTCGATGTTTTACAAAAGTTCAGTTTTTTTACAGTTTTTAAACGAATAATTAACCACTCATTAGCGTATGTTACGCACTTTTACTACAAACTTATCGAAACAAAGTCCGAATTATCTGCTTAATAACGCACTACTCTATGAACAGTTTTACAATCACTGAACAAGGAAAACTTTAAATGGCAACAGGGCAAAATCTTTCAATTAGTCAATGTTTTACAAATATCTAGTTTTTTCTACAGTTTTTAAACAAATACTTAACCACTCATTAGCGTATGTTATCCACTTTTACTACAAATTCATCGCAACAAAGTCTCCTCAAGCTTGCAACCAATGGAGTTTTTACTGTTGGCTAAAGATTTTTGGATCAATTTCCATGGAAATTTTCAGAACAATTTGAACTCGATTTTTGCTGTCTGTATCGTCAATCAACCCCCCTTGAATAAAAAAAATGACAGACCTAGAATTGTGATAAAAAAACTGCATAGTTTTTAATAGAATTTTTCAATTTCATTGCAATTGTATTTCAGACTGAGTAAAAACTAGTATTCATAGTAAATTGTCCTAAGTTTTTAATAAAAATATTAATTTTTTCTTCTCTTAAAGTGGGTATGGAGACTGCTGAGCACATAAATTGACACTATGTTGAAAAAAAGAATGCTTCTTCTTGAAATGATTAGTGTGTTCCTCGCTGCTATAAGTATAAAAGTTACAGTTCGAACACTTCAAAACACCACAGGTTCTACGATGTCTTGACGCATATTTATGTGTGTGTTCTCTGCCACATTCAAGACAAGCAACTCTTTTTTTTCTATTCAGTCACGGCATCTCAATAAGTAATTGACGAATTTGAGAATAAATGGGAGTTTTAGAATGTCCCGAATTTTTCTAATACAAAGAGTTGAATAGCTGCAAAAATTAATAAAACAAATAAAAACAGCGAAATTTTTAGTCAATGATTTTTAAGGTGAAGGGAAATCAGAATGGATATCATCCTATTTGATCAGGATGAAAAAATTTGTCCAATCTAACCATGAAGTTTTCAAACGTTTTGATATCAACCAATCATTATCGATCATTTCTTATAAGGAAAGCTTTATCTATTGATATCAACCAATCAGAAACGGGTTTTACTTATTAGGAAAATTTATTTTTTTTTTGATATCAACCAATCAGAATCGGGCTTTACTTATAAGGAAATTTTATCTTTTTTGATATCAACCGTTCAGAATTGAGCACTCCTTCACAGATAATATTTGTGATCTTAACAAATTAGATTGAATTATTCACAGATTTCAAAACATTTTTAGATCAGAACAAAACTATGTTTATGAAATTCCCCAATCCATCATTGTTACTGAAAAATTTTCTAACATAACTAACATATGTATTTGACACCAAAGTGAGATAGATTAAATTTTTTGTCAGCTTTATATTGTTTTTCGAAACTTAATTCAATTTTTTTTAAATACTATCAAAATTTTATTGATTTTTTCGATTTCTAACCAGTGAAAAAAGAAATTAACAAAATATACATTTTTATTGTTTTCTTTTTGATGAATTGTAGTATAAACAACCGGAAGTCTATTAAATTTGGATTATCAATTAAAAAAATTTCTGACAAATCTAGATTTTGTCTTTGTATCAAATTCAAAACAATATTCAAATTGATGTTCTTTATCTCCAATTTTTTTTTCATAAGCTCTTCCAATGTTTTGTTTTTTACTGATAGACCACTGAATCTGACTTAACTATTCTAATTAAAAAAACATTGTTAATAAATGTGGCAGTACTCTTCTTTTGTAAAATCTCCTCTCCATCTTTTCAGCAAAACTATTGAACTTAATGTGTTTCTTTACAAGTTAAAACTAATACAATCTCCATCAACATCATCTGTGCACCATCCTTGTAGTTTTTGTAGTAGTTCAATTTTAAAATCTGATTAAGGTCCATTTCAGACATTGAAAACGCTTTTGATAGAAACTTTTTTCTTTCTGAAATAAACAAAAAACTTAATAAACTCGTAATTCTAATCACCATCAAAACTTTTTTCCTCATTTAGAAAATTGATTTAAATATCAAAATCTCAATTTTAAAAAAAATTAAAACAATCAATGAAATAGATAAATTCAAAAATTAATTGAGGTTTTCATTTAGCTTTTTGGTTGTAATTTTGTTCAAATTAGACAAAATGTGCTTATATTTAGACAAAAACAGTCATAAATTAGGTTTTTTTGTAATTTTTCGAACAATAACTGGAATATCAAGTGATAATTGTTTAATGTTTTTTTTTGTTAATTTGAATTAAATTGTGTGTTTTGTCTGACTTTTTCTGAAATATCATAGCTATAAAAATTGACTTCAGTGAAAAAATATAGTTTTGAACCAACAATATGTTAATTACCAAACATACAAAACGCTACAAAGCAATACTGAGACTTACTTTTATCGAAAAACATAGTCTCTCAAAATTTGGTAGAGATCTTCGAATTCATTCGAAGTATAGCTGACAAATGAAATTTGCTTCAAGTCTTCATTTACCTTTGCAGTGAAGAGTCGAATCTTATTGTAGGGTGTCTTGTTTATATTGTACTTCTTGATTGTGACACACACCCTCCTCGTGTTGAATTTTGATATTTCATATGCTCTGTTACAGATGTCGAGCTCTTGATCCAGAGTTGATTCTTAACCAGATTTGGCTTCATATATATGTACGAATCCAAGGTTTTCAGCATCGTGATTAACTGTATTCCAGATTGCCGATATTGCTTTTCTTCTTTTTCACTAAGATAGATTTAATGAGACTTATTTTTGCCAAATCATTTATTTTCAAAAGTTGAAAGCACGGTTCCAATTACCAACCAAATCTCCCAATTCTTTTTTGATTTTTTGAAAATTCAATTTAGTTGGGACTATCAACTTTTCTTGAGTACATTTTCGAAGAGAAAACTGATCAGATGAGGAGAAATGGGGGAAATGATTTTGAGGTTAAGAGAAATTGGAAGTGAGCAGTATGAGTCATATGGAAGTAGTACCAAATCTGGTAGGTTTTGTATGAAGTTTCCCTTTATGGAAATTCCGTAGTCGTTACTACTACTCCATAAATCCACCAGTTTCTGCAAAAATTATTCTTCTCAATAAAAGCTGCTGTATGTCACTCTCTTCCAAGTTTTTATTCAGATTGAAACGTAAATAATTGTTTTCTACTTTCAACAAATTTTACGAATAAAACTTAGTAACCCAAGATTTTTGCGCGTCTACTCACGGTTCTTTCTGTTTTTTGGAAAGTTGCAAGTTTTATTTAAATTTAATAGGAACATCTCTTAGCCAGATTCTTCAGAGATTAGACAAATATCAATACATATATCAAGAAATTGATTGTCTTCACACTTTGTAAAAACACAGATTCTATTCAAGTATTGTGACATCAAGTCGGCAAGTATTCAATCAGCTTATTTGCGGTGTTCAGCATAATTTACGATAAAAAGGAGCTATAAAAAACCAATTGTATGAAAGAAAAGACTCGTTTAGAAAACAATCAAAAAACTTTATCTAAATTCTAATCAAAAATTTGCATTTACGCAAACTCTGGGCTCAGTTTTGTTAGACAGAATTCGAAATGTTCAAAACTCAGAAAATGAAACTGATTTGTTCAAAATAATTGATTGTTTCATTGATGGTTATGTTTCTGCAAATAATGAGTTGATCATTTTTTCTTTTAATTTTTGAACATTTCTTCATAAAATCTTGTCAAAGATAATTATATTTCATTTTAAATGCTTTTCAACGAATAAATTTATAAAAATATTTCTTTACTTGTTGCAAAAGTTGTAATTTTTTTTATCAACAAGTGTGCTAAATTTTTTGAGAACAAGTTTTGCTTGCTGCAACTTTTTTTCATGACTTTTTTATAAAACATATGCAAAAATCAAACTTATTTTATTCTTATGCAACTGCAAAAAACGCAAAGTTTTATTGTAAAAAACTTGTTAATTCATTGCCAAAAAGTTCCAACATTTTTGTTTTCGAGTGCTATTCCCTATCCTAATACATTGTTTTTCTGATATTATTGATCAACATACATGCGAAAAATAGATTTCTTTATGATCAAAAATAAAAGCAAGAAAATCAATTACTTTAATTATTAACAGTGCAAGAACAAATTATATAATATTTTTCTAAAATTAAAAACATTTAATAAAAATTTTCCTAATTTGCGAATTTTTTTTTGAATTTTCAAAATTATGCAAAAAAAATTCAGAAAAACACTGCAAGTTGCAAAAAGATGTAATGATGTTTTCATCATGTATGCAAAAACTAAGATGTTTTTTAATCAAGTCTGTAAAAATTGATCTGACGAAATTGCTTTCAAATTTTTTATGATCTTGCAAAAATTTTGTGTTTTGCAAAGTGCATGAATAGGATTTTTCAAAACGTGTACTACAAATTTTTCAATAAACTCTCACCTTATCTCTTGGTTCTTATCTCTTTAACATAAAACTACTAGATGCGAAATAAAAATTACAAAACCCAAGACAATAACCAAAATATTTGCAAATCAAAGAGCTGTCGAGCAGCTGAGTTCTCAAAATTTTGCAAGTTCTCAATGGAGCGCAAAACTGGTCTTGCCTCCATCGCCGGTGGTTGTCTTGGCGGTTGGCTGACTGAAGATCTCGGCTCAGAGAACCCCTCATCCTCTTCGATAGTAATTGGGATCTGCACAGATCCTTCTTCCTCCCGAGGAAAGAGGAAATCGTCGATTGGTTGTGCCACATATATAGAGTCAGGAATCTCGGGGTATTCATTCCCACATGCTCAGACACTTCCTCCATCATTTGCATGGTTCCAAGTTGGTTCTCTGTGATGAGAACTTGCGTCATATGTTGTTCGTTGAAATCTCTTCGGATTATCTCCACCATGTGCCAGACTTGAGTTGGGATGTCCGTTTGAGCCAGAAAAACTCCAGACACTGTTTCTCGCACTTGAATTTGTACTAGATCAGGTGAAAATTCTACCGAGAACATAAGCTTGCTGTTTTGCACTGAGAAGATCACTTCCAGCAATAAGTTGAGTAAAAGATACAGAGTAAAATGAACCATGGATTTACAGTTAAGAGGGAAGTAGTTGACGTTTATGCATGTCACAGGTTTTCCCCCAATATATTTTGATAAAAAACCAAATATTAGTTCACGGTACCCATTTCTCTAACCTAAAAATTATTTTATTTTCTTTTTTACTACCATCAACTACCTCCTCTCTCAGCTCTAAATACTTTAACTCGAATGTGTGGGTATAACCAATCAGAATTGATTTTCCTTATTTGGATTGTAGACGTGTCCAATCAGATTTCAGCTTTCTTTTATGGAATTCTTGAATAAAAATAAGTTCAGTTGGAAACAAAGTTCTAATTTAGGTACTTTTTACACATTGTCGTCTCCAAGCACAAAAACAAATACTTGAATTTTTATCAAAATTTATTGGGGGAAGACCTGTGACATGCATAAACGTCAACTACTTCCCTCTTAACTGTAAATCCATGGTTCATTTTACTCTGTATCTTTTACTCAACTTATTGCTGGAAATGATCTTCTCAGTGCAAAACAGCAAGCTTATGTTCTCGGTAGAATTTTCACCTGATCTAGTACAAATTCAAGTGCGAGAAACAGTGTCTGGAGTTTTTCTGGCTCAAACGGACATCCCAACTCAAGTCTGGCACATGGTGGAGATAATCCGAAGAGATTTCAACGAACAACATATGACGCAAGTTCTCATCACAGAGAACCAACTTGGAACCATGCAAATGATGGAGGAAGTGTCTGAGCATGTGGGAATGAACTAGCCCGAGATTCCTGACTCTAGATATGTGGCACAACCAGTCGAAGATTTCCTCTTTCCTCGGGAAGAAGAAGGAGCTGTGCAGAACCCAATCACTATCGAAGAGGATGAGGGATTCTCTGAGCCAAGAACTCCAGTCAGCAAACCACCAAGACAACCACCGGCGATGGAGGCAAGACCAGTTTTGCGCTCCATTGAGAACTTGCAAAATTTTGAGAACTCAGCTGCTCGACAGCTCTTTGATTTGTAAATATTTTGGTTATTATCTTGGGTTTTGTAATTTTTTTTTCGCATCTAGTAGTTTTATATTAAAGAGATAAGAACAAAGATATGACGTAAGAGTTTAGGGTTGAAGTACTTTTTTTGAAAAATCCTATACATGCACTTTGCAAAAGACAAAATTTTTGCAATATCTTAAAAAAACTGAAAACAATTTTGTCAGATCATTTTTTACAGACCTGATAAAAAACATCTTGCAAGATGGTGTTAAATTTGCAAGATGATAAAAACAGTTAAAATAATTTCATCTTCCAAAGTTTTTCAGATCAATTTTTACGGCTCGATAAAAAAACAGCTCAGTTTTTGCATACATGATGAAATTATCATTACAGTGCATTGTTTTTCTTAACATTTTTGCATACTTTTTAAAAAATCAAAGAAAAACTTGCAAATTAGGAAAATTTTAATTAATGCTTTTGCTTTTCTAAAAATTATTATACAACTTTTTCTTGCACTGTTAATGATTAAAGTGAATGAATTTCTTGCTTTTTTTTTCGATCATAAAAAATCTACTTTTTGCATGTCTGTTGATCAGGGATATCAGAAAAACAATGTTTTAAGATATGGAGTAACACTCGAAAACAAAAATGTTGAAACTTTCTGGCAATGATTTAACAAGTTTTTTACCATAAAATTTTGCGTTTTTTGCATTTGCATAAGAAAAAATAAGTTTTGCATGTGTTTTGTAAGAACTCATGAAAAAAGTTACATCAAGCAAAATATTTTTAAAATTTTATTTTCGAAACTAATAAAAAAAGTTGACACGAGTCATTTTCTTGATACGCTTGGTATTTTTATATCTCCTTTCCGTCGTAAATTATGCTGAACACCGCAAATAAGCTGATTGAATACTTCCCGACTTGATGTGACAATACTTGAATAGAATCGGTGTTTGTACAAAGTGTAAAGACAATCAATTTCTTGATATATGTATTGACATTTGTCTAATCTCTGAAGAATCTGACTAAGATATATTCCTACTAAGTTTAAATGAAGTTTGCAGCTTTCCAAGGTTTAGAAAGGATTGTGAGTAGACACGCAATAATCTTGGGTTACTATGTTTTTTCGTAATCTTCGTGATGAGAACATAAAATAATGATTTATTATTATGATAAAAAAAACTGGGAAGAGGTTGACAAATAGCAGCTGTCATTGAGAAGAATGATTTGTGCAGAAACTGGTGGTTTTATGTAGTAGTAGTAGTAATGCCTACGCAATTTCCATATAGGAAAACTTCATACAAAACCTTGGTACTACTTCCATATGACTCATACTGCTTACTTCCATTTTCTTTTAACCTCAAAATCATTTCTCCCATTTCTCCTCATCTGATCAGTTTTCTCTTCGAAAATGTACTCAAGAAAAGTTGATAGTCCCAACAAAATTGAATTTTCAAAAAATCAAAAAAGAATTGGGAGATTTGTTTGGTAATTCGAACCGTGCTTTCAACTTTTGAAAATAAATGATTGGGGAAAAATAAGTCTCAACAAGTCTATCTTAGTGAAAAAGAAGGAGAAGCAATATCGGCAATCTGGAATACAATTAATCACAATGCTGAAAACCTTGGATTCGTACATATAGATGAAGCCAAATCTGGTAAAAAATCAACTATGGATCAAGAGCTCGACATCTGTAATAGAGCATATGAAATATCAAAATACAACGCGAGGAAGGTGTGTGTCACAGTCAAGAAGTACGATATAAACAAGCCACCCTACAATTAGATTCGACTCTTCACTTCAAAGGAAAATGAAGACTTGAAGCAAGTTTCATTTGTGAGCTATACTTTGAATGAATTCAAAGATCTCTTCCAAATTTTGGGAGGATTTATGTTTTTTGATAATTGTAAGTCTCAGTAATGCTTTTTAAGGTTTTGTATGTTTGGTAATTAACATATTATTGGTTCAAAACTATTTTTTTTCATTGAAGTGTATATTTAGAGCTTTGATATCTCAGGAAAAGTCAGAAAAAACAAACAATTTAGTTCAGTTTAACAGAAAACCATAATCAATTATCAGTTAATTTTTCATATATTGTTTAAAAAATTACAGAAAAGCTTATTTTATGACTGTTTTTGTCCAAACTTAAATAAATTTTGTCTTATTTAAACAAAATTACCAGCAAGAATGTAGTTGACAACATTATCAATATTTCTTGAATTTATTTATTTCATTGGTTGTTTTATTTTTTTTAATGGTGATTAATATTACAAAGTAAATTAAAAATGAAAAAAACAATTCAAGTTTTTTAAGTTTCTTTGTTTATTTCAGTCAGAAAAATATTTCTATCAAAAGCGTTTCCAATGACTGAAATGGAGATTCATCAGATTTTAAAATTGAACTGCTACAAAAATCTACAAGAGAGGTGCACAGATGATGTTGATGGAGATTGCATTAGTTTTAACTTGTATAGAAACACAAAAAGTTCAATAGTTTTGTTAAAAACAATGAATAGGAGATTTCAGAAAAGCAGAGTACTGCCAGATTTATCAACAACGTTTTTATTTGAAGAGTTAAGTCAGATTCATTGGTCTATCAGTAAGAAAAAACAAAACAATTGGAGAGTCTATGGGACAAAAATTCGAGATAAAGAACATCAATTCGAGTACTGTTTTGAATTTGATACAAACACAAAATCTAGAATTGTCAGAGAAACTTTTAATCGACTGTCCGAATTTAATAGATTTCCGGTTGTTTATACTACAACATACCAGAAAGAAAACACTAAAATGTATATTTTGGTAATTTCTTTTTTCCACCGGTTAGAAATAGAACAAATCAATCAAGTTTTGATAGTAATTTCATAATTTGAAGTGAGTATCAAAAAAACAATAAAAACCAGACAAGAAATATATTTATCTCATTTTGCTGTCAAATGTATACGTTAGTTATGTTAGAAACTTTCTCAATAAAATTGATTGATTGGGAAGTTTCATAAACATAGTTTGTTCTGATATAAAAAAGTTTTAAAATCTGTGAATACTTCATTCTAATTTGTTAAGACCACAAATATAACCTGTGAAAAAATGCTCGATTCTTATTGATTGATTGCAAAAAAGATAAATTTTCCTTATAAGTTATGCTCGATTCCGACTTGTTGATATCAAAACGATAAAATTTCCTAATAAGTTATGCTCGTTTCTGATTGGTTGATAACAAAAAAGAAAAAAAACTTTTCTTATTAAAAATGCTCGATTCTGATTGGGTCATATCAAATTTTTTGAAAATTTCATGGTTACACTGGTTAATTTTTTTCATCTTGATCAAATAGGATGATATCCATTCTGATTTTCTTTCAAGTTAAAAACAATTGGTTAAGAAATTTGCCGTTTTTTTTATTTTTAAAAAAATTTTGAAGCGATTTTACTCTTTTTATCGGAAAATTTTGGAACACTCTAAATCTCCCATTTATTCTCAAGTTCATCATTTGCTTATTGGGATGCAGTCACTGAACAAAAACAAAAGAGTTGCACGTCTTGAATGTGGCAGAGAATACACACGTAAAGATGCGTCAAGACATCGTAGAACCTGTGGTGTTTTGAAGTGTTCAAAATGTAATTTTTATACTTATAGCAACAAGGAACTCACTAATCATTTCTAGAAGAAGCATTCTATTTTTCAACATTATGTCAAATTATGTGCTCAGCAGTCTCAATACACATTTCAAGAGAAGGCAAAATTAATATTTTTTATTAAAAACTTAGGACAGTTTACAATGAATTTTAATTTTTACTGAGTTTGAAAAAAAATTAAGATGAATTTGAAAAATTTTAGTAAGAATTATACAGATGCATTTTTTTCATCACATTTCTATATCTGTCATTTTGTTTTATTCAAAAGTTTTGATTGACGATACAGACAGCAAAAATCGAGTTCAAATTGTTGTAAAATATTCCATGGAAATCGATCCAAAAATCTTCAATCAACAGTAAAAACTCCATTGGTTGCAAGCTCGCGGAGAAATTGTTGCGATGAATTTGTAGTAAAAGTGAATAACATACGCTAATGAGTGGTTAAGTATTTGTTTAAAAACTGTAGAAAAAACTGGATATTTTTAAAACATCGACTAATTGAAAGGTTTTGACTAGTTGCCATTTTAAAGTTTTCCCTATTTAGTGGTTGTAAAAGTGTTCATAGAGTTGTGCGTTATTAAGCAGATAATTGGGGTTGATTTATTAAGAATTATAGTTTTCTACTGTTTTTTGACGATTTCAGAAAAGAAATTGATAACTGCCCTGGAAAAGATGAAAAAATGTATGTTTGAGCTAACCTTTGAAAGTTTCAAGATAATAATATACATCATTCTCAACCGAAAAATTACTTCAATGTGGATAATCAGATTTGATACGGCAATATAAAGTTATCAGGTTGAGAAAATCAATTAAAGACTTTTAGCAAAGGATTCATGGTTTTACTTCAGCTTCGAATTATTGAACGTTCGCTGAAACGATACGTTTTTCGATCTAAAATTCAAATTTTAAGTAAAAATTTGTACAGATTGGATTATTTTGGTAGATACTAGATAAAGCAGAAACTGAGAAAAGGCTGATAAAGCAGAAAATGAGAAATAGAAACTCAGTTGAAGTTATTAGGATTGTTGAGATAATTTTACTAAAATTTAGCTTATAAAGTTTATCTTGAGAAAAAGTCCGACATAAAAAGTCTAAAAGATTTGTTTTTATGTGTAATTCATTAGAAAAGTTTGTTATCATTTGATACATTTGGTAACTTGATATGAAAAATTAGATGTTTTGTGGATAATTTTTGTAAAGTAAACCCAATCCAACATCTTTTGGAAGAAGCCACATGAAGCATAAATCAAAAACTTGCTTTCAAGATCTACATTTCATTCTTTTTACTTTCGAGATTTTGGCTCAATAAAACTTAATAAGATTATAAAATTGAACCAGTGTGCAACTTCATTTTCTTTGATAAGACAATTTTTTGAGACGCGCTCTTTTAGAAGTTTTTAGATATTGTAGATGTTAAGAACTAGGTTCCCTTGCGTATTTCCGGAGATTTTTAGGTTATAACTAATAGAGCTGCCCTTAGTTTAATCTTAAATCGTTAAAATACACCTTTGTATTTTCAATTTTTACAAATGAATTTGAATGCTTTAACTAGCACCGATTCTTTCTCACTTGGATGTTTTTGAGAAAACTTCCGTCATAAATTCAGAATAAGAAACGATTTAATAAATAATTTGCAGGAAAAGTGATAGTTATTGATCCAAAAAAGTTGTATTTTTGCTTAAATTGTTTTATGTAGCAACTGAACAAGGGAACCTTGAGGAAGAAATTTACAATTTTTATCGTAATATTCCGACGGTATCAGTTCTAATTTCAGCTCTGCCAGCAAATTGTTCGTTCAATTGATACTATTTTCCTCCTAAGTTATCCAGTTTTGACTAAATTTTCTTGCAAAGTGAGTTCAATAGGAAAAAAAAGTATTAAGCAGAAAGCAAGAATAACCTTAAAACATAGAACAGTTCTACTGAAAATCATGAAAATTATGTTGCAGAAGCAACAGAGAGATAACCATCAGTTATGAAGAAGATTTTTTTGATTTTGAGCCAATATCGAATAAACTTTTTAGAAATATTTATACCAATTTCAGTCAATTTCAGCAATTAACTCTTCATTTTTCATCATGGATCTGAAATTTGGTTTTATTGACGTAAAAAACTTCTCAAAAGTTGTATTTTTTGTACAAATTTGAGTTAATCATTGGAAAAAATTCATTGAGAGTTAAATCATGGAGGTTGATCTAAAAATTTAGTGGAAAGTTGCTAGTAATGTTCGCTGAGAATCTTATTTCAATTCTCCCTGAATTGGACAAAAAATCAGTTAATTACCAAAAAAAAACTTGAAAATGAAAAGTTTTGGATAGATTCGATTTTTTTTTATTTTCTCAAAAATTACGATTATTTTCACTATTTTCCCGAGAAATCGGAAGTTTCAATATTAATTCAGCTATTGTGAATATTCTTGTTAATGATGAGAGCATTATATAACCCGCTTTTTAGCTCAAATCATGCTAAAACTTATCGTATTTCAATTTTGTGTTTGAAATTTTTGGAAAAATCCAAAACTTTTTTCAAGTTTTTGTATCATTGTCGCAACATGATGCCATTTGGTATACAATTTGAACTCAATTTGAACTCTGTACGTACGTATATTGCTTCAATTAGATCAGAAACAAAAAAAACTTAACCAAAACAATGAGATTTCCCCAATTTTTCCAAACACTTGAAATTTTTGCAATTTTTAACAAAAACTTAAAATTTTTGCAATTTTTTTTTCATCATTAATTCAAGTGGATGGAAAGTGAAAAAAAATTATTAAAACAGGTCGAATTATAGCTAATTTTTTCGTGTTCTGAAGTTTTTTTTGGGTTTTATTTTATTTTCTCAAAAATTACGATTATTTTCACTATTTTCCCGAGAAATCGGAAGTTTCAATATTAATTCAGCTATTGATATTGAAACTTCAATTGACGTAAGCAAAAATAAAACTTTTTTGATAAAAATTCTATGTTTTTACCAAAAACTCTTAACACTGACTTACCATGTACCAATAAATTAATTGAAAAAACTTCATTCCGCAATATATTTGTAATTAAATATTAGTTTTCTCCAATAGATATCGCGCGCCGAGATTTTTGCGAAAAAATTGGACATTTCCACAAAAAAAAAAAAAAATCTTCGTTTTTCTTCCTCTTACCATCATATTGAAACCTTACCATTGGTATTCCCTGTCTTAATACATTGTAGATTCCACTCCCTATTTTATTACATAGCGAGGCTGACCCAAAATCTATAATGTATCTTAATACCTTGAAGTCAGCCACGCACCCCTCCCCCCATCAGCCTCAACCTCTACTACTAACGGGGGACCCTTTGGGTCGGCAAGGAGTCAAATCCCTGAAGAGGAGGTTACTTTTCCGTTCCCCATGTAAAACACTTATCAATGAAAAAGTATTGCCGCTGCTCTCGAAATTGTCCAACTTTCAAACTAAAATTTGGTTCGAAACCCTGGCTACTCATAAACAAAATGAATAGTTCAAAAGTTGCGCAACTCAGGAGCTTTCTTGTTAATGTTGAGAGCATTATATAACCCGCTTTTTAGCTCAAATCATGCTAAAACTTATCGTATTTCAATTTTTTTTTGTTTGAAAATTTTGGAAAAACCAAAAACTTTATTCAAGTTTTTGTATCATTGTCGCATCATGATGCCGTTTGGTATAACAATTGAACTCAATTTAAACTCTGTACGTACGTATATTGCTTCAATTAGATCAGAAACAAAAAAATTAACCAAAACAATGAGATTTCCCCAATTTTTCCAAACACTTGAAATTTTTGCAATTTTTAACAAAAACTTAAAATTTTTGCAATTTTTTTTCAGCATTAATTCAAGTGGATGGAAAGTAAAAATATTTAATAAAGCAGGTCGAATTATAGCTATTTTTTTGTGTTTTGAAGTTTATTTTAAAAATTTTCCTATTTTTTCGATAAAAACTCGAAGTTTTTACCAAAAACTCTTAACACTGACTTACTATGTACCAATAAATTAATTAAAAGAACTTCATTCCACAATATATTTGAAATTAGATATTAGTTTTCTCCAATTAGATTACGCGCGCCGAGATTTTTGCGAAAAAATTTGACAATTCTACAAAAAAAAAAAAAATCTTCGTTTTTCTTCCTTTTACCATCATATTGAAACCCTACCATTGGTATTCCCTGTCTAAATACATTGTAGATTCTACTCCCTATTTTATTACATAGCGAGGCTGACCCAAAATCTATAACGTATCTTAATACATTGAAGTCAGCCAAGCACCCCCCCATCAGCCTCAACATCTACTACTAACGGGGGACCCTTTGGGTCGGCAAGGGGTCAAATCCCTAAAGAGGCGGTTATTTTCCCATTCCCTATGTAAAACACTTATCATTGAAAAAGTATTGCCGCTGCTCTCGAAATTGTCCAACTTTCAAATTAAAATTTGGTTCGAAACCCTGGCTACTCCAAAACAAAATGAATAGTTCAAAAATTGCGCCGCTTAGGAACTTAAAAAGCTGGCTTAAATATTGTCCAGGCGTCTAAAAGCCAGTAACGTCTGAGTTTATGGTCGGGTGGCTTTTTCATAGAGTATTTTCAGATAAGGTACAACGTCTGTTTGTCACGCTATCTTATTTTCGGCCGGATAGATTCGTGCAACTTCCTAGTCTAATACCAATCTTAATCTTACTTCTTCATCTCCTAGTCTCAATAGAACGACTGTTCGCCAAGTTATAATTATTCTGTTCAGCTCCTGGAACTATGATTAATTACAGCTATACAATTTATAGTAATTGTTAATTATGGATCATGATTGGTTAGTTAGAAATACTTTACAGAGATAGTTGTAACAGTAATAAAATTGGATTAAATACTAGTTTTAAATTGGATCCACGCATCCGGGGCTTGAAGAGTTTTAAGTTTTAGTGTTTATTGTATTGAAGGATTGATGGCGGGTTTTTTGGATTCTTGGAGTAGATTCATTTGAAGCAGTGGCTGCGTGAACGAGGAGAAAGAAACAGTTGCTCGTGTTGTGGAGTAGTTGTCTTCATGGAGAGAAGGGGTGCAGTTGCTCGTTCTTCAGAAGTGGGTCTCGTTAACTTGGATCGAGTTGAGTGAGCGCGTTAAGGTTTCAGATTTATGCAATGATGCGTTGATTTCGTTAAGTTAGGGCGAGACTACGTGCATTCTCAACTATTGATCGAATAGCGAGGTGGGTTTTGACTTCTCTATGTAAAGCGCCATGTGACTTGGATTCATATGTGAGATCAACATCGAGTTGGCTTTTGTTCTTCTTCAAAAAGACCTTTGCTGCAATGTTGGGTACAAACTTGAAATCCTGTGACGGTTCTGACTACGGCAACAAACCAATGTATTTGCCGTTCCAGAGTCGGAATGTCATCGACTTTTCATCTCCCTTTGCAGCTCGTTTCTTTTCACTCTAAGAAATCTTTTTACTTTGCTTATTTATATCTGCATCTTGTTATTGATATCAGTTTGAGTTATTCTTTTTAAAATTTTTTTTCCGCAAAAACGTTTTGTTTAGTTTTGGTTATATTCAAGATTCTCTCACCCCAGAGCCAATCTGGTCAGAAATAGGAGTGCGAGTCTCAAGCGTGGTGTAGCGCGGATGGTGAGGCCGGCTATAGAGCATGCTCAGGACGTCCTTTACTGGTGGGGTAGAACGGTTGTTGGAGTATGTTTTTATCGTCTCTTTCAGCACAGTCTCTTTTCGCGTTGAACTTTTTGTTCTTTCTTATCTGTTTTTTTCTTGTTTTTCTCTTTTTGTCTTTGGTTGTGTCCTTTTATCAAAAGCAGATTGTCATGTATTGTGTTTTCTTTGGCGTTTTCAGTGTTTAAAAGTTCTAATAATACTTGGAAGTGTATTTCAAAAGAATAATTTATCCAGTTTTCGTTTGTGTTAAATCTGATTTAGGTACCATGGGACTTTTCCTTACATGAGGTTGGTTTTAGGGCATTAGTAGGCTGTGCTGGTTATGTTAGCTTTAATTACAATTTCCTTCAACCGGTTTAAAGGAAAACTTTGAAACGCGTGAAAGCAATTTAAATTTTTTATCAGTTAGTTTCTAAAAATTGAAATTCATTTGTTGAACAATTCAACGAGGGCGAGTTGCAAATTGGTGTAGAAAAAGTGCGTAAAATGTTACAAAATGTGTGTGAAATGTTGGCGGGTGAGTGATTTATATTCTAAGCTTATAAAAGAAGCACACATAAAAAGGTTAGTGATCAATCATATACTTTTCTTCATTAGTTTTTTACTTCATGAATTTTACTACATCAATTTTTTGACATCAAAAACGACTTATCAATTTTTTGCGTGTAAATTATATTATATTGCACTAGATGAACTCATAATACTAATTAGAACTAAAAAAAAGGAAGTTGAAATATTTTTTTTCATATTTTCAATTTATTCTTTTATAAGATCGCTGAGTGAAAATGAAACAAGAAAAGTGAAACACACGTGTAAGAATGGAGAGTGTCTTATTGATTTGTGTTATTGATAATAAAAAAATTTACTTACGAAGAATCAGGTTCAGGGGAAAATCTTTAAGGGTAGCGAGTTTTAATGGTGTCGGTGCTTATTAAAAGCTTAGCAAGCATGCGTATTACATTTTTAGTGCAAAGCAGTGGCAAAGAGTTTTAACCTCTCTGAGGATTTTTACTTCTTCGGTAATAGATGTTTTATTTTGTATTACACTCTTAAGCTCTTGGTTAAACTTGAGCATATGTATTTTTTCTAACAGGGCTACTTCGATGGATTTCATGTATTTGTGGGGAATGATAATAGGACGGGCGTCTTCTAGTGGGCAGGTTTTTGTCAAGGGGCAAAAAATATACATCTGACGGACAGGAACGTGGTTACGGTGAATAAGTTAGTAAAGTTAATGCAATATCTGAACTTTAAGGAACAAGGGAATGTGTATTTTGAGTTAATAAACATAAAGCGATGGTGTGGATTTCTGGATGGGGAACTGTGTATATAGTGCCGTTTAATGAATTTATAATAGGTATACTTGTGGGTCAATTTTGTTTTTTTTTAATATAACTTCATGCAAGCAGTGAATAGTTTCTTCCTTTGAGTGAGACACTCAAATAATAACGCAAAGTGATTGAATTTTTTGAAGAAGGGCTTATAAGCTTTAGTGTTTGTTAATGCGTGATCTATGATGTGGTCGAACTTTTTGCTGTCAAGACGAAAAAAAAATCTGATCTGTTTATGAATTTTTCATTAACTTGTGGATTGATGTTAGGTCATTGGTGTATTGTGAATCTTCCATATATTTTGTAAAAGTTTGTTCACAGTGGTTAATAGAGATTCGGTTAGCTTTTTGTGCAATGAATCGGTTTAGTTGAATGTTGAATAAGAGAGTCACAAAGTTCGTTGTGAGTGTGATTGTTCAACAGGGTGTATTTAGTGGGTTATTAAAGTTATAGTAGGAAATCTATGAAAGTGTTGGGAGTAGAGAATGTTCATCTATATATTGTGCGCATTGAGCTCTTCTTTTTCTGCATTTTAATAGGTGTATTGAGGGGAGAATGGTAGATTATGTATTAAAAAGTCCGGTGTATTAGAATGATGTGGGTGATAGGAAAAAGCCCAGATGTTTGTGGGCGACTCATGAGAAAGTTTGGTGTTGGAGTTAGGGTGTTTTCGTTTCATAAAAACTCAGCGCGCGTGAAGGTGCAATGTGGACAGAAGGGATAGAGGATTCGGAGGTTGAAGCTGGATGGGTTGATGAATTGTCAGTTAATATTTTGTGATATGAATTTGTTTTTGGCGAGTAACCAATTCATCTAAATCATGTTCGAGTTGATCATCAGTGATAAGACTGGTTACATTGGGTTCAATAGTGAACAGAGAGGAAAGAATAGGGATATCGTCAGTGTGCAAAGAAGGAGTGGGTTCAACAGGAGTAGTGGGAGTTATGGGTTGAAAAGTTGGTTGGGAAAGATCAGTGGGACTGGGTTCAGAGTCGAAGAATTCATCGGGAGTTTGAACGTCGGAATTATTAGAAAAAGAGAAGGTAAAGAAAATTTTTTTGAGTTGTGAGTTGAGTCATCTGAGTCCATGCGTGGTGAGTTAGAAGACAAACTGGGTAGGGTATTGGAGGAGAGGTCTTAAATTGGAATGAGGGAAATGTGACGTTGCAGATTGGATGTATAGGAAAGGGAACGGTTTAAGTATCCAACTTAACGGCTCATCGTGTGCTAAAAAGATGATTGTTCTGACGAAGAAATTTTAAGGTGGGTGGTTTTTCTTGAATTTGCTCATATAGTTGGTTGTTGGAGTGCTAATTGAGATATAGGGCTACGTTGTAAGTTACTAGTATGTATTGGTCGTTCGGCGGTCGAAATTGAATATCTTTTGCTTTGTGGTAAAAATGCTAGAGGATGGTTATTGTATAAGCTATCTACATGTGATGGTGCCGTAGTTGCTGTATTTATTTTTTCTTGTGGAGCATCATGAATATTTGGTTTTTTTAAAATTTTTGTTGTACTCACTGCTTGTGCGTCAAGAACTATTTCGTTAAAAGAGGTGAAAAATATTCTGAAAAATCCTGCAAATCTCAATTGCGTGCTACGCTAGCTTGTCTATTTACCCGTATAAGTTTTGCTCATGTGATATAACTTCCTTTTAATAGTGAGAAGAGAAATTCTGTGAGAGTAAATCCTTCAATATCTACTGCAACAAAATAGGAGCCTAACTGGAGAGAATAAACTTGTCTCCGACAAAAGGGAACCGAAGGGGTATGGGAGGGGGGAGGGGGTTGCGGGTCGATCCGGTAGCTTTGATCTTCGAATTGAGGGAGTTCGTCACATTGAATTACGGGCCTACAGTGACGCTCGTGTTTCCAGACGTGCAGGTGAAGCTGTACAGACACACGGTCCTGTACGTGAACCTTCTATCAGTAGTGGATTGTTCCGTTATGATTTGGGTGGAACAACGGGAACTGAGAAGACTGGCGAGCGAGGGTAGACTGCTTGGGAGGATAGTGGAGCCTGGCTGGACGCTAATGAATTTCAACAACAGCTTCAAATATCGAATGGGCGGCGAAGATCTTTCAAACGTCCAGTTCAATCATAAGCTCTGGAATTTACGAGTTGTCGTCAAGGGGAAAGAGGAAGCAGTGAAAATCCCAGCTTGGCCGGAGACATATGCCCATGTAAAGGAACATTAGCAGACGTGATTGGGGGGTTCAAGTTCGCTGCCAGATAGGTGCCCTCTATATCCGCAGATCAGAAAGATGTTGTGCGGGCGACCAGTCTTGCTTTTGCTCCAAGGATTGGAGCCGCTCAGGACGTGGAGGTGAGAATGATGAGGAGAGGGAATGGAGGCGCGCTTCATCAGTTGCAACTCTGCAGCCCTACACACTTTTGAGTTCACCTTCCCTGATAAATGGAGTAGGAGAAAGATTAAAGCTATACCATCAAGGAAGCCCGAGGTGTCTGCAGGTCATTGGAACGATGTGTTTTCACCGGCCGACGATCAGTCCAAATTAACGTGGCCCAGGCGAGAGACGGTGGTGATGCTGGAATTGGCAAAAGAGTCGAAAAGAGGCATCTATCTGACGATGGAGGAAGTGGCGCCGCCCGGTGAGGAACCTGTGGAAATTGTCATAAAAGACAAGGTCTTTTGCCAGTCGGGTGACCTGATCGTACCGGCTCGGCCGGACCTAGGAGTTGATATGCGCCAAGGCCCCTCTGGGCCGGAACTCAAGCCAGACTATGAGGGAAAAGATGAGGATGTAAATAAATAGAACCAAGGAGAGGATGATCCCGTGAAGGGCAAAGGGGACAAGGTGAGCAAAATTGACCTGGGAGCCCTGGAGAGAGATCTCTTGGATCATGATTTTAATGAAGTGGAAGATGGTGGGGTGGATGAAATGTTGATGCTGATGACGCCAGCTTCATTTATGTCGCACGCCGAAAAACCCCCAGCTAGCTTGTCTCCCGAGGAATCAATGTCCCTTATAGAGGCACATCAGAAAAGAGACGCGCCAAGCTGCTCTGCGAATCTCGTCGAAGGCGGAGGATTGATGAATCAATGAGAGTGGCATTCCTGAGCACGCTGCCAGAAAAAGAATGGGAACGGTGACAGAGCGAACTTGAGATGAAAACTGGAGATGTGTGGACGCGGGTAGCTTTAATTGAGAGCACCTGGAACGTGATCCGAAGATACGGCACTCAATCCGTGGTGAGAGTGGGATTGAATCAGCCTATCGTGCGTGAAGTGTTGGAACAATTGATGGAGCCCGCTGAATCTGACGGTCTGACCGAGTCAGTCACGGAAGAAAGCGCTGACGAGAGTCCGGTTGTGCGGGATCAGCCTGTCAAAAGAACTAAGAAGGGGCTGAAGAAGTACAAGTCCATGGTGAGAAAGCTCAAGAGCAGAATAATTGACAAAACGATCAACCCGAAGGTTGTCAAATCGAAAGCCGCAGCATTAGTGATATCGCTAGCGATAATGTTCTGTCTGAATGAAGGCGGAAAAGGGGATGGTGCCATGCGGTGGAGAGAAGGATAGAATCAGGTGCCCCCAATCTTATTAGCAGGACTGATATCCACAGCCTCAGAAGCGAGGAAGAACGAGAAGACCCTGGATAACACCAGCCTGGAAATGGAGGTTATCAGCCAATGTGGCTTCATTGGTCTGGAAGACTACAAGCCATCCCAGCCTGGCAAAGCGAAGATGAAACTTAAGGGACAGCTCGACGTGATCGAGTACAGCCGCATCACTGTGCCCGAATCAGTCCACATGGGCAATCCTGCTGGGGGCTATGTGGAATTGTTGAAGGCGAGGAATTCCATGAGAGGACATTTGATGACAAAACGTTATAAGGAAGCCACGCATGAATACCTGAAGGAGTTGATGATGGGTTCAAACCTGAAAAGAAAATTATATGGCATCGTGATGTCATCGGGAGCGACTAAAGCCGGCCTGAAGCTGCTGGTAAAAATTTCCTGGAGGACGGTGCTCTAAAATTAATTTGACAAGACAATGCGCATAGCTTCGTCAGTAACATCGTATATTGCTAACCCATGTGTCAGGACAGATCTACAAGTGAGGCTGGTGTGGTGTTTTTTTTGGGATGGAGACAGGAGTATGAGGCCACCATCGAAAACAAGAGGAGGGAGCAACAGTTGGGACTGATGGAAGCTCTGAAAGTGCTGATCGCCAGGGAGACTCCGCGATAGTATGGGCCAAGTGGAAAGATGCGCTTTGCTTTGTGAAGTTCGTGGTGTATCGTATCCCCACTCCGGTGTAAGAGGAATGCGTGAAGGCTAACAGACAAAGAGGGGTGAAGCGTGAAGAGGTCTTGTTCAGGACCTTGTTGAAACTCCATCAAGATATCCCGGGAAAGGATCTGAACGATTTCGATAGCTACCGGACGTTGGAGGAAAACAGGAGGTGCTCCAAAAAAGAATAAAACAGTCCCTGAAGAATTACTGGAAAGATTCAGGAGTCTGAACGAATATGCTACGTTGGGAAAGCAGAAGTTCTTCCAGTATGTGTCAGGTTTGGCGGGAATGGCCTAAAATACATTCGCTAACGAAGAAGCGAGGGACTCGTACTTTGACTTTTGAGCAACCCTCGATTTTTGAATGGAGAGAGTGCGAGAATTGGGGATGATAACGTCTGAACAGCTGCAGTTAGGAATAATTTTGGAGGAACGAGTGGTCGAACCCTCGGTTCCCAAATTGGAAGGGCAAGCAAGTTTTGAGTGTGGTTCGTGGGACGGTTCACTGAAGACCAGCCTAGTGACGATATGGGAACTCATGAATCCTTCCTGGTGCTCAAATCTGGACGCGGGTCTGATATGGGACCTCACCGCAGATGTTGAGCTAGAAGAGAGCGAAGATGAGAGCCTGCATAACTTAGCAGTGATTCACCACTTGCTGGTCTTGAAAGGGAAGAAGCAGAGTAAGAAGACACCCATGTAACCATAGGAGGGAAACCTCCCTAGTGATTAGATCGGAACAGGCACCTGCCTGGCTGCAAGTTGTGGACTGGAAGGGCACGTGTGCGGAACTGGTCACTGCTTGGAAACTCTGGCCAAACAACATTGCCAGTTTGCGAGGCTATTCAGGACGCTAAGCATATCGGACATGAGCGAGATGGAATTAGTTACCGACTGCCACGGGGCTACTGAGGTGAATTGAGTAACTGCCTTCGGGTTCCACAGTATGACAAGCTTTATAGAATCATTGGAACTTCTGAACCGCCCTGAGCGTGGAAGTGTTTCCGGGGTCATTGCAAACTGAGCAGAGGTTCTCGAGTAGCAGGAAAATGCAGGAAAATGAGGCTCTCGAGAAGCTGGAAAAAGAAATGAACCTGAATCATAGTAAGGGATATTATAAGACAGTTGGCTCGAAGTACCTGGTGGGATCCAGTTTGCCACCATACTGCAACAGCAGATATCTGACACACCTGGTGGTAGTGGACGCCAGAACGCAGCATCGGTTGATTGACCAGGTCCTTTCGGTGCCTAAGTGCGTGCGGTTATCGGGGATGTCTAAAAAATCTCATGATCTATTGACAAAGATCCTTCGGGAAATCCCGGAGAGATCTAGAGATGAATTAGAGGAGATAATGGGAGAAAAATTTGTGAAGTTTGGCGACGGAAACGTCAGTGATTCTCAGAAGAAGAAGGCGAGTGGAATGATGGCGAACTAACGAGAAGGATGAAACTCATCAGATGATGACGGAAATAGAGGCCCTGCAGTTAGTATCCTGTTATCGAACCTGGAGGAACATACTGCTCATGGGGAGTCATTGGGAGTACCCGTGTCACTGCCTGGCGCAGACGTTTTGGTACCCCAAGAGAGCAAACCTAGTGTTTGTTTGGGATGCTGGAGAGCTACTTTCCAAGGAATTGCCTGATCAAGCCCAGATTATGTCAATATTGGTGGTCGGTGCCATGTTAGCAGTGAAGTGGTTTGAGGCTTATGCAGGAACGAGCGAACAGGATATGGCAGTACCAACTCCTGAGCAACTGAACAAAGTGAGTGTCAGCAAGGACCTGGATCTGTTCAAAACTACCTGTAAAGTCCCGAGGCTACCTAGAGCCATCAAAAGGATTGGGGCAAGACAGAGGTTGATAACTTAATTCCGTTCGGTGATTATGGCATGAGTGTATCAAAGCGCGAAGCGTCATGTGTCCCGAAACACGGACGCGTAATAATCTTTCCAGCTGAATATAGGACCGGGAGTCTATAAGAACTAATTTCTGACGCGTAGGAACGCCGTGACCACAGCTGTGAAACGGGTAGCTGGAATGCGTTGTACCACTGAAAACGAGAAAAGGTGTTTTACAAGCTGACCTGGAACGGAATGTGAGCCTGTGCTTGCAAAATGACTTTTTTAGGAATCGGGAGCAGAAGTTGAACGTAGATCTACTGCTCTGTTGCAAGAAGAGATTGCTGAACCAGCAAGTTGGGGCACGGTCCGCAACTCTGTTGACATGCTACAAGAAGTGCTGGAAGAGAGCGAGATGGGCGAGCAGGAACAGAAAGCAATGGAGTAAGAATTGAAGGCAAGACATGGAGCATAAGTGGAGAGAAATGAAAAACTCAATTGTTGTAGTGCGTCAAAACTTGAACACGTCAACAAAAATTGATTTTTGAAGCTTTCAAAGTTTTTCTTTTGTTGATGTCTGGTCAGACCAGGTTTCGAAACTGTTAGGAATTGTTACAATTGTTGAATTGCTATGGAAAGTTTTAATTTCTTGTTGTTTTTTTATGAAGGCCTAGGAGTATATTTACCTATTTAAACTTCAGTGAAGTTTTTTATCCTGTGTAGAACACATCTTCAATTTGTGGCGACCTCGTAGGGTTTGAGTACGCTCGGTCGAGCAGGGTGATTACCACATAACATTTCCTAGCCATATAGTTTCTAAGCTTCAGTATTGAGGACAACAGCATAAATGAACGATCATTTTTTGTGGGTAACAATAAGTTAACTTTAACGAGGTGCGTGGCCGTGCCACGTCCCGAACCTTTTCATTTCAGCAAAAGCGAGAAAAAATTTCATGGTGAAATGACGTAAGTAGTCAGAAAAGAAATTTTATCCAGGACATTCCTCATGGTGCAAAATTTGTTAGACGTGGATAACTTTCAATTTCTGATGCGATTTAAAAGTTGGTTCTAGAACACTGGACCACCACTTAAAAATAACCCGGAGTTGTGCGTTCAATGGGGACATTCAAAGGACTGTCAGAGGAATATGTCCCATTACCCCGGATTGGCACAGTCGAACCCGCCGATGCACACGAAAATGTACTTTAAAGGCGTTATCAGTGTATTCGTAATGAAAAAGAGTATTCTCGCTCAGAACACTCTAGAATTGAAATTTTCAAAAATTCGATTTGAGCTAGGATATTCCTGAGAAATATAAAAATGGCCATGGGGCAGAAAAAGAGCAGCTAACCTGGGAGATTGATAACTTTAACAGATTAGTGACCTTATTTGAACGATTAGACAAATCGGGAAGGGTTGGTGTTGACTGACATGTTAATTTTAAAAAATTCGAATTGTGACGTCACATTTCTGAGAAATGTTAAAAAGGCCATTTAGGGACAGAAAACGGAAGAAAAACGGAACAACAATAGTTGCAGTAAAAACAACTACGAGAAAATAACGACAGATTGAAGATCGGTCAGGAACCGCTCCGAGTTGTAACAATTGTGCCGCTACAACCGTTACCGAGCAATTCACACGAACGAGGAAGGCTATTGGGACGACGTATTCAGCCTTCCTAGAAGAAATAAGGACGTTATTTTCCCAGATTCCAGAATCCGGAGGTGTCTCGGGCCCAGAACTCAAACTGTTTTTATAAACTTTTAGCTTCCTGGTCATGTCCTGAGTTGAATTTAATTAACATCCAGATTCATTTTCAGAGAATGAGAAGCTAGGAGTGAGGGAAAAGGTTGATTCATCTTCGATTTTTATCTACTGAACAAAAACAATCGTAATACAATAAATAGTAATAGACCTGTTTTTAGGAGTGACCTCGTGGTCTGGGGATACCAAGACCCAGCCATGAGCTCACTATTCTTGCATATAATTAAGTTTATTTGAGTGTTTTGACCGAAGCCGGAAACAGTAACGTTTTCGTCGACCCGATGTTAGAAAGACCACCAAAAAGAACTGGCTTTGGCAGAGACGGTGAAAAGTAGAGCATGTAGAGCTGTGTTTGGACGCCACCCAGCCGTTTTAGAACCTAGTTTTATTTTCCGTCGATATGTACTTCCGGGCGAATGTTACATAGATGTTTTTATGGCGCTCCTGGGTGGGCTTACGGAGTGGGGGTAAGACTCTGCCTTTCCAGATGCAGAAAGGAGTGGGGGTTGGACTTAGGGTTAGAAAAATTATTAATAAGACTTGAATAAGGACTTGGACTTGAAAAATTATTAATAAAAAATAATCATAAAAAAATTATTATTATTTATTTTGCTAAAATTTTGGGTTTCGACCTAAGAATGGACAGTCCAAACTTTGGATCTATTCCTAAGATCGTCGTTTGGTTAATCATGGTCACCAATACCTTTAGAATGACGCCTTGCTGCATGACGCCTTCCTGCATTTTGTCCGGGGAGTGGGGGTAGGACTTACCCACACTGAAAAAATATTAATAAAAAAATTTATTAAAATCAATTCGTTGCTAAAATTTTGGAATTCGACCTAAGAATGGACAGTCCAAACTTTGGATCTATTCCTGAGATCGTCATTCGGTTACTCATGGTCACTAATTACTTCTTACCCAGGGTCTTAATAACCATAACACATAACATGACATAACACACATATCACACACAACACACCTTTAATATGAAGACTTCCTGCATGCAACATAAACTCAGCCTATACTTAATTAATATTTCTTATGTAAGTATACTTGTATATTAGTATCAGAGAAGATTACGTGTATCAGTGCATACAACTCCCGTGGGTGCGTCCTCTGTTCGGATCGTTTACCGGAAGCGAGAGCTCCTTCATTTCCCTCTCCACAAGGATGTCTCTCACTCTCGTCAAGGACAAGACTAGGTTTTTGGGGTCCACGTGCCGCTTCTCCGTCGCTATCATCACCAAGAGGCGTAAGTAGTTTCCCAGTATCTGTGACGCCGCCGGAGGCAAAGCTGCTACGCCTCCTCTTCCTGGCCTCTGCTTCCAAAGGAATTCTATGTTTTTATATTCTCTCTTAAAATCCGCTGCTAACGCTGTCTTAAAACTCATGTCTTCTGTGATCGCTATCGCACATATTTCACGTCATCTGTCAACGTTATGCTACTTGAGTATTCATTTGGTAAGCCAAATTATGGCTTAACTACTTTCCCTATGTCCGGTTTCTCAGGGTCCTCGTCTGTTTCTGCTTCTAGATCACCTGTCTCTCTTGCTATTCTTAATTTTTTTTATTACTAATTTTTCAGTGTGGGTAAGTTCTACCCCCACTCCCCGGACAAAAATATCCATTGATATCCCCTTCAATCGCATACCGGATAATAAATCGAGGTTGGAAGCAGGAACGAGTAATTGTCCTTCCTAGGCAGCCCAGGAAGGATCATCCCGTTCGGTTTATGTATTTCATATTTTCACGATCTACCTCTTGAATCATGACACTGGTCTCTTTTGGGTCCGATGTCATTTCGTTCAGCCATTCCAAGACACGCAGATTCGTCAAGTCTTGTTCATATGATTTCTGTTGCTCGTCGTCGAATTCTACCTCGGGCTTGGACCGGTCGTCGACCCACTCCTCGTCGTGATTGTCGACTATGTCAATGTCTTGTGACACAGTTATTTCTTCTAGACCCACTACTTCTTCCACTATCTTCTTTAGATCTATCCTGTCCACCACGAAGTCATCTCCGTAAAGATTATGTTTCCTCATGAGTCTTGTCCTGTCACTCTGCCAAGTCTGTATCGTAAACGGAAGATCCGGTTCCAAATTCTTTGGGACCTCCATTTGTTCAGGGTCTTGCCAGTCTTCCTCTGCGTAAGGTAAGGTTTCTTCATCTGCTTCAATCACCTCGTTGGGATCCAGGTCCAGTGGTGGACTTGATCTTTCCTCTACGACCTCATTTCCATCGTTCTTTTCCCTGTTGCCCTTCTCATTGACCTCACAAGCAGGGTCCATCATCAGATAATCTCCCTCTTCCATGTCTGCAGGTATACACCAGTCTTCTTTCGATGGGTTGTGTGGCTTAATGTTCTCGTAGTGAGCGGCTCGGCCATTTCTCAGTCTATAAAAGCGTCCCTTCTGGTGCACTTCCGTAATCATGAAGGGTCCTCTCCACTTTTTAGGAGCTTTTTTGTTCCTTTTGGTGGTATAACGTTCTGAAATACCCACACGTAGTCTCCTACCGAGTAAGCTTTTGCACCAGCTGCTTTTTTATCGAATCTTTTCCTCTGCCTTGCCTGTGCCTGCTGGGTGTTCCGTCTACACAAGTCATTTAGTTCTTGTTGACGTCTAATCAAATCCCTTACGTAGACTTGTTGTGATGTTTTCTTCCCCTCCTACTCTGGGTAAAAGAAAGTCAAGGGCAAAGACTTCTCGTGCCCTGTTAACATCATGTGTGGAATAACTCCGGTGATGGAGTTTTGCGTGCCGTTGAAAGCTCCCATCACCTGTGGAAGATATCTGTCCCAATCGGTCATGTACCTGGAACAATATACCTTCAGCATCGACACTAACGTTCTATTTTGCCTTTCCACTACGCCATTCGTCTGGGGATGGTATGTCGTGGAGTGGACCTGAGCCACCTGCAAACACCTCATGAGCTCTTTCGTAAGTTCTCCCACGAAAGCTGTTTCGTTGTCCGATTGAAACGTCATCGGAAAACCATGTCTCGCTATCCACGTATTGATTAGGTGATTGCAAGTCTCTTCTGCTGAGGCAGTTATGCATGGCACGGCCTCTGCGTATTTCGTGAAGTGATCTATCATGATCAAGACATGATTGTAACCACTGTCTGCCATGTATATCTTTTGATGATCAATCTGCACCACCTCGTTAAATTCAGATGACTCGATCGACTGCAAGGGAAATCGCAATTTCCTTGGATCCTTGACCTGTTGGCATGACAGACATGCTGTTACCCACTTCTCGCATGCCTTTTTCATTCCAGGCCACTCAAAGCGTTTCAGGATTCTCTGGTATACTTTGTTGATTCCCTGATGGCCCATCTGATCATGTGACCTGAATAAAAGTTCTCTCTGATAGAGTTGCGGCAACACTATCGCATTATATTTGTACAGGAATTTGTCCTCTTTTCTTCTCTTGCAAGCCATAATTCCGTCCTTGTTCAGATTGAACCTCCCCTCTTTCTGCATAAAGTGCTGTCTCAGAAAGCAGTAACTGTCTTCCCCCAGATCCCCTTTGTCCTGAGCTCCATTTTCGATCCACCTCTTTAGTATGAAGCCTTCCTGCATGCAACATAAACTCAGCCTATACTTAAATAATATTTCTTATGTAAGTATACTTGTATATTAGTATCAGAGAAGATTACGTGTATCAGTGCAAACAACTCCCGTGGGTGCGTCCTCTGTTCGGATCGTACACCGGAAGCGAGAGCTCCTTCATTTCCCTCTCCACAAGGATGTCTCTCACTCTCGTCAAGGACAAGACTAGGTTTTTGGGGTCCACGTGCCGCTTCTCTGTCGCTATCATCACCAAGAAGCGTAAGTAGTTTCCTAGTATCTGTGACGCCGCCGGAGGCAAAGCTGCTACGCCTCCTATTCCTGGCCTCTGCTTCCAAAGGAATTCTATGTTTTTATATTCTCTCTTAAAATCCGCTGCTAACGCTGTCTTAAAACTCATGTCTTCTGTGATCGCTATCGCACATGTTTCACGTCATCTGTCAACGTTATGCTACTTGAGTATTCATTTGGTAAGCCAAAAAATGGCTTAACTACTTTCCCTATGTCCAGTTTCTCAGGGTCCTCGTCTGTTTCTGCTTCTATATCACCTGTCTCTCTTGCTATTCTTAATTTTTTTTATTAATAATTTTTCAGTGTGGGTAAGTTCTACCCCCACTCCCCGGACAAAAATATCCATTGATGTCCCCGTCAATCGCATACCGGATACTAAATCGAGGTTGGAAGCAGGAACGAGTAATTGTCCTTCCTAGGCAGCCCAGGAAGGATCATCCCTTTCGGTTTATGTATTTCATGTTTTCACGATCTACCTCTTGAATCATGACACTGGTCTCTTTTGGGTCCGATGTCATTTCGTTCAGCCATTCCAAGACACGCAGATTTGTCAAGTCTTGTTCATATGATTGCTGTTGCTCGTCGTCGAATTCTACCTCGGGCTTGGACCGGTCGTCGACCCACTCCTTGTCGTGATTGTCGACTATGTCAATGTCCTGTGACACAGTTATTTCTTCTAGACCCACTACTTCTTCCATTATCTTCTTTAGATCTATCCTGTCCACCACGAAGTCATCTCCGTAAAGATTATGTTTCCTCATGAGTCTTGTCCTGTCACTCTGCCAAGTCTGTATCGTAAACGGAAGATCCGGTTCCAAATTCTTTGGGACCTCCATTTGTTCAGGGTCTTGCCAGTCTTCCTCTGCGTAAGGTAAGGTTTCTTCATCTGCTTCAATCACCTCGTTGGGATCCAGGTCCAGTGGTGGACTTGATCTTTCCTCTACGACCTCATTTCCATCGTTCTTTTCCCTGTTGCCCTTCTCATTGACCTCACAAGCAGGGTCCATCATCAGATAATCTCCCTCTTCCATGTCTGCAGGTATACACCAGTCTTCTTTCGATGGGTTGTGTGGCTTAATGTTCTCGTAGTGAGCGGCTCGGCCATTTCTCAGTCTATAAAAGCGTCCCTTCTGGTGCACTTCCGTAATCATGAAGGGTCCTCTCCACTTTTTAGGAGCTTTTTTGTTCCTTTTGGTGGTATAACGTTCTGAAATACCCACACGTAGTCTCCTACCGAGTAAGCTTTTGCACCAGCTGCTTTTTTATCGAATCTTTTCCTCTGCCTTGCCTGTGCCTGCTGGGTGTTCCGTCTACACAAGTCATTTAGTTCTTGTTGACGTCTAATCACATCCCTTACGTAGACTTGTTGTGATGTTTTCTTCCCCTCCTACTCTGGGTAAAAGAAAGTCAAGGGCAAAGACTTCTCGTGCCCTGTTAACATCATGTGTGGAATAACTCCGGTGATGGAGTTTTGCGTGCCGTTGAAAGCTCCCATCACCTGTGGAAGATATCTGTCCCAATCGGTCATGTACCTGGAACAATATACCTTCAGCATCGACACTAACGTTCTATTTTGCCTTTCCACTACGCCATTCGTCTGGGGATGGTATGTCGTGGAGTGGACCTGAGCCACCTGCAAACACCTCATGAGCTCTTTCGTAAGTTCTCCCACGAAAGCTGTTTCGTTGTCCGATTGAAACGTCATCGGAAAACCATGTCTCGCTATCCACGTATTGATTAGGTGATTGCAAGTCTCTTCTGCTGAGGCAGTTATGCATGGCACGGCCTCTGCGTATTTCGTGAAGTGATCTATCATGATCAAGACATGATTGTAACCACTGTCTGCCATGTATATCTTTTGATGATCAATCTGCACCACCTCGTTAAATTCAGATGACTCGATCGACTGCAAGGGAAATCGCAATTTCCTTGGATCCTTGACCTGTTGGCATGACAGACATGCTGTTACCCACTTCTCGCATGCCTTTTTCATTCCAGGCCACTCAAAGCGTTTCAGGATTCTCTGGTATACTTTGTTGATTCCCTGATGGCCCATCTGATCATGTGACCTGAATAAAAGTTCTCTCTGATAGAGTTGCGGCAACACTATCGCATTATATTTGTACAGGAATTTGTCCTCTTTTCTTCTCTTGCAAGCCATAATTCCGTCCTTGTTCAGATTGAACCTCCCCTCTTTCTGCATAAAGTGCTGTCTCAGAAAGCAGTAACTGTCTTCCCCCAGATCCCCTTTGTCCTGAGCTCCATTTTCGATCCACCTCTTTAGTATGAAGCCTTCCTGCATGCAACATAAACTCAGCCTATACTTAAATAATATTTCTTATGTAAGTATACTTGTATATTAGTATCAGAGAAGATTACGTGTATCAGTGCATACAACTCCCGTGGGTGCGTCCTCTGTTCGGATCGTACACCGGAAGCGAGAGCTCCTTCATTTCCCTCTCCACAAGGATGTCTCTCACTCTCGTCAAGGACAAGACTAGGTTTTTGGGGTCCACGTGCCGCTTCTCTGTCGCTATCATCACCAAGAAGCGTAAGTAGTTTCCTAGTATCTGTGACGCCGCCGGAGGCAAAGCCGCTACGCCTCCTATTCCTGGCCTCTGCTTCCAAAGGAATTCTATGTTTTTATATTCTCTCTTAAAATCCGCTGCTAACGCTGTCTTAAAACTCATGTCTTCTGTGATCGCTATCGCACATGTTTCACGTCATCTGTCAACGTTATGCTACTTGAGTATTCATTTGGTAAGCCAAAATATGGCTTAACTACTTTCCCTATGTCCAGTTTCTCAGGGTCCTCGTCTGTTTCTGCTTCTATATCACCTGTCTCTCTTGCTATTCTTAATTTTTTTTATTAATAATTTTTCAGTGTGGGTAAGTTCTACCCCCACTCCCCGGACAAAAATATCCATTGATGTCCCCGTCAATCGCATACCGGATACTAAATCGAGGTTGGAAGCAGGAACGAGTAATTGTCCTTCCTAGGCAGCCCAGGAAGGATCATCCCTTTCGGTTTATGTATTTCATGTTTTCACGATCTACCTCTTGAATCATGACACTGGTCTCTTTTGGGTCCGATGTCATTTCGTTCAGCCATTCCAAGACACGCAGATTTGTCAAGTCTTGTTCATATGATTGCTGTTGCTCGTCGTCGAATTCTACCTCGGGCTTGGACCGGTCGTCGACCCACTCCTTGTCGTGATTGTCGACTATGTCAATGTCCTGTGACACAGTTATTTCTTCTAGACCCACTACTTCTTCCACTATCTTCTTTAGATCTATCCTGTCCACCACGAAGTCATCTCAGTAAAGATTATGTTTCCTCATGAGTCTTGTCCTGTCACTCTGCCAAGTCTGTATCGTAAACGGAAGATCCGGTTCCAAATTCTTTGGGACCTCCATTTGTTCAGGGTCTTGCCAGTCTTCCTCTGCGTAGGGTAAGGTTTCTTCATCTGCTTCAATCACCTCGTTGGGATCCAGGTCCAGTGGTGGACTTGATCTTTCCTCTACGACCTCATTTCCATCGTTCTTTTCCCTGTTGCCCTTCTCATTGACCTCACAAGCAGGGTCCATCATCAGATAATCTCCCTCTTCCATGTCTGCAGGTATACACCAGTCTTCTTTCGATGGGTTGTGTGGCTTAATGTTCTCGTAGTGAGCGGCTCGGCCATTTCTCAGTCTATAAAAGCGTCCCTTCTGGTGCACTTCCGTAATCATGAAGGGTCCTCTCCACTTTTTAGGAGCTTTTTTGTTCCTTTTGGTGGTATAACGTTCTGAAATACCCACACGTAGTCTCCTACCGAGTAAGCTTTTGCACCAGCTGCTTTTTTATCGAATCTTTTCCTCTGCCTTGCCTGTGCCTGCTGGGTGTTCCGTCTACACAAGTCATTTAGTTCTTGTTGACGTCTAATCACATCCCTTACGTAGACTTGTTGTGATGTTTTCTTCCCCTCCTACTCTGGGTAAAAGAAAGTCAAGGGCAAAGACTTCTCGTGCCCTGTTAACATCATGTGTGGACTAACTCCGATGATGGAGTTTTGCGTGCCGTTGAAAGCTCCCATGACCTGTGTAAGATATCTGTCCCAATCGGTCATGTACCTGGAACAATATACCTTCAGCATCGACACTAACGTTCTATTTTGCCTTTCCACTACGCCATTCGTCTGGGGATGGTATGTCGTGGAGTGGACCTGAGCCACCTGCAAACACCTCATGAGCTCTTTCGTAAGTTCTCCCACGAAAGCTATTTCGTTGTCCGATTGAAACGTCATCGGAAAACCATGTCTCGCTATCCACGTATTGATTAGGTGATTGCAAGTCTCTTCTGCTGAGGCAGTTATTTCTTGAAGTGATCTATCATGATCAAGACATGATTGTAACCACTGTCTGCCATGTATATCTTTTGATGATCAACCTGCTCCACCTTGTTAAATTCAGATGACTCGATCGACTGCAAGGGAAATCGCAATTTCCTTGGATCCTTGACCTGTTGGCATGACAGACATGCTGTTACCCACTTCTCGCATGCCTTTTTCATTCCAGGCCACTCAAAGCGTTTCAGGATTCTCTGGTATACTTTGTTGATTCCCTGATGGCCCATCTGATCATGTGACCTGAACAAAAGTTCTGTCTGATAGAGTTGCGGCAACACTATCGCATTATATTTGTACAGGACTTTGTCCTCTTTTCTTCTCTTGCAAGCCATAATTCCGTCCTTGTTCAGATATAACCTCCCCTCTTTCTGCATAAAGTACTGTCTCAGAATGCAGTAACTGTCTTCCCCCAGATCCCCTTTGTCCTGAGCTCCATTTTCGATCCACCTTTTAAGGTTGCTCGTCAAGCGGCCAATTCTCTGTGCTCTTAGTAGGTCCGAGAGTCCGTATCTCGCCTTCAAGTACGTCTTCATGACACTCATCTGACTATTCATTTCATCTGGCTGATGCGTGTCATCTTCCATCTTAACGCACCAAATCTTCGCCAATGGTTGTGTTTCTTGTTCGAACGGTTGAAGATCAGTCCTGAATATCTCTTTTTGCGGCAACAAGCTTATCGAACGTTTCGATACTGCTATTGTTTCCAGATCCTCTGCTGCGTTGTCAAAGACTCTTTCAGCTGGTATGAGGTAGCGATCACTGTCAGGGTCTTGATATACCTCCCTGTCCAGATCCCTTGCTCGAGTCTGCACCAGTAGTGTATGGATCGCTATCTCTGACAGATCCGATCTCTAGCTCGAGTTCCTGTCTGAGTAGTTGTCAAATCCTGAGTTCCTGGGGTTGTCAGCCACTGAAGAGTCTGCGATGGAGCACGTTCCCTCCTCCGGATCAGTTCTGTGCGTTCTGTTCATCCATCTGAACTCCCCAGACAAAATTTTACCCTCCAGGTCCTGTTCCTCATCAGGAAATTCTTCATCTACATAAGATTCCCCGGACAAATTTTGTTGTCCCGGGTGTTGATCCTGAACTCGCCTGCTCTTTTCACGTTTCGCCTTCCCGGACAAACAATCTTGGCCCAGGTTTCGTTCAACCTTCTCACCTTCATCATCCTGGTCCTCAAAGGTTTTCTTTTGCGTATCGTTCTCCTGTTCTTTCCATTTGTATGTTGTGCTTGTCAAGATGTTTTGGGTATCGAGGACACTAGTTGCTGAACTATAGTCCTACAATCCCTTTCATTTTCTTTGTGCTGTCGTCTTGATGGAATGATCTTCACCTTCTCGCAGACTGTCAGTGATGCCATGGCTGCTGCCCACTCGGGGTCATCTCTGGTCACTTCTCTCTCCAACAATCCACCCAGAATCCGCATCACTTGCGGTGTGACCTGCACAACTTTATCCAATGATGAGAGGCTGCTTATGTTCATGAGAGAGAGTTCCTGCTGGACCAGGTTTGAGCGCAGCAACAGATCCAATGGCTCTGGGTTCTTCTTAGAAAGAATCTTTATCTCTGCTGCTTCCTCCTCTGGTAACTCAGGATGTCCTGGAGTTGGATGTCCAGACTTGTCCTACCATCTCGTCAAGGGAAGCGTTTTGTAGATTTCCTCGTCCAGAAACGAGAACTTTTCCTTGATTTCTGCCTGATTGGCTTGCTTTTGTTCCAATCTTTCATAGAACTCGGTCTTCTTGCTGAGGCTGTCAGCATTCTGGTGTTTTTCACGCATACTGCTATCGACTATCATGTGGTAGCCATCTTACCTTACTATCCATCTACCAATATAACTCTGATCCATCGAGTATGTCTTCAACCAAGATAACGCTCTGCTGTCCACGCGTAACTTAAAGAGAGCGCTGCCCAAGTATGCGCGGTACTTTTCCACGAATGTGACTGCTGCAAACATTTCTGCCTTCGGTGCACCATATTTCATCTCAGTGTCACTTAACACCTTGCTGCCATATGCTATGGGACGAAGAACCGTTCTTCCATTCCATTCCTGCTCCTGATGCAGTATTCCTGAGATGGCTGATACTGATAAGTCTGTGTCAAGAACATACATGCCCTTTTCTGTAGGCATTCCTAGCACTGGCGTTTCGAACAGTTCCGTTTTATGTTCTCGAAGGCAGCTTGTGCTTCGTCGTTCCATTCGAACTTCTTTCCTTTGTTGCGCATCAGCTTCTGCATTGGACACACCTTGTCTGCATATCCCTTTATGAACTCACGGTAATAATTGGCGAATCCTAGGAAGCTCATTAGTTGTGTGTCCGTTCTGGGAGCCTTTCATGTCAGCACAGCCTCTACTGCTTCGGGGTCCGGCCTCATGTCATGCCTGTCCACCATTCTCCCTAGATACTTTATCGAATCTCTGAGTATCTCACATTTCGATGGTTTACATTTGAAGCCAGCTCTTTTCATGCCGCCAAAGACCTTCTCTAGCCAATAATTGTGGTCTCCCAGGGTGGGTGTTGCTTTGACCACGTCATCCACGTAACACATCACCAGGTTCCCGTATTTTTTCGTCACTCTGGTCAAAGACTGAGCTATCAGTCTTCGAAAAGTGGCAGTCGGGTTGCACAAGCCGGAGGGCATCCTCTTCCACTGGTACAACCCCAATCCACACGCGAATCCGATCTTCTCTCTGTCCTTTTTTCGCAGAAGGACTTGCCAGAATGCCGAACCAAAGTCCAGAGTGGTGAAGAACTTGGCGTCACCAAGTTTCGAGAAGTTTTTTTGTCAATTCGCGGTATCGGGTACGCATCTTTTATTGTCACCGCGTTCAAGTAGCGAAAGTCGCAACAGAACCTATGCTGCCCCCTTCTTTTTTGCCATGACTACTCCGCGAGCCCATGGCAATTTCGAGGGTTCTATCATATCGTATTCGAGCAACTTTTCTATTTCCGCTCGGCGCGCTTCCGATTTATGTAGTGTCATTTGTCTTGCGCCCTCCCTATGGGGAACGGCGCCTTCATCCAGTTCGATTTCGTGTTCGACGAAGCTGCAACAACCGATATCTGCCTTATGTTTTGAAAATACATCCGTGTTCCGACTTAAAACCGCCCGCAAAGATTCAAAATCTCCCTCGCCTATTTTCCCTTTTAAGTGTTCTATCTCTGGCAAAACCGGTTTGTCAGATTCTAGTTCATATGACGAGGGGCGTTCCGGAAAATTCAAGCAGCTTGATAAGCCGTCGTCCGTTTCGGATTTCATTGAAAACAATTTACGAATAGATTTTAATTCATTAATTCTCTTTAAGATTTTATCCTTATTTGCATGATAAGGACAGTCTTTCACACTATATTTCTTCAAGTTTTGTGTCTCTTCATAGTCGGTCCTCATCGGCAAGGCGTAGCCAAGCTTCTTTCCACGCTGGGTTGAAACCGTGGTGTCCAGTGTGTTCAATAGCACACTGACACACAGTCATTTTCGAGTTACCGAGAAGTTTTTTCCTAAAATCACTGAACTTTGACTATTTGGGTTCGGTACCAAACAACCTGTTTACTATCACTTAACGAGTTTCAATTTCTGATTCTTAGCAATGCTACTTCAGCTTGTCCCGGCTGTATTTTTACCTTTCTATCTAAAAAGATTGGTACCTTGTTTTTATCTGTTATTATTCTATTATTTGGTTTCTTAACATACTTCCGGTCCGGGTTTCTAATCCCTATTAGACCGTTGTTCAAGTCAATCATCACGTCGAAATTCCTGACAAAATTTCTGCCCAAGATGAACTGATCGGAGTCGTCCGAATTCTCTACCACCTGGAAGCTCATCCAAAGATCCCGTCCTCTCATGTGGAGGACCGTTATTGGTGTTCTTCCGGCTACGTAAATCGCTCCTCGGTTGGCTGCCGCTAGTCGGAGATTCGTCGGAATAAGGTGTCCCCTCGCGAAGCCCCCATTCTTGACTCAGTGCGTGGCTCCAATTGTCTCAGATAATCTGCATATGTATCCAAATGCATCAAAGTGAATTCTGATGGTTCACTCAAATTTCTGATTACCTGGGGCCCCACTACCGAGATTATCGATTGTATTTTGCTTCCTCGTGGCACCACATCGAACCTCTGCTCTGAGATCACATTCAGTTTCATGCTCAAACTACTTGGTGCTTTCGTTTCTTCGACCTCTGATGCCTCGAAGGTGTTCAGACTTTCCTGTACTTTCTCATTTTCTAATTCGAGCTTCACCTTTTGTTCGATCTCCTTCGTTACCAATTCCTGCTACTCTCTGTTTAGAGCATCCCTCGAGGCTGCCCTTTAGTCGATCTTGAAGTCATCCACTGCAGTCACCGGTTCCGGTTCACGTATCTCTTCCGTTACCGCCTGCATCTTCTTCGTTGTCAGCTCTTGCGGTTTTTCTTTTCTCCGTGCCTTCGCTTCACTCAACAGGCGAGCCTTGCTGGCTTTCACACCAGATAAAGCTTCCTCATGCCTTGGATGCTTGATGTCTGCCACAGCATCGCAGAATTGTGGACAATCTGATTTAAAATGAATTTCCAAGTTACAAAAGAAACACCCTGGGCCGAATTTCGCAATTACTCCTCTCATGAAATCTTCATGATCGAATGATCGAACTCTGACTCACCCTCATCCTCATGGCTAAAGCCTAATGCTTTCACGCTCTGTTGGTAAGTTGGGCATGCTGACACATGATGGTCCGTCGATCTGCTATTGGCACAAGAGCGTCTCTTGTCCATATCGTCCCTTAGTTTGTACCAGTTGTTTCCTTGGTTTCCTGGTCCATTGTTAAAATTGCCATAATTGTTTTTGTAATATCCCGATCTTGATGGAGGCTTCAGCAAAGGAGGTTCTTTTGACTTGAGTCTCAGCTCATCTGGTGTTGGCGCATTGATTGAGAGTGGTGTGTAGTTTGTCGCAAACATTGTTCGAAGCTCGTCATTCGTTACACCATCGATGAATTTTGAGGCTACTGCCAGGTTCATCCTTCTGTTGGACTCATCTGGTTGGCTACGCCTTCTCAGCATCTTCAAATCGTCTAGAAACTTGTCTATCGTCTCATCTTTATGTTGCCTCCGTTTCTCGAAGCCCATCATTGCTTGATGTCCTTGCACCCCTGAGCCGAAACTATTTAACAAGATTTCAATGATTTTCTCAGCAGTGTCCCGCTGGTATTGCTTTGTTTTGGCCATCGTGCAGTTTAGGGCTGTCCCTTCCAAGTTGCAGGTAAGAGCATTGCATTCTTGCCTTTCTCACAAGTCCTCTTCTTCAAAATGCAGTTTCATCACCTCTATCCAGGTATCAATACAGCCATCAGATTCGTCTTTTTAGCATCTCTGTTTCTTAAAAAACCTTCTGGACTTTTCACTACGTTCATTGGTTCTAGATAAACTCGTAAGAAATGTTTCCGAAGACCTGTTCAGAGATTCAAAGGCTGTGGCCATTGATGTAGTGTCTCTTGAATGCCCCGCCTGAGTATCATTGCCCCCTGATAAGGGCTCTGGATTTACCCTCCTTGCTTGTCGCTGGGATTGTTTCTTCCTCGACTCGCTTGACCCCTGTTCCTGGAATCACATCTCCCAGTCGCATATGTATCCTGCGTCGGTCGTTTGTTTGAGGTCTGTCTGTTGCCAGTTGAACTTCCTCTGATGTCTGGGTCCCGTGTTCTATTGTCCCCTGTGGCATAGCCTGATGAACTGCCCCTTCCTCTAGTGGATCCATTTGTCCTCCTCCTATTCTGCTGTTCATTGAAGTTCACCGTCGGCTCGCTTCTTGGTTCTCCCGAGTTCGATACCCCATTTTTTGATCCACTCCTGCCGCCTAGTAGCCCGTCCAACCTATACATGATAGCCTGAGTTCGCCTCTCCATCATCGCATCTATCTTTGTGTCAAGATGAATTCTCAACTTCTCCATGTCGTCACTCAATTGCAACTTTCTTTGCTCAGCTTTCCTCGTCAATTGCGACAGGTTCTTCGCCAAGTGTTCATCCGTTCTCTCCTTCAAGCGTTTTTCGCTTCTGCTAGCTTCTTGTCTGTTGTGGTTGATCTCTTCCCGCAGATTTTCTCTCTCGACGTGGATAGCCCTTTCTAGCTCACTCATTCTTAAGGATATCTGCTCATTCTGTTCTCCTTTACTGCCCACTATGTTGGTCAAGGCTTCTTCAATTGATGCTCCGTTTTCCACTAATGGCGTCACAAGTGGCGGTGTGACCCTGTCGATCCCAGGTAGCTTGGTGCTAGTCGAGCGGGCTTTGATTCTCTGCCTCGACGTCCTTTAATTATCCACTTCTGGATTCGCCGGTGCCTTGATTAACCCTGTGTTTCTATTCTCCCCAGTTCGCGTTTCCGAGTTAGTCATGTTCACAAAAAATCCTGACTGGCCTGATCCGTTTGTGGTCTTGCTTATTGACCTCACCACACCAAATTGGTCGATGGTACCAGCCTTTCTATCGGTGTATGCGTCATTCTCCTGAGTCAAGCTATTGAGGCTGACTTGAGATCCAAAGTCATCTTGCCCGTCATCGTACTCTTCTTCTTCCTGGGTTTCTGCCTCATCGCCTGTATCCGTTCTCATAGTAAATGGAAAGAAGTTTCCGAAAGTGTTCTTCACTCTTTCTGAAAACGATGAGGACGTTGCCGGTTTTTCCGTCACGCCAACCATCATGGTGTTGCCTGTGGGTGATCTTGTAGTCGCCACATTTTTGGTAGAGATGTCGGACAGTTCCGACATCTCTACTCGGTCCAGGGTCGGCCCGGTGGAAGTGGCAAATCCTTGGCCTTGTAGAGAATCTACCGCAGTAGATTCACTCGCCAATCTTCTGTTTCCTCTCCCTTCCGGTCCATGTCACTCCTGGTTCTCATCCATGGCAGGGTCTGAATGGACCTCTACCTCTAACCTTGCCTTTTGTCTTTCTGAGGACTTTTGACTCCTGGTTTCAACCATTATGCCTGAAATTTTCTTCCCTTTGTTGGTCCTGGTTTGTGTGATCCATTCCTCAAAAAAGTGGTTAATTGCCTTTCTCTGTTTCTCTGTTATGAGTTTCCTGAAGCTATCGCTTAGTTTAGGTATCCTTATCTTGTTTAGACTCATTTTCAATTTATCAGTTCTTACTGCCTATACACTCAATTCGATTGCTAGTGTCCTCCTAGTCCTCTACTGATAATAATAACAAAACACAATAAATTCCAAAAGTTTCACTTAAATAGTGACCACGAAACCTTGTATACTATCACAGTACAGCGTGTATACAATTTATTCACAATGATCGATTAATAGTTGTAAGATTTATAACTAGCACAATCTGATGATATCAATGTGTTAAAAGATAGTGTTTTCACTACCCAATCAAGCACAAATATTGTTGAATTAAAACCAAAAATGAAGAAAAATAAGAATATTTTCAATGAAAAACTCATGTGTCTTGTACTTTAGTCAGTCGCAATGTGACAGTCGAACTTGTTTCTAAAGAAAGAGCTTTCCATGTTCGTTGCAGCACCAAACAGACAAAACTTGAAGGCAGTAATTTTCTCAACTGGGTGTCTATTGCACCCACCGAGCCCTGTGTTACCTATCTGCCTTCGGATTGCCCGAGCTAGACCTACTAAAATCCTCAGAGCAATCACTTTCCCAAAAACGATTTGGATTTCAATCCACACAAATCAGTTACAAACTCTTTTTCAATTTAGACTTCGTGTCGCGAGTATCCGAGTTCAGACCTGTTTTGTTTTGGTCTCGTATTTTATCAGAAGGCAAGTTACCAATGCAGTCACAGGTTCCTAGCCTGTCTCTTAATAACCTAATACCTTTCACTATTATCTTTTCTACTGTCTACTTAAGTCTCAACAAAACAATACCCCTCCCGATTGGCAAAAACAGTACCCGTCCGGATTGGCAAAAACAAGACCTCTCCGGATTGGCAAAAACAAGACCCCTCCGGATTGGCAAAACCAGAATCCCTCCGGAAGGGCAAAATTGGGACCCTTCCGGATTGGCAAAACTAGTACCCCTCCGGATTGGCAGAAACAGGACCCCTCCGGATTGGCAAAATTGGGACCCTTCCGGATTGGCAAAAACAGGACCCCTCCGGATTGGCTAATTTGGGACCCTTCCGGATTGGCAAAAATAGTATCCCTCCGGATTCGCAAAATGAGACCCTTCAGGATTGGTAAAATTGGGACCCTTCCAGATTGGAAAAATTGGTACCCCTCTGGATTGTCAAAAATAGGACCCCTCCGGAAGGGCAAAATTGGGACCCTTCCGGATTGGCAAAACTAGTACCCCTCCGGATTGGCAGAAACAGGACCCCTCCGGATTGGCAAAATTGGGACCCTTCCGGAGTGGTAAAAACAGGACCCCTCCGGATTGCCAAAACTGGGATCCTTCTGGATTGGCAAATATGGTCCCCTCCGGATTGGCAAAGTTGGGACCCTTCCGAATTGGGAAAATTGGGACCCTTCCGGATTGGCAAAAACTGGACCCTTCCGGATTGGGATCTCTCCGGATTTGTAAAAATAGATTTTCAGATAATTTCAAAATTTTCACCCGATATCCTTCCGGATGCGTTCTCCGATGCTATTATGCTGTTTGAACTAACTGGGAAGAGTGTATTTTCTTTCCCTAGATCCTTCCGGATTGAAGCTAAGCCTTAACTGTGAAGGGTCTTATCACTAGCCTAGTTTCGACTCGACTATGGTTTCCTGGTTCCCTTAGCCTTCCCTTTTCGTCTAGAACAGCGTAAAATCGCCTTATTCAACCTTTGTAACCCTTTGGTAGAGGGGTAAGGGCTTTCCAAAAATTTTTTATAAAACGTCAAGGGTCTACCTTCCCGAATTAGTGAATTTGCTGAAAACAATCTTGAAAAAAAATTTTTCACGCTCACTCTTTTAAATAATTGATAATTCTATTAGTAAGTTCACCTAATTTCTGATCTAGTGGTGCAAAATCATCTGTATCTGTGTCGAGTAGTTCCAAAGTTATTAACCAAAACGTCTTCTTTGTAAAATCAAAAAATTTATAGGTTCCGCCTAACTTTTTTGGCAATTCTGTTCTTTTCGACCTAAAAATTATTGATCCGAGCTCAGAAGGCCTATACTCTTCTAGTTCAATGCAAGAAACCCGATCTAAAACGCTCCAGCTGAAAAAATTTGCCAAAAACAGTGCTATTTGGATCCCTCCGGATTGATGAATCCACTAAATCAAACACGTTAAATTCGATTTCTCTGTAACCCCGAAGGTTATTGGCAAACGACTTTTAAAACCTGTCGATTCACTGGTGAGTATTGTCCGAACAATAGTTTTTACTGTCCCAACTCAAAAAATTCCAAAAAATTTTCTTGTTTTGTAGCGTTTCGTTTTTTCAAAAATCAAGAAAATTCGTTTTTTGGTACCCAATTAGTTCCAACCACTTCCGAACTAAACTTGACCGGTTCTAACTATTTTTCTAGTACAGTTACCATGTAACTCACTAATTTACCGCGTTTTTTCGTTTCAAAAAATATCGATGTCTTAAAAACGCGATTTGTGGGGGGATCAAAATATCGCTATTTTGACCCTAAAAACCGGTTTGCTTGGTGTGTTTTTTACTGGAAAACGGCGTAGGAGTATTAATATAGGCTGTATAAACAATAATAATAAAAAATACTAGTATTTCTATACCCCTCCGGTATTGTTCAATCTCAGAATTAAGGTGCTTAACTCGGAAATTCGCAGTTCGGTGAAGGGTCACTGCAGTACCCAACTGTAGTGACGATACCCAACAGTCGATTGTTTTTCGCGATACCCAACAGTCTATTGTTGTTCTCCTTGAGCTCCTTCTTGTCGCTCCTTGAGCTGCTTGCCAGATCAATCTTCTTCACTAATCCGGAGACCCTTCCGGATTGAGCGCAAATTAGCATTATTGTGCTTTAATACTCAAATAACCTACAGTACAAGCACCACAAACGGGCCACAAATTGATCGTAAAGATCCTGACTGATATAAATGCCTGTATTATCATTATATCAAACAAGAACAAACGGGAGGGTCGGATCACATCTCGTCTTGGGGGATGATTACTACTAATTTTATACTTTTTTTTATTACTGTTTTTGGTTTTTTTGGTTATTTTTTAATGATTTTTGTTTTTCTTAGGTACTATACTACTTTCTGTTTGGTTTCTTGTTTATCTTTAGTGTTTTTGGTCACAAACCTCTCAGGGAACGCCGGACGGCCAATCCCCCAGCCTTCCTGGTTCGTGAAATTTCGGTCTTAACTAAGTTAAAAAACTATTCACGGGAATCCGGAAGGCTTCTTCGTTCCGAACGACCCTTCCGCCCCAGCTGTTAGGGCTTTTTTAAGGGCGTTATCAGGAGCATCCGCTCTGCGTGGAGTGCTCGTTAACGGTTCTGCCGGTCATGATGCTTAAAAAAATTAACACCCAGTAGCGCAATAAAAATATCTCGTCAAGGGAAGCGCTTCGTACGCCTCCTATTCACAGTAACATTATGTAACATTCGCCCGGAAGTACATATCGACAGAAAATACAGCTAGGTTCTAAAACAATTGGCTGGCGTCTAAACACAGCTCTACATGCTTTTCACCGACTTTGCCATAGTCAGTTCTTTTTGGTGTTCTTTCTAACATCGGGTCGACGAAAACGTTACGGTTTCCTGCTTCGGTCAAAACACTCAAATTAACTTAATTATATGCAAGACCACGAGGTTACTCCTAAAAGCAGGGCTACTACTATTAATTGTATTACTTTTGTTTTTGTTCAGTAGATAAAAATCATCATCTCCATCGAAGATGGATCAACCCTTTCCCTCACTCCTAGCTTCTCATTCACTGAAAATGAATCTAGATGTTAATTAAATTCAACTCAGGACATGACCAGGAAGCTAAAAATATTTATAAAACAGTTTGATTTCTGGGCCCGGGACACCTCCGGATTCTGGAATCTGGGGAAATAACGTCCTTATTTCTTCTAGGAAGGCTGGACACGTCGTACTAATACCCTTCCTCGTTCGTGTGAATTGCTCGATAACGATTGTAGCGGCACAATTGTTACAACTCGGAGCGGTTTCTGACAATTTCTAGTTATAACTTCAATCTGTCTTTTTTTCTCGTAGTAGTTTTTACTGCAACAATTTCGTTGTTACTTGTCCTGAATATTAAAACTGAGGAATTCGGTGGTTAGAAGGAACAATGAAATAATCTCCTTCTTCAAGAGATTACCCAAGCCTTTCATGTCACCACAAAGTGATCAGTTGTCCTAGTTGATTAAATTCAATCATGCAGGCTGGAATATTTTAAAATATTCTCCACTCAAGCCTCTCTAAATAAATTGTAAGTGTGTCTAAAGCAACTAACTAAAATCAAATGCAAATTTATAAATACAACAAAATCTTTAATCTTCAAAACTCAACTAAATGTTTTCTTTTCAGTTCCAATTGCAAACTTAGTTGCTTTGTTTCTCATTTTAGTTTTTTTGTCTCGTACAAAAAAATTCTGAGTTTTAACATCTTCTCTTTCGTCGCTTCTTATTTTCTTCCTTTATTCGTCGTTTAGAAATTCTAAAACTTCTAAATTCTTCTAATTTTTTTTCTTCTTTGTTCCTAATTTTTGGCCATTTGTCAATGTTCCATCTCCTCCTCCTGCGACATTGACTCCGAACTTTCAGTCTCTGTATCTTGCAACACGTCGGTAGCTATTCTGACGCTGTTGGAAGCAGTCCTCCAACACTTCTGCTCTTCTACTCTTTGTCAACAACAAGGAAGATTCTCTGTTTCGTCAGAAGCTGTTGTGGAGGCACAACGTCACGTTTCTCTCCAAGTCTTCCTTCCACATCTCTTCTTTTTCCCTTCCGTCACATTCACTTGTCCTATAAGTTCTCTTCACGCCGGAGGTTACTGTATTCCGATGCGTCACAAAAGCTCGCTTAAAAGCTCCTGTTCCAATGTCCAGCTGATATGCACTGTACACTCTGCTGTGCTTCGACATATGTTTCTTGGCATTCTCGTGCAACCATGCAGTCATGTTGGCTCTAAACCATGGCATCAGTCGACTTCTGGCCCATATCTTTTCACTTCCATCGGAATGTTCAAGGTTTTGCACATTGTTTCAAAAAGATTTAAACCTTTTAGGCAATCCAATTCCTGTAATTGTTCTTTCTTCGGCGCCTCTTGTCTTTTGTTCTCCTTCACATGAGCTTCCAGCCATTGTATCGCCATCATAACTCCCAATATCACTATCGTTATGGGCTGTGATGAGTCTGGTAAACCTGCAGCTCTCCACAGTTCCAGATCGACAACAAATTACTACGCCCGGGGTACCACCATATTTGTAGTAAGCAATGGCAGGGGAACTGATCATGTGTTGACATGATGCTCCTCCAATTACGTTTTCCCGAAGCTTCCAGTAGTGGTTCCACTTCGATCATCACTCATTGGACTTCATCATTCTCATCTACTGCATTGTAATCCTTGACTGTTGATCCTTTCTGCTTTTCTCCTTCAAAGTCACTGAAGTTGTCACTGGCGTATCATATGAACCTCTTTCCCAATATCGACTCTAACTCCTCTTTGGTTCTCTCCGGAACTGCTGAGAACTTTTTGCACAGTAACTCATAAGAATTTTCTGACATTCTTGCTAGTCTTACGCATTTCAGCACTTGGTTTGCTCTGATTTATGTCCAAAAGTGCTAGCAAGAGCAAACCAATGCGAGTAAACTTGATAGAACTCGTGGAACTAGAACCGATTCAGAGAATAGACGAAATAAGGAGGTTCTCAATCAAGGAGCTGAGGCTCACTAGGGAATCCATGGGAGCACTGACAAAATCCAGTGAATACTGTGGACCGATTTCATTGACCCGGTCCACAGTATTCGATTTTTTCCAAAATATTCCAAAATTTTAGCAACGAATTGATTTTAATAAGTTTTAGGATCAAAATCTTTTTATCTCACTGTTTTAAATAAATTTGATCATTTAATCATACACTTGATTTCAATTCATCAAACCCATAATAGAATCGAATCTGAAAGAACATGTACAACTTTAACTTGAACGAATTGATGGAACTGACATAGGCATATGTGTAGCCGATGATAGATGCGATCTACCGTCGACTGATGGATCTAGACTTTGCTCTGTAGGACCCAGAGGTAGTCATGTTGCTTGGCGCCTTAATAAACATCTCGGGGCATGTTAACCGCTTGGGGCAATCTTATTGATGGCAGCATATAGAGAAAGAGGAGTACTAGACCGCCCGAACATGAGAGTGGTGAGGTTGAGAAACGGGGCTCTCTCAGGAAGTGACTTGGCGAACGAACCTGGATTGGGAAGTTCGAGGACCTACCAACCAGGTGAGATGCCTTTGCCCACCAAATCTAGGCCTGGATTGAGGAGGATGCATCAGGAAATGAACAAAGAGGGCGAGAGTAGAGAAGGAGGTTCAGACGAACGAAATCATGCAAGACCTTAACGGAACGGTAGAAGAACTGGAGAAGGCCAGAAGGGAGCTGGAAGAAATTATCAAGACCATGCTCAGTAGAGAAGAAGATAGAGACATGTGGAAGAAACTGTTTGAAGATTGTAACAAGAAGCAGGGTGAAGAAATAGAGCGCTTGAGGCGAGAGTACAAAGAGCAATCGGAGCGGCTGGCGTTGACGACAGCCGTAGAGAAAGTGATACCTGCAAGGAACATTCCTCGTGGGCATTCCCCGATGGAACTTTTGATGCCTTGCCAGTTGAGTCAAACGACGGAGACGCGACACCCAGCTACAACTGGTCGAGTGACAATCCCAGACCCGAGTGACACCCTAGGTGACCCAGTCGTGGAGCAGACGGTGCGAAAATTAATAGAAACAGCTGGATGATTGGTCGCTTATAGGAATGCGCCAGATTCCGGGGTGACTGCACCCTATGGAACGATAGATGACACGGGCAGAGTACAACTCTCCCAAGAGAAGATGACGAGAACGGATGTTAGTGATACAGCGTTACCGACAAAGAGCTCTAAGGTTTCAGACAGAAAGACACGAGAAGTACCGATGAAGAAAGTGTCACGAGTGATTGACGTGCAGAAGAAAAACCAGTTGAAGTATAGCTTCACGGGAGTTCCGGACACTGATTCGCGAGCCTGCTCCAATCGATCCACTCGGAGCCCAGCAGTAAACCTGCAGCAACCGCCACTTGGGACATCACATCTGATACTGGGTGACAGCTTAGTCAGAGTGCTCCAGAATTTGAGGACCTCCTGGATCACTACGGTGATGGCCTTTGGAGGTGCAACGATAGCCCAGCTATTTCGGATAGTGGAGCTGATGAATCCAGGGAGGATCCCTAACATAATGATCCTGATATGGACGAATAATGTATCAAGAGGCTCAGATGAGGATGAGGCACTATGGGAGTCGGTAATGGTGTAAATTCAAGTGCGCGGTAATGACTGTCTGCACCGTACCCATGAGCACAAAAACGTTGACAGCAACAGGAAGAAGACATAATGAGGGAGTCATCAGGTGGAACAATATAATAAGTAACTTGGCGAGTCGGAATGCTGGACGGATGATCCTTATGGACATTGAGCATGAACTGAGAGCTATGGATCAGGCCAGATTAATCACCGATGGAATCCACTTTGATAGCATTGAAGCACAAGCCTGGTTGAACAGAATCTTCCAAGAGCGACTGGATGAAATGGAGGTCAAGCTCTTTGACACGGGAGTGCTGAAGAAGGAAGAAACCCTGAATGAGCCGACAATTTCAACGTTTGTACCCCCTAACTTAGAAACACGTTTGGGAGCGGTCCCAGTCGTGAAGGCCTACAAGCCACAAAGCTCTAGCGAGCCAGGGCAATGGACGGATGAACAAGATCGATTGAGGGAAGCACCAATAAGAAGAACCGTCCATCCAAGACGAAGATTAGGACCTATCAATCCGACTGCAGAGACGACCAGCACCGCGAGATCAGAAGCGAGATCAGAGACTACGAGTACCAGCCGAGAGGAGCGACGTCCAGACAGGAGCTCTTTGATGTGGGCCCATAACTTCTCCCTGGCTTGTATACAAAGAGGACCTTATGAGTTTGAATCTTGAGACAGTGAGCTTTGCAGCAGATGCCATGAGGATGTTAAATGCAGCGAGAGTGTCTGTCAACGGACTGTATTCAATAACAGGCGTGGACTGGTTGACAGTCGCTGGCATAAACTTCAGCTCTACAACCCTCAAGAGCCCTACAGCCGTTGAGATTTGCCGACTTAGAGGGACTGCCCTCAAACAATACAATGGGTTCAGTGAATGCGAGACCATTGCAAGATGTGAAGCTGAATCACGATGAAGGAAATCGAGAAGAAAGACCCGGAAGATTCTTGACGACAAGGGCACCAATAGGACAACACGTAAAGATGTTCAGGCATATAAAAGCACCCCCAGGTCACGTAAAAGAAAGAGCGTACCCGAAACAAGTAAACCTAGAAGGTGATGTTCAGAGATACGGTGGATTGAAGGCGATCAAAAAGATGAGAATATATTTGCTGCATATGACAAGGCAGAAATGAGGGATGCAAAAATCATGGTTGTCGCGAGTTCAGATTTCGTGTATACCTCCAAGTCTCTGTTTTGGCCTAATGTTATAAGGTTCGCAGCGGTCGACCCGGATCTGATGCAATCTGTGTCGATGGCAATTGAAGTACAACGGCAGACAGAAATGAACCCAATCACAATTGTATTTGCTGGCATGAACGATTATCTACACAGTAGGGGTTTCCTGAGCAGATTCAGAGAGCCTACAACAGCCGAAGACGCTGTGTGGCCAGCTATAAAGGATATCCCCGAGTCAATGGGTGAAGTAGTGTACACTCTGAAAGAAGGTGCCTTCACCAAAATAACACCGAGAGCCTTGTTTGCACTGTCTCCGGGATAGGCACAACTCCCGAATGGATTAAAATTTGTATACGCGATGGTGGCTTTGCTCTCGGAAGGGAAATATGATTTGATCATAACTGCCCCAAATTGCGGAATACAGATGGAGAATCTGAAGCCACTCTGGTCTGAATTACGTGCGGTGTGGTCCGACATCTCAAATGCGATGCGAGGGTTGAAAGACCATTCATTACAAATGCTAGTATTAGACGAGGTACTGGGGTTGAACTGTCCAACTTCAGCCGACAGCTCAAATTGATGCCAGGAATTGACGATGATCATAGACTGATCGTGGCGATGTCAAACGATTTATGGTTCTGAGGAATGGAGATAAAAGAGGAAGGAGAGAGAAGGAAGATCTCCAAGGAGACCAGAGCTCACTTGGAAGCAATGTCTTTGAGAACGAAACCAGAGGCTAATAAGTGGCTGCACTTGACCCCTCGGATAGCAGCCTTGGGCGCGGATGCTTTCGAGCGAGGCCCAGTGATGATCAGGAAGATCCATGCCTACTTAGTGAAAAAGGTAAACCTGACCGAACATGCTGAAGAGAAATCAGCCGAAATCGTAAACAGAGTGTGCCAAGTGACCCTGGAGGCTTTCTGGACACAGAATATGTGAAGGGAGAAGAAGGCTTTGACGCGTCCTTCATGGCGAAAATTTACCCTTCACTTTCTCGAAATCTGGTAAAAAAATTCCTCCTAGTAGTCGTAGAAGTATCGATCGTTGAATTACCAGCCCTGTTCGTGACGTTCGGAGCAGAGAACTTTGTGAAAGGACCAGCGATACTGCTCACAGAGGTAGTGCAGAATATTGAATGGACTTCTAACATTGATCGCGATAACGCATGGAAACTAGGGAGGATTGATGAATTTGGCACGCTATCCGGAGCAGATGAGAGAGAACATGAGGAAGTTCGGCCTGAAACGATCTACGGATTCACGGAACATTTTAAGAGATTTGCGACATACTCTTATCCAGTACCTCCTGCAGCAGAATTGCTTTGGAACAGGAGAAGACGAATTGAGTCAGAGGGAGAAAGAAGTGCGACGTCATGTTGGGAGAATGCCTCTACTAACTGATCTGAGCTTGGCTATGAGGACCGATCCCTTAGCATTGATCAGAGGAGCCAGGGAGTTCGTGACGATTCATATATGGACCTGTAGTCACGTTTGCGTTCCCTGATGTTATGGTCGAAGCATAAAGGAGGTCGGTGCTGCACCTGAACCACATATCAGCAGTGGACGGAAGCGCGCTGAGTTGGTGTGAGCAGCGTGTACTGTAAGAGCTCATGAGTGAAGACATATTGTTTGCAAAGATATCGGAGCCAGAGATGACGGTCATTAACTTTGACGATCACTTCCGTGATCGCATGGGGGAAGTGGATAGAGGACACATCGAGGTGTTCCCAAAGCTCTGGAACTGAAGGCAGCATGATAAAACGAATGGCCAGATCATGAGAATTCCTCGTCTAATATCTGCGTACCATAAGGTGAAAGAAGGGACGAAAGGATTGGGTGATTAAAAGAAACTGCCGGAGGAAACCCCTGAATTCCCTCTGATAAGCTGATAAGAAGGATGCTGCTCGGAGCAGTCTCGCAGTGCAATCCCCTAGGATGGGAGCCTTTGAGACCAACGAAAGGAGAAGGCGAAATTCTCTCAAATGATGGATCCGTGTTTGATTGGCCCAAACGTTACAGTGCTACAGTATTCGCAGTTTACTTACACTGATGAAGCAACGAGGAGACGAATGAGCAATGCCGCGACTCCGAAGCCTGGGAGGTTTGACGAGGAAGGGGCGAAACTGAGTCTAGCGCCTATGATTATGAGAGGCAAGGCTGACCTACCAGAAGCCTCCCTAATCTTGACGAATGTAAAACCAGAGTTAACGGCGGGAGGAACCCTACAGACTAGAATCATGCTAGCAACCTTCGGACATGAAGAGGTCAAAGTAGTTCATGGAGAGGAGGAAGATCAGTTCCTCCTCTCAAATTTCCTGATGGGACCAGGAGTGAAGAGCAGGGTCCCTCGAGTTCAACAAAGAATCCGAGACGAGACGATGGGCAGGGAGGAAGCCGTCAATTGGAAGAACTATGCAACAGGATCCCGATCAAGCCGAGAAAGAAGACGATAATGCTTCGACAGGAGGGATTTCCAGCCTGGAGTTCAATTTATTTAGCGATTTTGAAAACGGCATAGACACGTTGGAAGCGACGACTGAGCCGGCAGAAGAGGGAACTTCCACGCTGAAACCTCCGTCGGCTTTCATGGGAACGAACCGGAACTTGCCGGAGAGCAGCTCTCCGAGCAATTCTAAGAATGCCGAACAGAAACTCTAAATGGAATCATCAAGGAGAAGAAGGATAGAAGGCACTGCCAGTGTACCTTACTTAGGAACGTTGCCCAAAGAAGAGTGGGAGGTGCATCATAGATACCATAAAAGTAGGACGGGATGCAGAATGGACAGAGCGGCCTTCATGGAAAAGGTCTGGGCAGTAGTTCAGAGCTACGAACCCAATCTGTTTTGAAACTAGGTCTCAACCGACTACTAATGCGGGAGGTCCTTGACAAACTCGACGAGTGTGAAGGGAGATTGAGTGAGTTATTGATCGACTCGGCTACTGACGAAAGTGAGGCAAAATCTCCTGTCAAGATGACGCCGCAAAAAGACAAAGGAGAAGTGGTATATTTGTCAACAACCGGGAAGGAAACGATGCGATCGAAAATGGTGATTTGCAGAATTAATGGAATGAAAACGAAACTGGGCAGCAAGGTGACATTGAGGAAAACGGCGAAGACAAAGGTGGATTCCAAAATCTCGATGAAAGCCGTCAACTCAGCTAAGAGAAAACGCGTCGAAGAAGCTATGGACTTGGGACAGGGTGATGATCGATTGCCTGGCACAGACAGAATGTTGACTGACGTAGCGAGGATGCCACCCATTCTCATGGCAGGAATAAAATCAGCCAGTTACAAAACTAAGAAGAGTGACCGCACTCTGACTGGAGCAACGTTAGAAATGAAGATACTCAGCCAATGTGGGGAGAGTACTGTTAAAGACTTCAAATGGTCTCCCATGAATCACGGAAAGGGAAGCGTCGTAGAACATCTGGTCCCAGTTGAATTAAACCGACTGAGAGTGTCGGAAACTGTATCGATTGATGAGCCCGCCTGTGGATACATGGAGATGTTGGAATACAGAAATTCGATCAGAGGACACTTAATTGCTCTGGAAGACAAAAGTGCCATGGAAGGTTATTTGGAGACAATGATGCAAGGCACCACCCTGAAGCAGAAAGCATACGGATCTCTGGTATCGCCTGAAATGCACTCGGAAACGATCGAACCGTTGGTGAGCCTTCCATGGAGAGCGGTAGTGTTGCGATACTTCGAAGAAGAGATGAGAACCATGCCGAAGATATATGCACTGATGGCAATACCCTATGTGAGAACAGAGTTACAATTGAGGTTCGCTTGGTGCATGATTGGACTGACTCGCGGAGAGTATGATTCAGAAGAAAGGAAAAGATTGAAGGGAAAAAAGTTGTCCGTGATGACTATTGTGAGAAATCTGATGACCCAGGAAGGAGCAGCAGTAGCGTGCGCGAAGCGGAGAGACACTCTCTGTTTCGTTCTATTTATGATAGAACAAATTTCAGTGCCAGCATTGAACACTTTTGTCAAGATGCTAAGAGAAGGCGATCAACGAGCGAAAGCCTTGCTCTTGCTAGCACTTTTGGACATATATCAGAGCAAACCAATGCGAGTAAACATGAAAGAACCCGTGGAACTAGAACCGATGAAGAAAATAAACGGAATAAGGAGTTTCTCAAACAAGGAGCCGAGGCTCACTAAGGAATCCATGGGAGCACTGCCGAAATCCAGTGAGTACTGTGGACCGATCAGGAAGAAATCATACGGTTACGTACCCGGAATCACAGGGATGGCGTACATCCCCTTCACAAATGAAGACATACGCGATTGCTTCTTTGATTACGAGCAAGCAGTGTTGCTAAGATTCTGGACGTCAAGAATTGCCACGATAAGAAGCGCTACTAATCAGCAGACCAAGCTGAGACTAGTCTTGGAAGAAAAGGTGATTGCACCTTCAGTGCCAAAATCGGACAACCGAGTGGAGTTTGGAATGGGATTCTCGGATGAGCTACTGAGAACGAGCTTGATGGTAGTGTGGGATCTAATGAAATCATCATGGTGTCCGAGTCCCAACGCCAATTCGATATTACGAGCGACAGAAGATATGCAGAGGGAATCGAACTCAGACTGTAACTTGCGTGACCTGAACGTCATCTATAATTTGATGAAAACGGCCTCTAAGAGCAACGGAGAGGACAAGGTAGAGTTGCCTGGCTGGGGACCAGAGGACTGGTTCAAGACTGGTAGTTGTCTAGCATAAGTCTGTGGACTGGAACGTCACATCTGTGGAGGTCTGGATTGCGTAAAGACCCTGGAGAAACAACACAAGCATTTGACGATATTGTTTGGGAACATTGTGATGAAGGCGAAAACAGAAACATAACTGATTGCAGATTGTCATGGAGGAACCGAGGTTAATTTAGTGACTGCACTGGGATTCTACAGCATGTTTGGTTCTCTAGGGTCACTATTGAATCTAGAACAAAAGCATGAGATGGTTACGACCATCAGTGTATAAGTGTTTCCAGGAGTGTTGCAAACTGAGCAGAAGTATATTGAAAAATAGAGAGAACCGATCGAGGCGGAAATGAACATCCGGCAGAGTGAAATCGGTCCACAGTATTAACTGGATTTCGGCAGTGCTCCCATGGATTCCCTAGTGAGCCTCAGTTCCTTGTTTGAGAACCTCCTTATTTCGTCTATTCTCTGAATCGGTTCTAGTTCCACGGGTTCTATCAAGTTTACTCGCATTGGTTTGCTCTTGCTAGCACTTTTAGACATATATCAGAGCAAACCAAGTGCTGAAATGCGTAAGACTAGCAAGAATGTCAGAAAATTCTTATTTGTTACTGTGCAAAAAATTCTCAGCAGTTCCGGAGAGAACCAAAGAGGAGTTAGAATCGATATTGGGAAAGAAGTTCATGGGATACGCCAGTGGGAACTTCAGTGACTTTGAAAGAGAAAAGCAGAAAGGATCAACAGTCACGGATTACAATGCAGTAGATGAGAATGATGAAGTCCACCGAGTGATGATGGAAGTAGAACCACTACTGGAAGCTTCGGGAAAACGTAATTGGAGGAGCATCATGTTGACAGATGACGAGTTTCCTTGCCACTGCTTGCTGCAGACCTGGTGGTATCCCAAGCGTAGTAATCTGATGTTGATCTGGGACTCTGGAGAGCTGCTCTCCATGGGTTTACCAGACTCATCACAGCCCATAACAATAGTGATAGTAGAAGTTATGATGGCGATACGATGGCTGGAAGCTCATGTAAAAGAGAACAATAGACAGGAGGCGCCGACAAGGATCCAGGAATTGGATTGTCTAAAAGATATAGATCTTTTTGAGACAATGTGCAAAATCTTGAACATTCCGATGGAAGTGAAAAATTGTGGGCCAGAAGACGACTGATACCATGTTTTAGAGCCAACATGACTGCATGGTTGTATGAGTAGGCTAAGAAGCATATGTCAAAGCACAGCAGAATGTACAGTGCGTGTCAGCTGGACATTGGAGCAGTAGCTTTTAAGCGAGCTTTTGTAACTCATCGGAATACAGCAACCGCCGCAGTGAAGAGAACTTTTAGGACTAGTGAACGTGACGGAAGGGAGAAAGAAGAGATGTTGAAGGAAGACTTGGAGAGAATCGTGACGTTATGCCTCCACAACAGCTTCTGCTGAAAGAGAGAATCTAACGTTGATCCTCTAACTTGTTGTAAACAAAGAGTAGAAGAGCAGAAGTGTTGGAGGACTGCTTCCAACAGCGTCAGAATAGCTACCGACGTTGCAAGACACAGAGACTGAAAGTGCGGAGTCAATGACGCAGGAGGAGGAGATAGAGCATTGACAAGTGGCCAAAAAGCAGGAACCAAAAAGAAAAAAATTTAGGAGAAATTAGAAATTTTAGAAGTTGATAACGACGAACAAAGGAAGAAACAAAGAAGCGACGAAAAAGAAGATGTTATAAGTCAGAATTGTTTTGTATGTGACAAAAAACTCAAATGCGAAACAAAGCAACTAAGTTTGAATTGAAAACATTTAGTTGAGTTTTGAAGATTATTGGATATGCTGCATTTGTAAATTTGCATTTCTATTTTAGCTACTGGCTTTAGAGAAAATTACTATTTATTTAGAGAGGCTTGAGTGGAGAATATATTAAAATATTCCAGCCTGCAAGATTGTTTTTAGTCAACTAGGACAACTGATCCCTTTGTGGTGACATGAAAGGCTTGGGTAATCTCTTGAAGAAAGAGATTATTTCATTGTTCCTTCTAACCACCGAGTTCCTTAGTTTTAATATTCACGACAGTAACAACTAAATTTCCGAAGGGAAGAAGCATAGTAGGATAATTTTGGTTTGTGGGTTGGCAGGACTGTCCTGCGTTCCTACACTTTTAGACCTTGAAAAAGCTTTAAATCGGGACATAGACATTGGAACTCCAAAAATATGTTTTATCTTAAGTATATCCTCGAAAGTGCAGATTGGTGAAAGAATTTGGAAGGCTATAACAGTGTAGAATGATGCCATTTATATTCTGCAGTGAGTCGATATGACGTGGATAAAAGTGACTTTATGCATTTTGTAAAATCTGTTCAATGACACTATGCCATTTCGATGAAGACTACAAGACTCAATGAGGAAAATGACCGGGCTGTCCGGGGAGTATGTGACAATTAACCAGAATGTACAAAAATGCAGTTTCGCATTCTAATTTTTATGGAACAGAAAAAGAGCAGCTAATCTGGAAGATTGATGGTTTTGACAGATTAACGACATTATTTGAACGATTAAACAAATCGGGAAGAGCTAGCGATGACTGACATCTTAATTTTAAAATATTCGAATTGTGACGTCACATATCTGAGAAATGTTAAAAAGGTCATATTGGGACAGAAAACTGAAAAAAAAACAGAACAATAATAGTTGCAGTAACAACAACTACGAGAAAATAACGATAGATTGAAGTTATAATTGGAAATTGTCAGAAACCGCTCCGAGTTGTAACAACTGTACCGCTACAATCGTTACCGAGCAATTCACACGAACGAGGAAATGTGTTGGGACGACGTGTCCAGCCTTCCAGAAAGAAATTGGAGTACTATTTCCCCGGATTCCAGAATCCGGAGAGGTCTCGGGCCCAGAACCCAAACTTTTTTATAAAATTTTTTAGCCTCCTGGTCATGTCCTGAGTTAAATTTAACTAACATCCCGATTCAGTTTCAGAGAATGAGAAGCTAGGATTGAGGGAAAGGGTTGATTCATCTTCGATGGAGATGATGATTTTTATCTACTGAACAAAAACATTAGTAATATAATAAATAGTAGTAGCCCTGTTTTTAGGAGTGACCTCGTGGTCTGGGGATACTGAGACCCAGCCATGAGCTCACTATTATTTCAAATAATTAAGTTAATTTGAGTGATTTGACCGAAGCCGGAAACAGTAACGTTTTTGTCGACCCGATGTTAGAAAGACCACCCAAAAGAACTGGCTTTGGCAGAGACGGTGAAAAGCATGTAGAGCTGTGTTCAGACGCTATTCAGTCGTTTTAGAACCTAGCTTTATTTTCCGTCGATATGTACTTCCGGTTGATGTTACAGAAAAAAAAATAGACAACCGGATTTACGAGACAAAAATCAGTCAAAGGAAAACAAGAAAAAAACGAAGTCTCATATTGTGTTGTGATAACACAACACGATAAGGCGCTTTACTGAAGGAGACTAGACGGAAGGCAGGTCCATTGGGACGTAAGGAAGATAGGTCCCTCACATGCCACGAAATGGTAGAGATAACTACGTTATCTCCGGGAGGACATGGAATCAGAGGTCCGGTACCCAGAGACTGTTGGAGTCTTTAGATACACATTTCAGCTACTGTAATGCCCTGCACGATTTAATTAACTCCATTATTGTTTAGTATTTAAGAGCATGAGTAGTTAGAAAAAAAAAGAAAAGAGTCAATATATATCCAATATATATCCAATTTAGTATATAACTGTGACTAAAAACATGGTAACTTATGGTTTTCTAGCCGTTTTTTTTAATAGTAATCACGTAGAAAAAGTAGTAATATTAATAATAATAATAATCATACTAATAATAACAAAAGATTTAGGAATATAATCCAAGGGTTCGCATAAAACCCAGTCATTGCATTGCTCAAAGTTTAGTTTTCAGTTATAAGTGTAAGTTTCTTCAGGTCTCTACAGTTGTTGTATTCGCATAAAATGCGCCAAGTGCATGTGTCTGATTCTTTGTAGTGTCTGATTTGAAAAACTTTGTGTACATTCCTAGAAGTCTGTGTTTGCATTCTGGGTCAAACAATATGTCAAAGTTGAAGTATTCGTTGTACAGATTAGCAAGACGACATGCCCGAAACCAGAAATCCGACGCGCACTTCTTCAGACGCATTTGTTTGCAGACGAAATTTCGGGTCATTTGAGCTCTTCGGTTTCCAACGTCACTGATGCTTACATGGCTTCTCCAGTCGATGTCAACTTTTTCAGCTAGTATTTTTGCAAACAGCAGTCCAACATGAAGCTCTTGGTATAGAGACAAAGGAACGATGTTAAGTTTCACGAGTTTGTCTTTATAGGAGATATGGCTATTGCTTGTCATGAAAATCCACGAGATCGCTTTCCGCTGCACACTTTCTACGATTCCTAAGTCACCTTGTGATGGTTTCCAGATAGCTGAACCGTAGCACAGAATTGGCACAACGTAACAGATATATGCATTTTTTCTGGTCGGGAAATTCGCCTTTGAGAGATTCCTTTTGAGTACGAAGAGAGCGCTTAAGGCTTTTTCAGTCCTCTTTTTGCGTGTTGCGTTCAAGAGAGCGTGTCGGTTATCAGGATGCCCAGATCTTTCATTACTTCAGTGGTTTCGAAGCTGTAACTGGGGAGTGCAATCGTAGCTGATCCTTTTTAATAGTAATCACGTAGAAAAAGTAGTAATATTAATAATAATAATAATCATACTAATAATAACAAAAGATTTAGGAATATAATCCAAGGGTTCGCATAAAACCCAGTCATTGCATTGCTCAAAGTTTAGTTTTCAGTTATAAGTGTAAGTTTCTTCAGGTCTCTACAGTTGTTGTATTCGCATAAAATGCGCCAAGTGCATGTGTCTGATTCTTTGTAGTGTCTGATTTGAAAAACTTTGTGTACATTCCTAGAAGTCTGTGTTTGCATTCTGGGTCAAACAATATGTCAAAGTTGAAGTATTCGTTGTACAGATTAGCAAGACGACATGCCCGAAACCAGAAATCCGACGCGCACTTCTTCAGACGCATTTGTTTGCAGACGAAATTTCGGGTCATTTGAGCTCTTCGGTTTCCAACGTCACTGATGCTTACATGGCTTCTCCAGTCGATGTCAACTTTTCCAGCTAGTATTTTTGCAAACAGCAGTCCAACATGAAGCTCTTGGTATAGAGACAAAGGAACGATGTTAAGTTTCACGAGTTTGTCTTTATAGGAGATATGGCTATTGCTTGTCATGAAAATCCACGAGATCGCTTTCCGCTGCACACTTTCTACGATTCCTAAGTCACCTTGTGATGGTTTCCAGATAGCTGAACCGTAGCACAGAATTGGCACAACGTAACAGATATATGCATTTTTTCTGGTCGGGAAATTCGCCTTTGAGAGATTCCTTTTGAGTACGAAGAGAGCGCTTAAGGCTTTTTCAGTCCTCTTTTTGCGTGTTGCGTTCAAGAGAGCGTGTCGGTTATCAGGATGCCCAGATCTTTCATTACTTCAGTGGTTTCGAAGCTGTAACTGGGGAGTGCAATCGTAGCTGATCCTTTGATACAGAGGACTTTACTTTTTGTCAGGTTCATTGACATGCAGTTTTCCTCGCACCACCTCCAAAGTCTCCTAACATCTATGTTGAGAGTTAAAGGGTTGTCTCCAACAATTTTGTAGTCGTCTGCATAACCAAATGTTGCGAACATGACACAGGACGGTAGATCATTTATGAAGACTAGGAAGAGAAGCGGCCCGAGTATAGAGCCCTGGGGAACGCCGCTGAAGACTTCCAGCTTTCCGGAAATTGTGTCATTCAGCCTCACTGTTTGCTTCCGGTTCGAGAGGTAGCTGTGTATCAGAGATAAACAATTTCCGCCAATTCCAGAAGTCGATAATTTCTCCATGAGGATTCCGTGCGAGACTTTGTCAAAAGCCTTTTGAAAATCCAAGTAGAAGGTGTTCAGGTAGTTGCAGTTTGGCGAATCTAGGCAGCCAAATATCTCGTGTAGATACGATATTAGGTTTGTTATCGTCGATCGCTTAGGTCTAAAACCGTGTTGGTCTGTGGTTAGGGTTGGGTAGACAATTGGGGCCAATTTATCAAATATTAGTTTCTCAAGCAATTTTGACACTGCTGAGAGCAGGCTGATCGGTCTGTAATTTGATACGTCTTGTTTATTCCCGTCTCTGAAAATAGGTGCAATTTCGCTGATCTTCCATTTTGTTAGAAATATCGCTTTATTTGCAATCAAGTTGAACAGTAAGTGAAGTGATTTTGGTAGTGACTTTGAGAGGTTTTTCAGAAGAGTATTACCGATCATGTCTGGTCCATTTGCATTATTTACGTGCAGCTCGTTCAGGGCATCTTCTATTTCATCGATTGTGAAATTGATACTGTTCAGAAGAACGTTATCTTGTCATTCTGCTTTCCCAACGTTGGCGTTTCGTGTGAAAACTGATTGAAAATATATGTTAAACAATTTAGCTTTTTGAGCGTCTGTATTGGCTATTTTTTGATGTAGGAAGATCTCTGAGGGGATTATGCGAGACTTGGTGATCGATTTCTGATATCGTTGTAATTCGCTAAATTTCCCATTCTCGAGCAGCATGATTTCGTGGAGATGCTGGTCATTTTGAAGGGACATTGTTTTTCAGTTTGCAGATTTTCAGATTTGCCTTCGTTCGATTGGTTAGTTTTTCGCAGATTTTTAGGTTGGAGTGTATTTAATTTCTTGATAAGCTTGGAGGAATCACTTCCCACCCAAGGAGCTAGTTGAGACCTGTGTTGTGTAGTGATTAATAGTAATCACGTAAAAATAGTAATCTCGGAGAAGACGACCGACCATCATTACACGCGATGAGTACCGGAGCCGCCCCCTCAGTTACGTGTTCTAAGTAAACCACTCCATTGAGAGTAACAACTTGTGTTACAGCTTGCTGTACTTCTAACTTTTTATGATTAAATCTTTTTAACTATTTTTATAATTTTTGTAAATACCATTATTTTTCAGGTGCTATGTTTTAACTGATGATGAACTTTCTGTTCGAAAATCTTTTTACCACAATATTGTTTTTACTTTTTACTAGTAATCACGTAGTCTGGGGATCCGAGACCCAGCTGTGGTTATTTTTGCATGTAAACGAAAGCAGAACAAAAGTCTTTTGACTGATGGCCTTAAAATGGTAACTTTTTTTACTTAGCCCTAAACAGACCAGAAAACTAACAGGCTAGGTCTAGACGGTGAAAAATAGTCCAAGTCAAGTCAAGTCAAATCAGGTTTATGACCATTGGACAGTGCCTCTTGTGGTCATTTTAAATGTTTTTTTTTCCTATCTCCGTTCGAATTCTTACATGTCAATTCCAATCGCTTTCCAATGTTTGTCCAGTTTCCACTTGAATTCGTCGATGGTCTTGCTTTGCACTGTTTCCTGTGGCAGATTATTCCAGTCGAGAGGTGCTCTTATCGTAAAGAATTTTTTTTTCGCATTTCTAGATTTGCTTTGTGTACTACTACTTTACATGCGTTACCTCTAGAATCCCTATCATTCCGCTCGAATAAACCCTGTAACATTCGCCCGGAAGATACATATCGACGGATAACAAAACTAAGTCTTAAGACGACTGGCTAGCGTCTAAACAGAGCTTTGCATGTTTTTCACCGTCTCTACCAAGCCAGTACTTTTCGGTGGTCTTTCCTACATCAGGCTGACAAAAACGTTACTGTTCTCCGGCTTCGACCAGAACGCTCAAATTAACTGAATTACATGCAAAGTTAGTGAGCTCATGGCTGGGTCTCAGTATCCCCAGACCACGAGGTCACTCCTAAAAACAGGGCTACTACTTATCATATTACTATTGTTTTTGTTCAGTAGATAAAAATCATCATCTCCATCGAAGATGGATCAACCCTTTCCCCCTCTACTTCTAGCTCCTCATTCTTGTCAAAACGAATTAAGATCTTAATTAAATTCAAGTCAGGACATGACGGATGCTAAAATTCAATATAAGTTCATAAAAGTCCACGTCCCGAGACCCTTCCGGATTCTTGAATCCGGCGAATCAAGCTCCTTAACCTCAGGTTCACGCTAACTCGGAGGGCTGGTTTTTACCCCTCACCGTTGTTCGCAACGGCCTCGCAACTATTGTAACAGCACAATAGTTGCAACTCGGAACGTCCTCTGCTGTTCGGTAGTTCGTTGTTGTTTTTTTAGTCTCGATTTTCGTACTGTTCGTAATCGCAGATAAAAGTTGTTCTCTTTCTTTCTGTTATTTTAGCTAAAATGGCCGTCTCTGACGTTTCTCAGAAATATGACGTCATAATTCGAATTTTTAAAAATTAGAATTCCAGAATCTTCTAGCCTTCACCGTTTGGCTAATCGTTCAAATAACGTCCTTATCCGTTCTAAATCGCCAATCCGGAAGGCTCACTGTTAAAATCCTGAATTCTGCAGAGACTGCATTTTGGCCATTCTGGTCGAATGTCACATACTCCCCGGACAGTCCGGTCAATGTCCTCATTGAATCGCGCAATGTTCTAAATAGTTACAGTGTCATCGAACAGAATTTACAAAATGCACGAAATTACTTTTACCCACGTCACATCGACTCACTGCAGAATACAAATGGCATCATACTACATCACTATAGCCTTCAAATTCTTTCATTAATCTGCACATTGAGGATATGACCTAAGATAAAACATATTTTCAGACTTCCAGTGTCAATATCCCGATTGAAACTTTTTCTCCTAGATTTAAAAGGTCTTGGCTTGCAGGACAGTCCTGCCAACCAACAAGCTAAAATTATCCTACTATGCTCCTTCCCTTCGGAAATCTTGCTTGTCTATTGTCCTGAGTATTAAAACTAAGAAACTTTGTGGTTAGAAAGAACAATGCAACAACCTCCCTCCTCAAGAAGTTACTCAAGTTTTTCATGTCACCACAAAGTTGTCAGTCTTCCTAAGTGATTAAAAACAATCATGCAGGCTGGAATATTTAAATATACTCTTCCCTCAAGCCTTTCTAAATAAATAATAAGTGAGTGTCTCTAAAGCCACTTCAACTAAAACCAAAATGCAAATTTATAAATGCAACAATTTCCAAACTCAACTTAAATGTTTCAGTTTTCAATTACAACTTGGTTGCTTGGTTTCTCACTTGAGTTTTTCACACACATAAAACAATTCTGAGTTTTAACGTTTCTTCATCATCCCTTTGTTCTCTTCTTTTTTTTGTCGTTTAGAAGTTCTAAAACTCCTAAATTCTTCTAATTTTCTTTCTTGTTGCCTCTTGTTTTCTCGACCATTCGTCAATACTCCATTTCCTCCTCCTGTGACACTGACTCCGCACTCTCGGTTTCCGTGTCTTGTAGCACGTCATTGACTATCCTGACGCTGTTGGAAGCCGTCCTCCAACACTTCTGTTCTTCCACCCTCTGTTTACAGCAAGGTAGGGGATCCACGTTTGATTCTCTGTTTCTACAGAAGCTGTTGTGGAGACACAACGTCACGTTTCTCTCCAAATCTTCTTTCAGCATCTCTGTCTTGGAAATTCTTTTCACAGCGGTGGTCACTGCATTCCGATGGGTCACGAAAGCTCGCTTGAAAGCTCCTGCCCCAATGCTTTTTCGCATACTCGTACAACCATACAGTCATGTTAGCTCTGAACCATGGCATCAATCGTTTTCTTGCCCATATCTTCTTCACTTCCATCGGAATGTTTAGAACTTTGCACATTGTCTCAAAAAGATCTAAATCTTTTAGACAATCTAATTTCTGCAGTTGTTCTCTCGTCGGTGCCTCCTGTCTATTATTTTCTCTCACATGAGCTTCCAGCCATCGTATCGCCATCATAACTCCCACTATCACTATTGTTATGGGCTGTGATGAATCTGGTAAACCCATGGAGAGCAGCTCTCCAGAGTCCCAGATCAACACCAGATTACTACGCTTGGGATACCACCAGGTCTGCAGCAAGCAGTGGCAAGGAAACTCGTCATGTGTCAACATGATGCTCCTCCAATTCCGTTTTCCCGAAGCTTCCAGCAATGGCTCCACTTCCATCATCACTCGGTGGATCTCATCATTCTCATCTACTGCATTGTAATCTGTGACAGTTGATCCTCTCTGTTTCTGTTTTTCAAAGTCACTGAAGTTCCCGCTCACATATCCCATGAACTTCTTTCCTAGTATTGACTCCAACTCCTCTTTGGTTCTTTCTGGAACTGCTGAGAAAATCTTACACAGTAACTCGTAAGACTTTTCAGACATTCTTGCCAACCTCACGCACTTCGGCACTGAAAAGGCTTGATCCACAATCGTTCTTGTACTCTTCACATCCACAGCTACGAAATGTACAGGATACTTGCTCTTGCACATTGGAGCCAACATTGAACCCACCAAATATCGTGCTCCTGATGGTCTACAATAAGTTTCGCTGTGTCTGATGTTCATCTCCGTTTCGATTGCTTCCCTCCATTTTCCTATATACTTCTGCTCAGTCTGCAGAACTCCTGGGAATACTTCTACGCTGATGGCTGTGACCATCTCATGTTTCTGTTCTAGATTCAATAGTGACTCTAAAGAACCAAACATGCTGTAGAATCCTAGTGCTGTCACCAGATTCACATCGGTTCCTCCATGGCAATCTGCTATCAGTTCCGTTTCCGTTCTTGCTTTCATCACTACATTTCCAAACAATACCGTCAACTGCTTGTGTTGTTTCTCCAGGGTTTTCACACAGTCTAGACTTCCACAAACGTGACCCTCTAGTCCACAGACTTCCGCCAGACAGCTACCAGGTTTGACCCAGTCTTCTGGTCCCCAGCCAGGCAACTCCACTCTATCTTCTCCGTTGCTCTTAGAGGCTGTTATCATCACATTATATATGATGTTGAGGTCACGCAGGTTACAGTCCGCATTCAGTTCCCTCTGTATGTCCTGTGTCGCCCGTAATATTGAGTCAGCGTTGGGACTAGGACACCACGATGGCTTCATCAATTCCCACACTGCCATCAAGCTCGTTCTCAGTAATTCATCTGAGAATCCCAACCCAAATTCCACTCTCTTGTCGGATTTTGGTACTGAAGGTGCAGTCACCTCTTCTTCCAAGACCAATCCCAATTTGGCCTGTGGATTGTTAACGCTCTTAGTCGTCACAATTCTGGACGTCCATTACACGAGACACTTTCTTCGCTGGCATCTTCCTTACTTTCCTCTCTGTGATCTTCGAACTCCCCCTGAGTGGCGTCACGTCACTTATCCCTTGTCTGATTATTGTCTGGGAGAGTTGTACTCTGCCCGTATCGTCAATCGTTCCATAGGGTGCAGTCACCCCGGAACCTGGTGCATTCTTGTTAGCGACCAATCGTCCAGCGGTCTCTATCAGTTTTCTCACTGTCTGTTCTACGACGGGATCACCCAAGGTGTCACTAGGATCCGGGATTGTTACTCGGTTCGTCTCTGCTGGAAGCCGTGTCTCCGTTGTTTGACTCATTTCTCGAGGTGTCAAGAGCTCCATCGGGGACTGCCCACGAGGAATATCCCTTGCAGGTATCGCTTTCTCAATGGACGTCGTCAACGCCACCTGCTCCGATCGCTCTTTGTATTCCTGCCTTAAGCGTTCGATCTCTTGACCCTGCTTTTTGTTGCAGTCTTCAAACAACTTTCTCCACATGTCCCGGTCTTCCTCCATCGCCAGCATGGTCTTCGTCATATCGTTTAACTCCTTCTTCGTACTTCTCAACTGATCGTTCATCTCGTCCAGATCTTGTATGGTTTGGTTCGTCTGAACCTTCTGTGTTACTTTCGCCCCTTTTGGTGGCACAGCTACTCTCAGTGGTGAACCAGACGAGGTCGCCTCGCTGTTCATCTCCTGATGCATTCTCGTCAGCCCAGGTTTGGGCTTGGAGGGCATTGGCATCTCACCTGGTTGGTAAGTCCTAGAACTTCCCAACCCAGGCTCATTCGCCAAGTCACTCCCTGAGAGAGCCCCGTTTCTCCACCTCATCACTCTCATGTTCGGGCGGTCCAGTACTCCTCTCTCTCCATATGCTGCCATCAACAGGACTTCCGTGGGGCGGTCCCCACGGTTGTCGTGCCCCAAGATGTTAATCAGGGCGGTCAGCAACATGACCACCTCTGGGTCCTCCAGAGCGAAGTCTCGTTCGATCAGCCGACGATAGATCGCATCTACCATCGGTCCTACATATGCCTCTGCCAGGTCCATCAATTCATCCAGGTTGAAATTGTCCATACTGTTCTTTCCAAGTTTGATTTGATTTCGATTTCAAGTTTTGACTCAAGTGAGCAATTAAATGATCAATCAGGATCTAGAAAAGAAATCACAAATGTCACACTTGTCAATTTCACCCTAACATACATCGTTAAAATTTGCTTAAAGACAGTTCAGATAAAAAGATATTTATCCTAAAATTTATTAAAATCAATTGGTTTCTAAAATTTTGGAATTCGACCTAAGATTGGACAGTCCAAACTTTGGATCTATTCCCAAGATCGTCATTTAGTTGTTCATGGTCACTAACCCCTACTTACCCATGATCTTAATAACCTAACACATAACATAACATAACATAACATAACATGACACACATATCACATATTACATGTAACTCGGTCTTTGGCCTAACACCCTCTCGCTCATCACTCAGCCTATACTTAAGTAATATTTCTTATGTAGATACACTTGTATGTTCGTATCAGAGAATATCACGTGTACAAGCGCGTATAATTCCCGAGGATGCAGTCTTCCTCTATTTGGATCGTACACTGGAAGCGAAAGCTCCTTCACGTCCATTTCCACAAGGAAGTCCCTCAGCCTCGTCAAAGACAAGACTAGATTTTCTGGGTCCACGTGCTGCTTCTCTGTCGCCCTCGTTACCAAGAAGCATAAGTACTTTCCCGGTATCTGCGACACCGCCGGGGGTAAGGCTGCTACGCCCCCTATCCCTGGTCTTTGCTTCCAAAGGAATTCCACGTTTTTATATTCCCTCTTAAAATCTGCCGCTAGCGCCGTCCTAAAACTCATGTCTGCGGTGATAGCTACCGCACATGTTCTGTTTGTGAGTATGAAATCACTATCTGTTAGTACTATGTTACTCGAATATTCATTTGGTAAATTAAAATATGACTCAACTACCCTGCCTATGTCAGGTTTCTTAGGTTCTTCACCTGTTTCTGCTTCTAAGTTTCCCGTTTCTCTTGCTATTCTCAATTTTTTTATTATCAAGTTTTCAGTGTGGGTAAGTCCTACCCCCACTCCCCGGACAAAAATATCCATCGGCGTCCCCGTCGATCGCATACCGGGTATTAAGTCAAGATTAGAAGCTGGAATGAGAAGTTGTCCTTCCTGGGCAGCCCAGGAAGGATCATCTCGTTCGGTCTTAATGTATTTAGCGCTTTCGCGATCTACGTCTTGAATCGTAACGCTGGTCTTTTCAGGGTCTGATGTCATTTCGTTCAGCCACTCTAAGACACGCAGGTTCGTCAGGTCTTGTTCATTTGACTGCTGTTGCTCATCGTCGAACTCCACCTCGGGTTTCGACCAGTCGTCAACCCACTCATCGTTGTGGTCATCGACTATGCCAATGTCCTGTGACACTGTTATTTCCTCTAAACCCACTACTTCCTCCACTATTTTCTTTAGATCTATCCTATCCACTACAAAGTCGTCACCGTAAGGATTGTATTTCTTTCTTAGTCTCGTCCCGTCTTTCTGACGAGTCTGCATCGTGAACGGAAGATCTGGTTCCATGTTCTTGGGAACCTCTGTCTGTTCGGAATCCTGCCAATCTTCCTCTGCGTAGGGCAAGGTTTCATCGTCCGCTTCGATCTGTTCGTTTGGATCCAGGTCCAATGGTGTATCCGTACCTTCCTCTACGACTTCGTTTCCATCGTTCTTCTCCCTGGTGCCTTTTTCATTGACCTCACAAGCAGGATCCATCATTAGATAATCCCCTTCTTCCATGTCTGCAGGTATACACCAGTCTTCTGTCGATGGATTGTGTGGCTTGATGTTCTCGTAGTGGGCGGCTCGGCCAGTACTCAGTCTATAAAAGCGTCCCTCTTGGTGCACCTCTGTAATCATGAAGGGTCCCCTCCACTTCTTCAGAAGCTTTTTTGTCCCTTTCGGTGGTATAACGTTCTGAAATACCCATACGTAGTCTCCCACCGAGTAAGCCTTTGCACCAGCTGCTTTCTTGTCGAATCTTTTCCTCTGCCTTGCCTGTGCCTGCTGAGTGTTTCGTCTACACAAGTCGTTCAACTCCTGTTGGCGTCTGATCACATCCCTCACGTAGACCTGTGGGGATGTTTTCTTTCCCTCATACTCTGGGTAGAAGAATGTCAAGGGTAAAGACTTCTCGTGTCCCGTCAGCATCATGTGTGGACTGACTCCAGTGGTGGAGTGTTGCGTGCTATTATAAGCTCCCATCACTTGTGGAAGGTATCTGTCCCAATCGGTCATGTACCTGGAACAATATACTCTCAGCATCGATACTAACGTCCTATTCTGTCTTTCCACTAAGCCATTCGTCTGAGGGTGGTATGTCGTGGAGTGAGCCTGAGCGACCTGTGACCGTCTCATAAGCTCTTTCGTAAGCTCGCCTACGAAAGCCGTTCCATTGTCCGATTGAAACGTCATTGGACATCCGTGTCTTGCTATCCACGTATTGATCAGGTGGTCGCATGTCTCTTCCGCTGAGGCAGTTATGCAGGGCACGGCCTCTGCATACTTCGTGAAGTGATCTATCATGACCAAGACTTGGTTGTAACCGCTGTCTGTCATGCATATCTTCTGGTGATCTATCTGCACCACCTCGTTGAATTCAGACGATTCAATTGATTGTAAAGGAAATCGCAACTTCCTAGGATCCTTGACCTGTTGGCATGACAGACATGCTGTCACCCATTTCTCGCATGCCTTTTTCATCCCAGGCCACTCAAAGCGCTTCAGGATCCTCTGATACACTTTGTCGATCCCTTGATGGCCCATCTGATCATGCGACCTGAATAATAGTTCTGTCTGATAGAGTTGCGGCAACACTATCGCGTTATATTTGTATAAGACCTTGTCTTCTTCTCTTCTCCTGCAAGCCACGATCCCGTCCTTGTTCAGATATAATCTCCCCTCCTTCTGCATGAAGTATTGTCTCAGGATCCTATAGCTGTCTTCTTCCAGGTCACCTTTGTCAGGTGCACCGTTTTCTATCCACCTTTTTAGGTTGCTTGTCATGCGATCATTTCTCTGCGCCCTTAGAAGGTCCGAGAGTCTGTATCTCGCCTTCAAGTACGTCTTCATGACTCTCATCTGACTGTTCAGCTCGTTGGGCTGATGTGTGTCTTCTTCCATCTTAACGCACCAAATCTTCGCCAACGGTTGTGTTTCTTGTTGAAACGGCTGAAGATCAGTCCTGACTACCTCTTTCTGCGGCAACAGGCTTATCGAACGTTTCGATACCGCTATCGTTTCTAAGTCATCCGCTGCGTTGTCAAAGACTCTTTCGCTTGGTATTAGGTAGCGATCACTGTCAGGATCCTGGTACACCTCTCTGTCCAGGTTTCTCGCCCGAGTTTCCACTAGTAGCGTGTGTATCGCCAGATCTGACAGTTCTGATCCCGAGGTCGAATCCCTGTCTGAATAGGTGTTCATTCTCGAGCTTTCTGACTTATCATCCGTCGAAGGTGTTGTGCTGGAGACTGCACGCTCTTCTAGATCATGTCCGTATTTCCTTCGCATCCATCTGAACTCCCCGTACAAAACTTTGTTCTCTAGGTCCTGTTTCTCATCAGGAATTTTCTCGTCTATCTCGGACTCCCCGGACAAATTCACTTGTCCCGGGTGTTGATCTTGTGATTGCTGGTTTTTCTCCTCATCCTTCTCCCCGTACAAATAGTCTTGCAGCAGATTTTGTTCTACCTCTTCACCCTCTTTTTCCCGGTCTACAAAGGTGACGGTTTTCTTTCGCTTGCTGCTCCCCTGTTCTTTCCGTCCGTAAGAAGTACTGGTTAAAATCTCTTGGGGTATTGAGGATACTAGTTGCTGAACCTGTGTCCTACAGTCCCTCTTGTTCTCCTCGTGCTGTTGTCTGGACGGCATGATCTTCACTTTCTTACTGACTGTTAGCGATGCCACTGCTGCTGTCCACTCGGGGTCATCTCTGGTCACTTCTCTTTCTAACAATCCACCCAGCATCCGCATTACTTGTGGTGTGACTTGCACCGTTTTATCCAATAATGAGAGGCTGTTTACATTCATGCGAGAGAGTTCTTGCTGGACCAGGTTCGAGCGCAGCAACAAATCTAAGGGGACTGGATCCTCCTTGGACAGGATCTTTATCTCAGCTGCTTTCTCTACAGGTAACTCAGGATGCCCTGGAATTGGATGTCCAGACTTATCCAACCATCTCGTTAAGGGAAGCGCTTCATAAGTTTCTTTGTCCAGAAACGAGAATCCCTCCTTTACTTCCGCCTGATTGGCCTGCTTCTGCTCCAATCTTTCATAGAACTCAGTTTTCTTGCTGAGACTGTCAGCATTCTGATGTTTATCACGCATCCTATGTTCGATTATCATATGGTAGCCATCCAATCTGACTATCCATCTACCAATATAACTCTGATCCATCGAGTAGGTCTTCAACCAAGATAACGCTCTGTTGTCCACGCGTAACTTGAAGGGAGCGCTCCCCAAGTATGCACGGTACTTCTCCACGAAGGTAACTACTGCAAACATTTCTGCTTTTGGTGCGCCATATTTCATCTCTGTGTCACTCAGGACCTTGCTGCCGTATGCAATGGGACGGAGAACTGTTCTTCCGTTCCATTCTTGCTCTTGATGCAAGATTCCTGAGATGGCCACCACCGATGCGTCCGTGTCAAGAACATACATGCCCTTTTCTGTAGGCATGCCTAGCACTGGCGCTTCGCACAGTTCCCGCTTTATGTTCTCGAAAGCAACTTGTGCCTCATCGTTCCATTCGAACTTTTTCCCTTTGTTGCGCATCAGCTTCTGCATCGGGTACACCTTGTCCGCGTATCCTTTTATGAATTCTCGGTAGTAATTGGCAAACCCTAGGAAGCTCATGAGCTGTGTGTCCGTTCTAGGAGCTTTCCATGTCAGCACAGCCTCTACTGCTTCTGGATCTGGCCTCACACCATGCCGGTCCACCATTCTTCCCAGGTACTTGATCGAATCCCTAAGGATTTCACATTTCGATGGTTTGCATTTCAAGCCTGCTCTTTTCATACATCCGAAGACCTCATCGAGTCGATCAATGTGATCCTCCAGGGTTGGTGTCGCTATGACTACGTCATCCACGTAGCACATCAAGAGATTCCCGTACTTTTTGGTCACTCCTGTCAAAGCCTGAGCCATCAGCCTTTGAAAGGTTGCTGTTGCATTGCACAAGCCGAAGGGCATCCTCTTCCACTGGTACAACCCCAATTCGCACGCGAATCCGGTTTTCTCCCTGTCCTTCTTTCGCAGAGGAACCTGCCAGAAGGCAGAACCCAAGTCCAATGTGGTGAAGAACTTTGCATCACCAAGTTTGGATAGGCTCTCGTCTATTCGCGGTATCGGGTACGCATCTTTAATCGTTACCGCGTTCAAGTAACGAAAGTCGCAACAAAATCTAAGCTGCCCCCCTTTCTTTTTCGCCATTACTACTCCGCAAGCCCATGGTGATTTCGAGGGTTCTATCATGTCGTATTCAAGCAACATTTCTATTTCCGCTCGGCACGCTTCCGATTTATGTGGCGTCATTCGCCTTGCGCCTTCCCTATGGGGAACGGCGCCCTCTTCTAGTTCGATTTCGTGTTCGACGAAATTACAGCAACCGATGTCCGCCTTATGTTTTGAAAATACTTCGGCGTTCCGATCTAGGAGGTCCCGCAATTTTTCAAAATCTCCCTCACCTATTTTTCCTTTTAAATGTTCTATTTCTGGCAAAACCGGTTTGTCAGAATCTAGTTCATATGACGAGGGGCGTTCCGGAAAATTCGAGCAGCTTGATAAGCCGTCGTCCGTTTCGGATTTCATTGAAAACAATTTACGAATAGATTTTAATTCATTAATTCTCTTTAAGATTTTATCCTTATTTGCATGATAAGGACAGTCTTTCACACTATATTTCTTCAAGTTTTGTGTCTCTTCATAGTCGGTCCTCATCGGCAAGGCGTAGCCAAGCTTCTTTCCACGCTGGATTGAAACCGTGGTGTCCAGTGTGTTCAACAACACACTGACACACAGTCCGTTTCGCGTTACCGAGAAGCTCCGGCCTAAAATCACCGAACTCTGACTATTTGGATTCGGTACTAAGCAAACCTGTTTGCTATCACTTAACGAATTTAAATTTCTCATTCTAAAAATTGCTACTACAGCTTGTCCTGGTTGTAATTTTACTTTTCTATCCAAAAAAACTGGTACCTTATTTTCATCTGTTATTATCCTATTAACTGGTCTCTTAACATACTTTCGGTCCGGGTTTCTAATCCGTATTAGACCGTTGTTCAAGTCAATCATCACGTCAAAGTTCCTGACAAAATCTCTGCCCAAGATGAATTGGTCGGCGTCGTCCAGATTCTCTACCACCAAGAAGCTCATCCAAAGGTTCCGTCCTCCCATGTGAAGGACCGTCACCGGTGTTCTTCCGGCTACGTAGATAGCTCCTCGATTTGCAGCGGCTAGTCGGAGATTCGTAGGAATCAAATCTTCCCGCGTGAAGCCCATTCTCTCCCAGGTTTTTATCGGCATCACACTCACCACCGCGCCTGTGTCCAGAAGCCCTGTGACTCCAATTTTTGTTCCGTTGGTGTCAAGCAGGTGTGCTGTCACATCTGCTTCATATCCAATATGTACCGCGTCTTGTTCCATCATGGCGTCATGGCCTATCCTGCGGACTTTGAGTTCCTCTTCACCCAAATAGATCTGCCCCATTTGGTCATCATCTGTTGTTATGTAAGTCCTGGTGTAGATGCTGATTCCATCCACGTTCAGCATTATTTGATACGGCCCATAGACCTCCAAGTAGCGTCCATGAAGTTTCTTCATGCGAGGGCCACCCGTCGTTAGTAGTGCTCGCACAGCTCTCGACTCAGTGCGTGGCTCCACCTGCCTCAGATAATCTGCATATGTGTCCAAATGCATTAAAGTGAACTCTGATGGTTCACTCAAATTTCTTATTACCTGGTGTCCAGCCACTGAGATTATCGACTGTATCTTCTTTCCTTGCGGCGCCATGCCGAACCTCCTACCGGAGATCACTTTAAGTTTCATATCTAAACTGCTTGGTGTTTTTGTCTCCTCGAACTCCGTTGCTTCGAAGGTATTCAGTTGCTCCTGAAGCTTTTCATTTTCCAGTTCAAGTTTCACTTTTTGTTCGATCTCTTTCGTCACCAGTTCCTGTTGTACTCTATTTAGAGCATCCTTTGCGGCTGCCTTGTAATCGATCTTGAAGTCATCGGCCGCAGTTGCTGGTTCCGGTTCACATGCTTCTCCTGTTACCGCTTGCATTTTCTTTGCCGCCAGCTCTTGAGGTTTGTCCTTCCTGCGTGCCTCTGCTTCGTTTAAAAGTCGAGCCTTGCTTGCTTTCACTCCTGATAAAGCTTCTTCATGCCTTGGATGCTTGATGTCTGCCACTGCATCCCAGAATTGCGGACAATCTGATTTAAAATGACCTTCCAAGTTGCAAAAGAAACACCTCGGGCCGAATTTCGCAATTACTCCTCTCATGAAATCCTCATGGTCCAACTCTGACGCATCTTCGTCCTCGAGGCTAAAGCCTATTGCTTTCATGCCTTGTTTGTAAGCTGGGCATGCTGACACATGATGGTCTGTTGAACTGCAATTAGCACAAGAACGTCTCTTGTCCATATCATCCCTCGGTTTGTACCAATTGTTCCCTTGGTTAGCTGGTCCGTTGTTAAAATTGCCATAATTGTTCTTGTAATATCCAGATCTCGAAGGAGGTTTCAACAAAAGATACTCTTTTGATTTGAGCCTCAACTCCTCCGGTGTTGGCGCATTAGTTGATAGTGGTGTGTAATGCGTTGCTAGCATCGTACGAAGTTCATCATTTTTCACACCATCGATGAATTTTGAGGCTACGGCCAGGTTCATCCTTCGGTTTGACTCATCCGGTTGGCTGCGTCTTCTCAGCATTTCCAAATCATCGAGAAACTTGTCTATTGTTTCATCTTCTCGTTGCCTCCGTTTCTCGAAGCGCATCATCGCCTGGTGCCCCTGCACCCCTGATCCGAAACGGTTTAATAAGATTTCGAAGATTTTCTCAGCAGTGTCACGTTGATACCGTTTCTTGGCCATGACACAGTTCAGGGCTGTCCCTTCTAAGTTGCTGGTGAGCGCGCTGCATTCCTGTCTCTCAGACAAGTCTTCTTCCTCGAAATGCAGCTTCATTACCTCTATCCAGGTATCAATACAGCCATCAGATTCGTCTTTGTAGCATCTTGGTTTCTTAAAGACTCTTCTGGACTTTTCACTGCGTTCATTGGTTCTAGATAACCGCGTCAGGAATGTCTCCAAAGACCTGTTCAGGGGTTCAAATGCTGTGGCCATTGCCGTAGCATCCCTTGAGTGTCCCGCCTGAGTGTCCTCACACCTTGTCGAAGGCTCTGTGTGCGGTACATCCCTACAATCCGAATCACCATGAGCGTTTCCCGCTTGGCCCATGTGACTCCTCCTCGGGCTTGTATGCCCCACGTTGCCGGAATCGCTTCTCCTGGTCGCATGTGTGCTTTGCGTTGGTCGTTCGTTCGAGGTTTGTCTGTTCCCCGTTGAACTTGCTCTACTGTTCGGGCCCCATGCTGTATTACCCCTTGTGGCATAGCCTGATGAACTGCCCCTGCCTCTAGTGGATCCATTTGTCTTCCTCCTTTGATGTTCATTGAAGTTCACCCTCGGTTCCCTGCTGGGACCTCCCGAGTTCGGCTCTCCTTCTTTTGGTCCACTCTTGCTGCTTAGTAGCCCGTCCAACCTATCCATGATAGCCTGCGTTCGCCTCTCCATCATCGCGTCTATCTTTGTGTCAAGAGACCCAAGAGACTGCTCTTGCTGAACTCTTAACTTCTCCATGTCGGCTCTTAAGCGTAACTCCCTCTGTTCCGCTTCTCTTGTCATTCGCGACAAGTTCCTCGTCATATGTTCGTCCGTTCTTTCTTTCAAGCGTTTTTCGCTTCTGTCAACTTCTTGTCTGTTGCGGTTTATTTCTTCCCGCAGACTTTCTCTTTCAATGTGAACTGCTCTTTCTAGTTCACTCATCCTTATCGACATCTGTTCATTTTGTTCTCCTAAACTGCCCACTATGTTGTTTAAGGCTTCCTCTAGTGCTGCCCCGTTATCCATGAGTGGCGTCACTAGTGGTGGTGTAACTCTGTCGGTCCCAGGTAGCTTCGTGCTGGTCGAGATCCGGGCCTTGACTCTCTGTCTTGACGTCTTTTCATTATCTATTTCAGGATCCGCTAACGCGTTGCCAAGCCCTCTGGTTCTACTCTCTTCAGGTTGTGGCTCCGAACTTGTCCTAATCGCGAAGTCCTTCGACTGGCCCGGTGTGTTTGCCTCTTTGCTTATCGTTGTCACTACACCAAATTTATCCATGGTTCCAGTCTCTCTTCCGACGTGTGCCTCACTCTCCTGGATCGAACTATTGAGACTGACTTGAGATCCAAAGTCCCCTTGCTCCTCTTCATCCTCTTCCTCCTGGGATTCACCATCGTTTCCTGCTCCTCCTCCCATGCTGAATGGAAAGATGTTTCCGAAGGTGTTCTTCATTCTTTCTGAGAACGATGATGAGGTTGTTTGTTTCCCAGTTCCGCTTGCCATCATAGTGTTGTCTGTCGGAGATCTTCTAGTCGCCGTTACTTCAGTTGAGATGTCGGACAGTTCCGACATCTCCTCTCGATCCAACGTCCCGGTGGAAGTGGCAAAATCATGGCCTTGTTCTACCGGAGTAGATTCACTCGCCAGCCTTCTGCCTCTCCCTTCCAGTCCATTCACTCCCTGGTTGTCGTTCATGGTATGGTCCGTATTGACCTCCACTTCTAACAGTTCTCTTCGCTCTTCCGAGGTCTTTTGACTCCTCGTTTCAACCATTCTGCCTGAAACCGTCCCCTTTTTATCGGACCGGGTTCGCTTGATCCAATCCACAAAAGGATCGGTCATCGTTTTTCTTTGCTTTTCAGGTATGAATTTCCTAGAGCTATTACCTCGTTTTGGTATCCTTGACTTGTCTAAACTCATTCTCTATTTGTCACTTTCCTATGCCTACTCTTGACTCAATTGCTAGAGACCTTATAGTTTTATTAACAATAATAATGACACAACACAATAAATTTCACCAGATTCTATTAAATAGTGACCACGAATCCCTGTATGTTGTCAAAGTACAGTTTGTATAAAATTTATTCACAATAGTCGATTATCGGTCCAAAGATCTGGAAACTAGCACAATATGATGTTATCAGTCAATTTAAAAGATAGTGTACTCACTACCCAATCAAGCACAGTTTAGGTTGATTTAAAATCAAAAAACAAAAAAAAATATATATTGACACAATATGAATGTATATATAAAAAAAACGTATGTGTCTTGTACTCTTAGTTGGTCGCAGTACAATAGTCGAACTTGTCTTTTAAAGAAAAAGCTTTCCCTGCTTGGTGCTGCACCAAACAGACAAAACTTTGAAGGCAGTTATTTTCTCAAGTGGGCGTCTATTGCACCCACCGAGCACTGTGTTACCTATCTGCCTTTGGACTGCCCGAGCTAGACCTACTAAACTCCTCAGGGCAGTCACTTTCCCCAAAAACGTATTATGTTTCAATCCACACCAATGAGTCACGCTCTTTTTAATTTAGACTTAGTGTCGCGAATATCCGAGTTCGGACCTGTTTTGTATTAGTCTGGTTCTTTTTGAGAGGCAAGTTACCAGTGCAGTCACTGATACCTAGCCTGTGTATTAATAACCTAATACCTCTCGCTCTTTAGTCTTTCTTTCGTTTACCTAAGTCCTTAATAAAATAATACCCCTCCGGATTGGCACAAATAGGACCCTTCCGGACTGTCAGAATATAGACCCCTCCGGATTGGGACCCCTCCGAGTTAGTTAATTGTAGACCCCTCCGGATTTGGACCCCTCCGGTTTTGTGGAAAGTAGACCCCTCCGGATTCGTTCTGCGTTGCTATTATGCTGTTTGAATTAACTGGGAAGGGTATAGGGTCCTTTCCTAGACCCCTCCGGATTGAAGTTAAGGCACTTATTTGACAATTCACACTAACGGTGAAGGGTCTTATCACTTGCCTAATTTCGACTCTATTATGGTTGTCTTGTGCCTTCAGCTCTCCCTTTTTGTCTAGAACTGTCTTAAGTTACTTAGTTCAATCGCTATCAACTTTTGGTAGGGATATAAGGGTTTTTTAGAAAAATTTATAAAACGTGAAGGGTGTACCCCTCCGGATTTGTGTAATTTGCTAAAAACAATCTCAAAAAATTTTCTCGCTCGCTTTTCCGAAAAATTTCTGATCCTATTAGTAAGCTCAGCTAATTTCTGATCTATTGGTACCAAGATCAACTCGATATGATCAGTAGTTCCAAAGTTATTAACCAAAACGTCTTTTTTCCGAACTCAAAAATTTTCTCTCTTATAGGTTCCGCCTAACTTTTTCCGCAAATCTGGTCCTTTCGACCTAAGAATTATTGATCCGAGCTCAGAAGGCCTATACTCTTCTAGTTCAATGCAAAAGACCCGATCTAAAACGCTATTGTAGAAAAATTTTGCGAAAAACTATGCTACCTGGACCCCTCCGGATTGATGAATCCACTAAATCAAACACGTTATGTTCGATTTCTCTGCAACCCGGAAGGCTTTCGGGTAGCGGATTTTAAGACCTGTAGATTCACTAGTGGACGTTGTCCGAACAACTATTTTTACTGTCCTACCTCAAAAATTTCAAAAAATTTTCTAAATTTTTAGTGTTTCTTACTATCAAAAATTGGGAAAATTTGGTTTTTGGTACCAAATTAGTTCCAACCACTTCCGAACTAAAGTTAACCGGTTCTGCTTATTACAATAGTGCAGTTACGATGTAACACACTAACTTAGCGCTTTTTTCCGTTTCAAAAAATATCGATATCTCAAAAATCGCGACTTGTGGGGGAATCAAAATATCGCTATTTTGACCCTAAAAACCGGTCTGTTTTCGTTGTTTTTCACTGAAAAACGATATTAGACTATTAATATAGGCTATATGAATAATAATATTAGTAATACTATACCCCTCCGGGTTTGTTTAATCTCCGAATTAAGGTGCTTAACTCGGATATTCGCAGTTCGGTGAAGGGTCACTACAGTGCAGCACTGTCGAGCCCCCCACAGATTACTATCCTACTTTTTGTACCAAAAGGGATACAAAACTTGTTAACGATACCCAACAGTCGATTGTAGTTGTCGTTGAGCCTCTTCCTGTTGTTCCCTGTACTGCTTGCCGGATCGGTCTTCACCCCGGACCCTTCCGAATTGAGCGCAAATCAGCTGACCCTTCCGGATTGGGCGCAATTTATCATTAACGTGCTTAAATGCTCAAATAACCCTACAGTACAAGCCTCACAAACGGGCCACAAAATTGATCGTAACGATCCTGACTGATATAAATGCCTGTAACAACAATATATCTATCAACAACAAACGGGGGGGTTGAATCACATCTTGTCTGGGGGGATGATTTCTACTGATTTTTTACTTTTTTACTGTTTTTGGTTTTTTCGGTTATTTTTTTATGTTTTTTGTTTTTCTTGGGTACTATACTACTTTTTGTTTGGTTTTACTTATATCTTTAAGTGTTTTTGGTCACCAACCGCTCAGGGGACGAGGGGACGGCCGATCCCCCCACCCTTCCTGGTTTGTGAATTTTCGGTCTTAACTAGGTTAAAAAACTATTCACGGCAATCCGGAAGGCCTCCGCGTTCCGAACTACCCTTCCGCCCCGGCGGTTTAGGCCTAATAAGGGCGTTAATGTGAGCATCCGCTCGGCGCGGAGTGCTCGTTAACGGTTCTGCCGATCATGATGTTAAAAAAGAATAACACCCAGGAGCGCCATAAAAACATACATGTAACATTCGCCCGGAAGATACATATCGACGGATAACAAAACTAAGTCTTAAGACGACTGGCTAGCGTCTAAACAGAGCTTTGCATGCTTTTCACCGTCTCTACCAAGCCAGTACTTTTCGGTGGTCTTTCTTACATCGGGTCGACAAAAACGTTACTGCTCTCCGGCTTCGACCAGAACGCTCAAATTAACTGAATTACATGCAAAATTAGTGAGCTCATGGCTGGGTCTCTGTATCCCCAGACCACGAGGTCACTCCTAAAAACAGGGCTACTACTTATCATATTACTATTGTTTTTGTTCAGTAGATAAAAATCATCATCTCCATCGAAGATGGATCAGCCCACCCAGGAGCGCCATAAAAACATACATGTAACATTCGCCCGGAAGATACATATCGACGGATAACAAAACTAAGTCTTAAGACGACTGGCTAGCGTCTAAACAGAGCTTTGCATGTTTTTCACCGTCTCTACCAAGCCAGTACTTTTCGGTGGTCTTTCCTACATCAGGCTGACAAAAACGTTACTGTTCTCCGGCTTCGACCAGAACGCTCAAATTAACTGAATTACATGCAAAGTCAGTGAGCTCATGGCTGGGTCTCAGTATCCCCAGACCACGAGGTCACTCCTAAAAACAGGGCTACTACTTATCATATTACTATTGTTTTTGTTCAGTAGATAAAAATCATCATCTCCATCGAAGATGGATCAACCCTTTCCCCCTCTACTTCTAGCTCCTCATTCTTGTCAAAACGAATTAAGATCTTAATTAAATTCAAGTCAGGACATGACGGATGCTAAAATTCAATATAAGTTCATAAAAGTCCACGTCCCGAGACCCTTCCGGATTCTTGAATCCGGCGAATCAAGCTCCTTAACCTCAGGTTCACGCTAACTCGGAGGGCTGGTTTTTACCCCTCACCGTTGTTCGCAACGGCCTCGCAACTATTGTAACAGCACAATAGTTGCAACTCGGAACGTCCTCTGCTGTTCGGTAGTTCGTTGTTGTTTTTTTAGTCTCGATTTTCGTACTGTTCGTAATCGCAGATAAAAGTTGTTCTCTTTCTTTCTGTTATTTTAGCTAAAATGGCCGTCTCTGACGTTTCTCAGAAATATGACGTCATAATTCGAATTTTTAAAAATTAGAATTCCAGAATCTTCTAGCCTTCACCGTTTGGCTAATCGTTCAAATAACGTCCTTATCCGTTCTAAATCGCCAATCCGGAAGGCTCACTGTTAAAATCCTGAATTCTGCAGAGACTGCATTTTGGCCATTCTGGTCGAATGTCACACCCGCAGTGCCATTCCTATCATACAAACTATAGCAGATTTTGTACATTTCTATCAGTGTCCCTCTTTTCCTCCTTCTGTATTCCAGCGATGATAGATTCAGTTCTTTAAGGCATTCGTAATAGGATAGATTTTTCATACCACTAACTAGACGCGTCGCTCTTCTTTGTACGTTTTCCAAGATCTTTTGATGCTTGATCAGTCTTGGGTGCCAAATTAAGTTCGCAAATTCGAGGTGTGGCCTTATCAAGCATTTGTAGATGTTTAAGAATACTTGTTTCGTGACTTTAATGAAGCTTTTTTTAATTACTTGTATCATGCCGTTTGCCTTATTGGCTTTTTTAGTGATATGTGTTTCGAATGTCAGTTAGTTGTCAGGCCAGATACCTAGGTATTTTTCTATTTGCACTTCTTCAATGTTTTCGCCATTGATTTTATAAATCCTCTCCATATCCATTTTCTTGGTTCCTATTGTCATGTGAACACATTTGTCGATATTAAAGGACAAAAGACTTTGGCCTGACCAAGTTTCTAGTGATTGCAAATCTTCATGTATGCGTGTTACATCCAATTTGTCTTCAATTTGACGGTATAATTTTGCATCGTCAGCAAACAGATATATTTTTGACGCTATTTTGTCCGGCATTGTGTTGATGTATATCAAAAACAGTACTGGGCCGAGTTTTGAACCCTGGGCTATCCCACTTTTCACTGGCTGCCATGAGGATCTTGAATCGTTGATTACCACTCTCTGTTTTTGTCCCGAAAGAAAGTCTGTTATCCAGTTCAAGGTTCTTCCAGTTACTCCATACTGTCTAAGAACTCCGATTAGTCTTTTGTGTGGTAGCGAATCGAAGGTTTTTTTGAAGTCCAAGTATATCACATCGACAATTTCATGTTTGTCCATTGCCCTGGTGAAGTCATCAATTACTTTCAGGAGTTTTAAGTTCAGTGAACGTCCAGATCGAAAACCGTATTGTGCATTTGTTATTAGCCCTTTTTCATTGAAATGGTCCTTTAAATGCTTTCGAACAAACTTTTGAATAACTTGCAACATACTGATGTTAAACTGATTGGTCTGTAGTTATCTGCCACCGATTTTTTAACTTTTTTAAATATTGCAGAAATGTTAGCCAACTTCCAGTCTTCGGGTAATTTGTTTGTCTCCCAAGAGGTTTGGAAAATAATCAAAAGTGGTTTTAAGATGAATTCTCGTAATTCAAATAGGACCCTAGGATGAATTCTATCTGGTCCAGGCTACTTTGAAGTGTCTAACCGACTGCGTTCTCCTAGGATGTCATTCATTGTTAGCTCCAGGTTGTCATCAAGGCTGGCGGTTGGTGGAGGGCTGATCTCCCAGTTACCCGGGGGTTCGTCAGTGAAAACCGATGCAAAGAAGTTCGAGAGCACTTCTGCTTTTTCGTCGTCTGTGTCAGTTAGCATACCATTTGGTTTCATTAAAGCGAGGATTGCTTCTCTTATGGTAGTTTTTTGCGCGCGGAACTCCAGAACTTTTTCGAATTAGTTTTAACTTTTGATGATATTTCTTTTTCACGTGTGAGTGCCTCCGATCGCGTGGCAGATCTAACTTCATTTCGTTTGGTTTTACATTTGGTGAAATTGTCGGCTGTTTGATAATTTTTGAATGTTTTCCAGGCTGTCTTTTTATCTTTTATCTTCATGCGCACCGCCCTTGCTAGCGGCATTTGGTTGCCACTGCTGCGTATCTTAATTAAAGGCACGAATTTTTCGACTAACTCTTTTCATGCAGTTTTTCAGTTTTTCCCATGTATTTAACTGAACATGTATTTAGTCCAGTCGTCAATAGGTACTTTTTCTACGTTCCGTCACTGTAATGTCTGGGCAAATGTTACACGCAAGAGGTTCCTTTGTAGCGTCGACTTGTTTTTTTCCAAGTTCCTTCAAAAATTTGTGGCATTCCGGGCCCGCCTGTCCTTGGGTTTCAAAGGCGAGGGGAATCAAAATATAGCTAGTATGAATTATATCAATATATTGAGTTCTTCCAAATTTCGGCATCCAGCGCTGCTTTTCCAGGTTCGAATGAACCGGCTCGGTGCGAGGGCATCAACGACTGTGACGTCCCACACGACTGAGCGTGCTCTTTGCTAACTGAGAATTACATCCCGTCGGGGCGTTTGCCATCGCTTCTGGAGACGCCGGGACGTTCAAGGATAGCGGGAATGTTGATGGAGTCGAGGGTCTGTTTCATAATTTCATTTAGGGCGGAGTGAGGAGCGAATCTGCCAGCGCTTTTCCGGCGAGATAAACGGTGCGAAACGAAGGAATCTACAGCCTGTCCGCATACGCATTGATGAGTTTCACATAAGCGACTTCCTTGTGCCAGTCGGTCATGTCTAGGGGTTTGACCTTGAGAAATACGCAATTTTGGAGTGAAATTTTAATTTTGCAAAATTCGAATTGAGCATGTCATGCTCAATTTTCTCGAACCAACTGAAAATGAAAAAGTCAGAAATCAGAACACCCGAATTAACAAGAGCGGGAAACTACTCAAGAAAAAGGCAGGAAATTGCTGTTCGCAATTTCTCGATACGAAATATCAAGAGAGTAGAGCTGTCTTATCCCGAAAACAGGAGAAAACAACATTGACTTGAGGAAGGATCACTATTCGAATGGAATAGTGTGGACCTTCAACGGAATAGAGGACTACTCGAGTGTCCTAATGGTCCAAACGAAAACTTCAATTCTTGAGACAGAACTTACTTTCGTTATTGAAACTAATTGGCCTTAAAACTTATTTAGTTATATTAGTTAATTCTCAAGCTGCTCATCTTTAACTCACTCCTCATACTCAAGTGCGTCGATATGTAAGTTCCAATTTAAATTTCTCGAGTGCATTTTATGATAGTTATGTTGAGATAAGGCGAGTTTTAGGTTGATCCATCTGAAATGGATCAAAGTTCCACTGTCCAATAAAAAGTAACTAAGCGGATGGTTCCGACCCGGTTTTTAATGGCGTTCATGTATTTTGGGTATTCCGAGACCTAAGTATGGGGACGTTTCTATTTCTAGAGTGGGGGGGTATTTTGGTAGTGGCCTTTAAGCTGTAATGGGTTCCAGTCTCATGTCGCAAGCGAACCGAATTGGCTCCGACCGTTCTTGAGGCGGAAAAACACAAGAGATAGTGTCCCTGACTCTTGAGCCAATGGTTATAGGGCCTATTTTTCTTAAGCCTCATATGTGACTAAAGTAGGCGACTGTTACATAGTGTTTTTATGGCGCTCCTGGGTGTTTTTACGACATCATGACTACGGAGTCGAACCCACTTGACACAGCTCCGGGCTACATGCCCATTCTAGAGTACCGGTGGTACGGTTCAGCGGGAACGTGTAAACCTTCCGGTTGTACCGTGATAGCTTTTTAAGAAAACTCAAGAAAACTTCCTGGTACGCTCTCCGAACGAGGCTTAGCTAACCGAGTAAAGGGGGGCAACTAGGGGGACAAAAACACGAGCAAAAAAGGAAAACAAATAGGAACAAAAACTATAAAACGAAAAAAGACAGTGACTTTGATACCAAATTAGTTGGATCGAACCTTTGTATTAATTAAATAGTATACACATACTGTTTTACAAGACCGATCGTTTCGATCAATCTAGCAATTTTTCGATCAACTAGCAGTGACCTTGGTAGGGTGCCCGAGTGGGGGGCGTTGTTAAGGGTTTTTAGATAGATTGCGACCCAACCGGACCACTAGGAGACTTGACTGGAAAGGGTGACCAGTCGAGTGGGAAAGAGGTTCACAAGGATCGAAACGGACCACCAAGAGACTTGATTGGAAGAGGTGACCAGTCGAGTGGGAAAGTGGGTCTGCTGTCAAGGGCAGAACAGAGACAACCAGCACAGGGCCACCACAAGAGGACGCACAAGGGTGTTCTCAGGTCGGACAACGGGTATCGTTAGAATCCACATTACATTATAAGAAATAAGTGTAAGATTGGATAAGCGGAGTCCCATTGTTTTGAGGCAGTTTTTACTCAAGCAGACCTGGAAACAGGTCTACGGTTTTCTCAAGAGAGGTTTAGCACCCGGCGCTTAAGGGATTTTTCGGCTTAAGAGGGGGGCTAAACAGGGGGGAGGTTAGCAGGGGGACTGGTTAAGTTAGAGGTTGGCGATTGTAAATTGTAAAAAGGGGGGAATTAGAGTAACTAGTTAATCGACATCGTTGATTTAGTTACATTAGCCATCAACACGCGTGGTAACAATAGGTGGACATCCAAAACTTATCTCGAGTTAAGATTGGTACGCTGGTTGGATCGGTAGGGGGGAACGGATATAGACAGTTTTCGTGACACCTCATAAGACGACTAGTGGGGGGAGGAAAACGCGTGGCAATTAGGTACCAGACATTTTTTTTGAAAGAAGGTTGACATTTGTCTCCTTTGAATTTTAGGTGGGTCGATTACTCTGTTTTGTTATTTTTTCGGTACAGAATTTTATTTTTTCTATAGACATTGTTGCGTTTTGGGGAAGATTTGCGATTGGTTTTTAATACAAACAGGTGATCACAAGATACCTGCACACAAGTTGTGGCTCCCAATTGCTGGGAACATTCAAAAAGAGGTAACTAAAAAAGGGGGGCCAGATTTGGCAACCAAGAGAGGGTTTTTGGGAAAATTTTCACTAGAGCTTGAGTGGTGGTACAAGGTACAGACAACCAAGGAGTCCCTACAACGAAGAAGAAAGAAATCCTATATCCAGACACTCAGTAACGAGTCTTGGGACAGTACCGAACTAGTCTAGGGACATTGCAGTCTGGGGACAGTCTTGGAGCAACACAGTCTTGGGACAGTGCAACTTTGGGGCAGTCTTGGACCAGAGCAGTCTTGGTACGAAGCGGTCTTGGGACATTGGTCTTGGGACATTGGTCTTGGGACGTTAGTCTTGGGACATTAGTCTTGGGCCATTGGTCTTGGGACGTTAGTCTTGGGACATTGGTCTTGGGCCATTGGTCTTGGGGCGTTAGTCTTGGGACATTGGTCTTGGGACATTGGTCTTGGGACATTGGTCTTGGGACATTGGTCTTGGGACGTTAGTCTTGGGACATTAGTCTTGGGCCATTGGTCTTGGGACGTTAGTCTTGGGACATTGGTCTTGGGCCATTGGTCTTGGGACGTTAGTCTTGGGACGTTGGTCTTGGGCCATTAGTCTTGGGACGTTGGTCTTGGGCCATTGGTCTTGGGACGTTAGTCTTGGGACATTGGTCTTGGGACGTTAGTCTTGGGACATTGGTCTTGGGACGTTAGTCTTGGGACGTTGGTCTTGGGACGTTAGCCTTGGGCCATTGGTCTTGGGACGCTGGTCTAAAGGTACCAACGAGAAGTACTGGGACAACGCTGAACGGTCTTGGGACGGTAAAGAGAAAGTCTTGGAACAGCATTAGGAAGGGGGTACTACAAAAGTAATAGGTTAGGTTGAAGCACCAAGTATAACAACACGTTCAACACGTTCCCTATCCTAACCTAACACGAAAGAGCTTACAAGAGTTCAAGAAAAATTGTTTTTAGCGAATTATTAATTTCTTTTTCCTTGGAGTTTTTAAACCTTAGAATAGAATTTTTGTAGATAATAATATTGTAAATAATAACAATTGTAAATAATGAGGCGGAGCAGGGTACCGGTAGCTGAAAAAAGATCGACCGAAGCAAAGTATAATTCGTCGCTAAGCAAAGCAACACCAATGGGTCCGAAGATAACAAAGAAGAACTTTTCAGTTAACATGGTCAGCACAAGGAGTACAGCGGAGAACAGGGCGAAAGAGGGCACGGAAGGGGAGAGAGTAGAACCCACCATCGAGATTGATCTAGAGACACCCGATTAAAGTGTGGATGAAACAGGGAAGATGGCGACAGAGTCAACTCCAATGCCCAATACAGAGGAACCGAACCAGAAACCCATAGAGTTCTCACCGATAGATGACGCGGAAGATGCAATAGGCAACACCGAAGAAACGGTGAAAGAAGACTCTCAAGTAAAGAGGACATCTTTTACGGAAAAATTGGGAATAATGTTCGGAATAAAAACGAAAGAAAACGTGACTGAAGAGCCAAAAGCAGAAAGAGCACGAACATTTGGTACAGTGAGCACGAAAGCGACAGAAACCGGCCAGAATGAGGAACAAGCTAAAGCAGAGGCTATGGCCGAAGAGAAACCCACGGCTGACCATGAAGAGACTACCATTGAGCTGGGCGATTTGTTGGCGAAATTAAATCAGATCGACAAAAGACTTAAGAACAGTGAAGAAGACAGAGAGGTGATAAAAAAGGAGATAAGATACAACAAGCACGAGTATCTAGACAGTTATTTTAACCTAGCTAAGGCAACAGAGGAGAGACTCAAGGAAATGTCAGACAAGGTAGAGGCCACCAATGAAGAACGAGAAAAGAACATCAAAACAGACATGCAACAGTTGAAGAACCGATATGATGATGTTAACAGCCAATTAGGGAGCCTGGAAAGGAGAATGGACACAATGAGCAAGAGTCAAGCAGAGAGTTCGTGTGCAATACAGGCGAAGTTGGATGCAATCTTGAGAGGTTCTACACCACAAGAGAGACCGGCAGCGGATCGTACGCAAGGCACCAGAGTTGATTTTGTAGAACCACAAAGAAACAAACGGCAATCGACACCGTTGCCCATACCCAGGGATGCGATAAGCATAGCACCAACAGCTGCGAAAACAATAATGAAGAGTGGAACGTCGAACACGACGACTGGTCCGGGAGATTCAACAGCCAACAGCAACTCAGGACCGGATGCTATGACATGGGCCAGCACTTGGGAGATGATGAACAGGACTCTAGAGGCCTTCGCCACGAGGAACACTGACTCGAGCGACAGGAGAGAGGGAAAATCAAGAAAAACATTCAAGAAGCCAAAAGAATTCAAAGATGACTCCGATGGATGCATTGACACTTGGGTGGAAGTGATGAGACTACATCTAGAGCAAGATAACTTGAGTGACGAAAGACAAGCGTGCACAGCCATACTCAGCAATTTAGAAGGCACGGCATTAAAGTGTGTGGTTGCGAAGAAAGAAGAAGAACGCGACACCGCGGACAAAATCTTTGAAATACTGTTGAACAGATTCGGCTCAGGCATGAAGGGTCATCAAGCGATGATGCGATTTGAAAAAAGGAGACAGAGGGACGACGAGTCAATAGATCGGTTCCTAGATGACCTCGAGAGCTTGAGAAGGAGGAGTGACCCAGAGGAGTCGACAAACAGACGGAACTTTAGCATTGCCTCGAAGTTCATTGATGGGGTGAAAAGTGATGACTTAAGGACAATGTTAGCAACATACTACACGTTGTCGAAGGACAGCGCACCCACCCCAGAAGAAATGAGACAGAAATCAAGAGAATACATGCTGATGAAACCTAAGAAGTACACATATTCTGAACACAGGAACACGCAAGGGGGAAGCCAACCCCAGAGGTCATCATGGTACAAACCTAGAGATGATATGGATAAGCGCAGATCATGCGCGAACTGCGGGTCAGCGGATCATCATGTGGCTGACTGCACAACGTACAAACAAGGCATGAAGAGCCTAGGTTATGCACCGGATGAGGAGGACATGAGTCAGATGGAGGAACACGAGTACTATAACGGCTTAATCATCAAGATAGGCGCCAGATGTTTTTTCTGTAACCAGGAGGGGCACTTCAGAATGGATTGTCCCTTGTTCTGGGAAGCGGTCAAGGACCAGAATCACCCCAAACATAAGTTGGCATTAGCGGCGGTGCAGAATCAGCGGAACAGGCAAAACGAGTTCGAATCTAGGAACTTAGGGGCACCAAACACCGAATTGCCGACGAAGACAGTGAAAGCTGTAACACATGTTAGCGGTGCGTTAGAGTCCGCGGCCGGGAGCTCTCTAGAGATAAATTATGAGAGAGCGGCGACGGAAGCAATTGCCAAAGTGAAACAAGATCTGGCTGCGAAAGAAATAGAGCAACGACTAAAGTTGGAGATCGAGAGACAGAATTTTAACGAAGCATTAACCGGAACGAACGTAGTACCAGAGGCTAGAACGGGCTCAACAAAGAACGGGAATTGTAACACCGTGAAAATGGTGACAGGTAAACCCTTTGGAATATCGAAAATCGGAGCAAGAATAATGTCGATAATCACAGTGGGCGGCCACGAGGTGACTAGAAACTTGAGCGAGCCGAGCGACCAGACGTTAATGCACATTGACGTGTATGCAGACTACTTGAGTGGAATAAGTCCACAAACTACTTCTAGAGCGCTCAGGGCACTACTCACGAGAGGGGGCAGCAAGTCGGTACGTGTTGATAACAGATACACTGAAGCTTACGGTCCACACGAGGTTATGCTAAACATAGATGGAATCAACATCTATACCAAGACGATGATAACATGCGACGAAGACCTGATTGGACAAATCTATGTAGGGAAGGAGGAATTGAAAGTAAGATCGATTGGACACTGTGCTATGCTTGAAGAAGATGCAATGCACATAAGTGTTGGACATAAGTGGAAAGAAGACTCAGTTACGTGGGTTACTTGACACGGGAGCGGTCTTGAGTGTCATACCAATTGAGACTTGGGAGCGAATGGGCTTCAACAAAGATGATTTGATAGACTCGAGAATACGGCTGTCAGCTGCGAACAAAGGGGCCCTTCGGGTGCTAGGCAGGACGCCGATAATAGCCCTAAATTTGGGAGAACGTAACCTGTGGATGAGCTTCATCGTGGTAGAAAACCTGGATGAATCTGACCAATTCATTTTGGGCAGAGACTTCATCAGGAATTTCGACGTAACGATTGATCTAAATAATGCAATGTTCAGGATACGGAACCCGGATAGGAGGTACGCAATCAAACCGGTAAATTTAATAATGGCAAATGAAAACAAAGCACCGGTATTCTTGAGTAGGAGAGTGAGGCTAAAAGCTAATGAAGCAGCAATCGTGAGCTTGAGGATGAAAAACTACAATGAACTAAGTGACAATAAGCAAGTATGTATAGTTCCAAACCCTAATAGTCAAAGTGCTGCTGTTTTAGGAAGATCATTTTCGATAACGAAGAGTGGTCTCTGCGTCAGTGTCTTGTTGAATACCCTTGACATACCGATCACGATACAGAGAGGGAGGAAACTGGGATATGCTTTGCCGGTTAAAACTCGATATGAAACGATTGAGAACTTAAAACAAAATGAAGTTGTTGATTGTCCCAATCACAGGGATAAAATTTGTATCTTGAGACGATTGCAAAAAATTAAATATTCTTCAGGCCTTATTAAATCACTTAAGTCAGAAACGGACGATGGGCTGTCGAGCTGTTCAAACTTTCCAGAGCGACCCACACTAGATGAGATGCAGACAGATAAACCGGTTCTGCCGGAGATTGAACATTTGAGGGGCAAACTGAAAGATGAACAGCTCGAAGCCATCAAAGACGTACTAGAGCGGAACGAAGAAGTTTTCTCGAGGCATAAGGCGGATATCGGGTGTTGTAATTTTGTGGAGCATGAAATAGAACTTGAGGAAAACGCGGTACCGCACAGGGAGGGGGCGAGGCGTATGACCCCACACAAATCGGACGCGTGTAGAAAAGAAATCAAGACGTTACTAGAGTATGACATGATAGAACCATCCAAGTCACCGTGGGCGTGTGGAGTAGTGATGGCCAAAAAGAAAGGCGACCAGTTGAGGTTCTGTTGTGACTTTCGATACCTGAACTCCGTCACGGTGAAGGATGCCTATCCCATACCTAGAATTGATGAAAGCCTCTCGAAGTTAGGTGATGCAAAATTTTTTACGACTCTTGATTTAGGCTCGGCTTTTTGGCAGGTACCATTAAGGAAACAAGACAGGGACAAGACAGGGTTCGCCTGCGAGTTAGGTCTGTTTCAATGGAAACGGATGCCGTTTGGACTCTGCAATGCCACAGCCACGTTTCAACGGCTGATGGCACACGCGCTGATAGGCGTGACGAAGAAGTACGGCAACCTGGTAATGTGCTATGTGGACGACGTGGTAATAGCAACGCCAACACTAGAAGACCGCATTGAGAGACTTGATGAGGTGTTCGCGTGCATGAAAAGATCGGGGCTGAAGTGCAAACCATCAAAGTGTGAAATACTCAAGGACTCAATAAAATATTTGGGCAGGATGGTAGACAAGCACGGCATCAGACCTGACCCAGACGCCGTGGAAGCAGTCCTAACCTGGAAATCACCGAAGACAGAGCACCAGTTGATGAGCTTCCTGGGCTTCGCTAACTATTACAGGGAGTTCATCAAAGGCTACGCGGACAAGGTATACCCGATGCAACAATTAATGAGACACAAGGGCAAGAAGTTCACGTGGAACAACGCAGCAGAAGAGTCATTCCAGAGAATAAAGAAAGAGCTATGTGAGGCACCAGTACTGGGTATGCCGACTGAGAAGGGGATGTACGTGCTGGACACAGATGCGTCGGTAGTCGCGATTTCTGGGGTTCTCCATCAAGAACAAGAATGGAATGGGAAGACAGTCTTGAGACCAATAGCATACGGGAGCAAAGTCCTAAGTGACACAGAAATGAAGTACGGAGCACCGAAAGCAGAGATGTTCGCAGTGGTCACCTTTGTCGAGAAATACAGAGCGTACCTAGGCAGTGAACCTTTCAAGCTGCGAGTAGATAACCGAGCATTAAGCTGGCTGAAAACGTACTCAATGGACCAGAGCTACATTGGGAGATGGATAGTTCGCTTGGACGGATACAACATGATAATTGAACATAGAACGCGAGACAAACATCAAAATGCCGACAGCTTGAGCAAGAAGACGGAGTTCTACGAGAGACAAGAACAAAGAGAGGCGGACAGACCTGAGATCAAAGATGGTTTCTCCTTTATGGACAAAGAAACATACGACAGTCTTCCACTCACGAGATGGCTGGACAAATCAGGTAAACCGATTGAAGATCATCCCGAATTGCCAAAAGAGTCTCTTGAAAAGACCATCTTGAAGAAAAGCAGAGGGATTCCGGTAGGAATAATGCTCAAGTCCAAAATCGTGAGGGAAACACTCAAGGCAAAAGGTCACGATCTCACCCAGGTAGAGGAGGGAACGGTCCAAATAGATGAAGACTTAATGAGGTTGCTTGAGAAACTATCGGATGACAAACCCGTGATCCAAGGGAAAAGTCAGGAGGCACCGGAACTAACCATACTTCGGAGAGAAAAAACAGTGAACAATACTGACGTCTCAAAAGGAATCACCACTGATAGCAAGGAAGTTGTGCGATCACTAGTTGAGAAAATCCCCGAAAAAATTCTGGAGCAAACAAAAGTCAGGGATAAGAAAGTGACATTCAGAGAAGAAATTGAACACCTGGGATTAGATCAAGAGTCCGGGGAGTGGTCCAGATTCATGGAAGAAGACGAAACCGGAGAAGGAAAATTGTCCGGGGAGCGTAAAGAATGGGATGAAGACTCGGACGAGAGCAGTGAGGATCAAGACAGTCTATGCATGATACTGGCGGAAGAGAAGATGAGACAGCACGACAGGGAATTACAGACAGATCCATCTTCAGGAACGTACAATCTGGAAATGCAAGAGGTACGAGGTGGAGAAGAGCTCGAGAAAATAGCAGTTTCAAGAAAGCCTCTTAGGGAACTATCGTGCAACTCAAACATCAGAACGAATCTGGTACCAGAGGACGACATGAAGATCATGAAAAGGATAATATGTGTGAAACTGAGCGATGACATCCACAATCCTGGTGAGATGAATGGACAGATCATGGCGTTAAAGGAGCACGTTAAGGCGAGATATAGACTGTCTGACCTAATAAGGGCCCAGAAGAATGACAAAATGACAAGTAACCTCTCCAAATGGATCCATTCTGGAGTCAAGGAGAAGGGGGAACTTGAGGAAGACAGCTACAAGATCTTGAGCCAGTTCTACAAAGAAAAGAGAGACTTACTTTACCACACAGCGGAAGGGGTGGTAGCGTGCAAGAGAAGAGATGAGGAAAAGATATTACACAAACACAACCTCATCATACTACCACAACTGTACCAAACGGAAGTGCTCTTCAGATCACACGACCAAATGGGCCATCAGGGGATAGATAAAGTACAACAAAGGATACTTCACAGGTTTGACTGGCCGGGAATGAGAAAAGCTTGCGAGAGATGGGTGAATGCCTGCCTAGCATGCCTTCAAGTAAAAGACCCAAGGAAGATGAAGTTTCCCCTCAAGTCTGTCGAGAGTTCGGAATTCAATGAAGTGGTGCAGATAGACCATCAGAAAATCTGCATGACGGAATCGGGTTATAACCAAATACTAGTTATAATAGATCACTTCACCAAGTTGGCGGAGGCAGTTCCGTGCCAGACAGCCTCAGCAGAGGAAACATGTGATCACCTGATAACGCATTGGATATCGCGGTATGGTTGCCCAATGACTTTCCAGTCAGACAACGGCAAGGCTTTTGTGGGGGACTTAACAAAAGAATTGATGAAGAGGTCACACATTGCTCAAGCACACTCGACGACCTATCATCCACAGACCAATGGGTTGGTAGAAAGACAGAACAGGACACTAGTCAACATGCTCAGGGTGTACTGCTCAAGGTACATGACGGACTGGGACAAATACCTGCCACAGGTAGTAGGAGCCTACAATAGTACCCAGCACTCTACAACGGGTATCAGCCCTTTCATGATGTTGACGGGCAGGGAAAGGGCAATGCCTCTGACATTCTTCTATCCGGAGTACGAGGGGAAGAGGACGTCGCCTCAAGCATACGTGAAGGAAGCGATCAAAAGACAACAAGAGCTGAACGAGCTATGTCGGAGAAACACGGCACAAGCGCAAACGAGGCAACGCAAGAAATATGACGAAAAGATACTGAGAGCAAAGCCATACGAAGTGGGCCAATACGTGTGGGTCTTTCAAAACGTCATACCGCCCAAGGGAACAAAGAAACTACTCAAGAAATGGAGAGGACCGTTCATGATTACGGAAGTACATCAACAAGGAAGGTTCTATCGCTTGAGTACAGGGCGAGCAGCACATTACGAAAATCTGAAACCTCACGTTCCGTCCCCGGAGGATTGGTGCCTGCCGAAAGACATGGAGGGTCTTGACTACCTGGTGGTGGAACCAGCGTGCGAAGTGAATGAGAAAGGCACCAGAGAGAAAAATGATGGTAATGAGAACTTGAGTTTGGACGACAACGAAAAGATAGAAGTGGAGTCGGATGCAGGTTCATTTGTAGAAGAAGACTGGAACGACCCAGAGCAAAACGAGGTACCGAAGTGGATGGAACCGGATCGACCAACACCACCGGAAACCAGGACGGGCAATCGTAAACGCACAGGCATGAGGTACAATAGGTACGGGGATGACTTCTTGATCGATAAGATACAGCCAGAAAAGTTAAGCGATGAACTACTAGGCGTAGGCGAACTGGAAGCTGGAGAGGAATGGCAGGTCATTGACGATGGTGGACATTATCCGCAGGATGATTACTCGACGCCAGAAGTGGAGACGGATCTCGAGCAGGGTGAAATAGAAAGGAGGGAGAATACGAACTTGAGGATTCTAGAGTGGATGCGTGATGTCAAAGACGAGGGTCACGAAGGACAAAGCATGCAGCAAGTCGATGTATCAGCAGCAAAGTACATGAAGACAGCGGAGCCTCTTTTCGGATGGACAGCAACAGACAGGCCACTGGACATCCCTAAAGACAATTCAGACCCGACTACATCGACGGGGACGTCGATAAATATTTTTGTCCGGGGAGTGGGGGTAGGACTTACCCACGCCGAAAATTCGATGATAAAGAAGCTCAAGGAAGTGAGGGAAACAAGCGGATTGGAACTGGAGGAAGAAGAACCAGAGCCTACCATAGGAAGGAATTTCAAAACGAAATTCGAAATACCCAATGAATACTCAGAGAACATCATGATAACGGATAGCGACTTCATCCTGTCAAACAGGACCAGCGCGATCTGCATCACGGCGGACATGAGTTTCAAATCAAGATTGGAGGCTGACTTCAAAAGAGAATACCAGAACGTAGAGTTTCTGTTCAGACAGAGGCCAGGATTGGGAGGCATGGCGGCGCTTCCACCGTCAGTGGCACAAGTCCCGGGCAAATACCTCTGCTTCCTAGTAACGAGAGTCAACGACAGGAACACAATTGATCCCGAACACGTGATATTGGCTCTGACAAGACTACGCGACTTCATGATTGAAAGAGGAATATTGGAGGTCTCGGTGCCGGTGTACGACCCAAACAGGGGCAAACTGAGCTCGAGGGAATTGTACGCCATTCTTCATGTGGTCTTTGCAGAAACGGAGATAGTGGTGCATCTTCACAAGAAGTACTACTTGAGCATCGCCTGAGTCAGGTACACGGGAGCGTCGAGTCGGGTGTGAGGGAAGAATCCTGAGCTAGGTATTGGCGTACGAAACAGGTAAGGGATCTCATGGGTGATTGGAATGACAATTATCATTTTAAATGAATGATGGTGCTAAAACATAAAATGTGTCTGCATGTTTTTTAGAAAATTTAAATTGAATCATTTTAGTAGGGCGAAAAGGGGAGGGTTTTTAATCATAAAAGTAATGGGGCTTTCTGGTTAGGAACACAGCTTGTCGGTCTAAATATCGGGTGTTATTTTCAGATTGATTTGTTGATCTCAAATTGACTACTCATCTGTATTTAATCAAAAGAAGAGAACGACATCTCAAGAAAACTCAAGTTGCTCAGGTAAAACTCAAGTTGCTCAGGTAAAACTCAAGTTGCTCAGGTAAAACTCAAGTACTAATACTCAAAGAGTCAATCAAAGTCACAGAAATGGCCGATCGATACTGGAAGTCCATGCCATCGGCTCTGAAAAAGCCCACACTTGACGAACTGTACAGACGGCTGAGAGATCTGGATTACACTCAAGTGAACGAGAGAATGGCAGTGATGCTGAACGCCATCCTACAATTGGAGGATGAGGGCGAGTGTCGAGAGTCTGCGACGGAGGCGGTCTTGATGGTAGGCTACACCACTGAAGGGGTGTCCGATCAAGCACAGACCAGATGGCTGTCCTGGAACGTGGATGGAGCGATAAGGGGGTTCGATTTGGCGAGGAACCCTGGTCTAAACAACAACACAGAGTATGGCGCGGGGGAATTCCCACTGCCGGCCAGACCATCAGTCAGGCCCGCGAGCCAGAGTACGAGTAAAGTACCGTCGATGTCACGGGCACAGCAGACGGGGGAGGCTTATCCGGACGTCAGTGCCATGAAAAAAGAACTCGAGAGAACCCAGCGGGAGAAGAATAAGGCGAACCTCGACCGGGATCAAGCGGTGCTCGAGAGGGATCAAGCGCGGAGAGAATTGGACATAATGAAGGCGGAACGGCTGCAGGCAGAAAGGGTGCGGGAGAATGCCGCGAATTGTGAGCAGCTGAAGCAGGCTCTCGAGAGAGACCAAGCAAAACTTGAGAGGATCCAGCAACAACAGCGCGAGCTCGATATGCAAAAAGGGGCTAGGCCCAAAGAGCGGGTAGTGACTGTCTCAAGGCCAGAGTCACGCATGGAGGTGGACGAAGCTCCTAGGTCAAAGGGACGATTCAACCTCGATCGTGCGGCGCAAGAACATATGAATGAGGGGCTGGAGGTATGGATACCACCCGAATCAACGTCCTCCCTGCGTGGAATGGAGACTCAAGTAATACGACCATTGATGGACGTCGCGCTGCCTGGATACACACCGAGTTCGACCCCAGGTAGTAGTGTCGGCTCGTCACGGCTGAAAGAGTTGCAGGAGAGGTTACAGCTGAGGAATCGCGAGAGTCCGGTAAGAGTGGATTTACCCTCGACTTGGGGGGAACAGCCTGTCAGGAGTGTGATGATCTCGAGCTACAAGAAGAATACGGATGGGAGATATCGCAAGCACAATCGTATAGACTGGAATCCGGCGCAGAGAGAGAGAAGAGATTGCTTCCACGATGCGACTTGGGTGGAGTACTTCACGTATCCTCGAGTGCCTGAAGGCTCGGTTCACTTGATCATTGGAGACAGCTTGCTGCGGGTGCTGACCCGGATCCAATCCCATTGGCAAACGGGAATCTTGAGCTTCGCCGGAGCCGCAACGCCGCAGATGTTAGCGACTCTTGAGATGCTAGGGATGGTGAGCGTGTACACAGTCACCCTGATGGTCGGGACGAATGATGTGTCAAGGGGGGAAGCGAGGAAGGTGACAAGGCTGCATGAAAAGATGAGCTGCATTCTCGAGGAGATACGGATCCAAATGGACCCGTCCATTCTCACGGTGTGTACTGTTCCCTACAACATGGGAGCGGATCAACATGCGGTAGAGATGAATACGAAAGTGCGCAGCCTGAACGAAACAATCAGGAAGATTCATCAGAGGAGTGTCCTTCCCCTTAGGCTACTGGACGTGGCTGAGCAAATGGAATTAACCTCTTTCCCTGACAATGCATCTGCGGATGGCATTCACTTTGACAGGCCCAGAGGGGTGGAATGGTTGAACGACGTCTTTCAAAAGCATATATGCGCGCTAGAGACGGATTTGCTGGAAACAGCACAGGTCACGTTCGGGCCACCCCCAAACCCACCCTTCTTCAACCCGAGATCTTTGTCGAGTCGCTTGGGCGAGAGGGCCGATTCTAGAGATAGTGAGAGGAATAGCCGGGCCAAGTTGCCGAGCACCACGCCCATGGAAGCTGATGAAGTGACATCAGCAACTCCCCAGGGGTCGGTAATGTCCTCAGTGGTGGTTGCGGAGAAAAAGAGGTCAGAGAAGCCACTGGAGACCAGCAGACAGAAGTATGAGGAGAAGGTCAAGGAACTGGATCTGGAAGACCTAGAGTGTAGACAGGAGCTAGCGAGGGCTTTGGGTCTTGAGCAGGTCTCACATGAAGACTTGCGGAGGCACAAGTGCGTGGACTGGTTGAAGGCTCATGAAACGCGTTTCTCGAGAGCGAAGTTGACAGAGACAGCAGACCTGAGTGGAATTCCCACTAGGTCGATGATGGGAGCCACTATCCACTACACATGGCGATGGTGGAGGTGTCCAGCCAGAGGGTGATGATAGACAAAGCCTTCTCAGTGCCCAAGTGCGTGAGACTAGCTCGGATGTCACACCACTCACACAAGCTATTGAGGAAGATCCGAGGAGCAGTACCAAAGGAGCAAAGAGATGACTTGAGTGAAATCTGGGGTGAAGAACTTCTAGGCTTGGAGAGCGAAAATGCAAGTGATCATGGGAAGCAGAACGTGGTGGGGAAACCCGCAGTAGGTGCTTCAAGCTCGGAAGAAGTCGACGTGGTGCATGAGAAAATGATGGAACTTGAGCCTCTCCTAGAAGCTTCGGGAGAACGCAACCTTAGAAGCATCGACCTCACGCATGGGGATTGTCCATGCCACTGTCTGGCGCAGACAGTGTGGTACCCGGACCGCGCCAATCTCTGTCTGATCTGGGACGTAGAAGAAATTAAGTCGCTAGGACTACCGGAGTATCGACAAAAGGTGACCATCTTAGTGGTAAGCACGATGCTGGCTCTGAGATGGATTGAGGAGAATATAGCGAAGTACAGAGAATCGAGAGCGCCAACAGCTGAATCGATTTATGCGATAGATTACAGCAGGAGACTGGAGTTGTTCGAGACTGCATGCAAGGTATTCGCCATACCAGTGCAAGTCAGACACATATGGAGCCGCCTGAGATTCTTTCCTTGGTTTCGTGCGACGTTAACATCCTGGTTGTATGCAGTGACAAAGGACCACATGAGGAAACATCAGAAGGAATATCGACAATTCCAAGCTGAAATAGGGCCAGATGCCTTTAAGAGACCTCTGCTAACCCATCGAAACGCAATCACGGCGGGGTGGAAAAGAGTAGGCAGAATATCCAGAGACAATTCTAGAGCGAGGGAAACGATACTGGAGGAGGACCTGGCGAGGAATGTGAGCTTGAGTCTTCATAACTCCTTCTGCTTGAACCGGGAGTCGAAGGTGAAAGGCCTACCAAGTCAATTGAAAAGGTTGCAAGAGCAGAGAGAGTGGATGCGAGCCTATGAACAGCTGAAGGCCTGGGAGGAAATTGTGATTAGCTCCGATGACGAAGAGGCACTATTGGAACAAATTACAGTGCCAAGAACACCGGTATCAGGTACCTCGAAGGCGAAGAACATGAGGTGAGCCAGTGGCTCGAAAGGAAATTCTAGAGTCTTGAGTCTTGAGAGGGAGGGGGCTTGAGCGTGAACTTGGATAAAATTTGGGTTCACGGAAAAGAAATTTTAGACGAATAAGATATTGTTATTAATATGATAGATCTAGTATATAAATCAAATTGATGCATGACAATTCTCTGACTGAAATAGGACAAAAGAAATTTTAAAAATTACCAGCTTAAAAAAAAAAAAAAAAAAAAACGGGGATCCAGGGGTGCAGGTGTGTGCAGATTTTGATTGCTGTTTAGCGGTAGTGTGAAAATTTTATATGGTCGTGAATTTTGCAAGGTAGATAAGCTTAAGTTCGATGCAAACTTCTGTAAATGACCACTGGCACTGTATCTTGAGCAACACTCGGTTCTCTGGGACTTATTGGCAGATGACAACACACGATGAGGACATCGATCTCGAGTCCGGGGAGTATGTGCCAGTCGGTCATGTCTAGGGGTTTGACCTTGAGAAATACGCAATTTTGGAGTGAAATTTTAATTTTGCAAAATTCGAATTGAGCATGTCATGCTCAATTTTCTCGAACCAACTGAAAATGAAAAAGTCAGAAATCAGAACACCCGAATTAACAAGAGCGGGAAACTACTCAAGAAAAAGGCAGGAAATTGCTGTTCGCAATTTCTCGATACGAAATATCAAGAGAGTAGAGCTGTCTTATCCCGAAAACAGGAGAAAACAACATTGACTTGAGGAAGGATCACTATTCGAATGGAATAGTGTGGACCTTCAACGGAATAGAGGACTACTCGAGTGTCCTAATGGTCCAAACGAAAACTTCAATTCTTGAGACAGAACTTACTTTCGTTATTGAAACTAATTGGCCTTAAAACTTATTTAGTTATATTAGTTAATTCTCAAGCTGCTCATCTTTAACTCACTCCTCATACTCAAGTGCGTCGATATGTAAGTTCCAATTTAAATTTCTCGAGTGCATTTTATGATAGTTATGTTGAGATAAGGCGAGTTTTAGGTTGATCCATCTGAAATGGATCAAAGTTCCACTGTCCAATAAAAAGTAACTAAGCGGATGGTTCCGACCCGGTTTTTAATGGCGTTCATGTATTTTGGGTTTTCCGAGACCTAAGTATGGGGACGTTTCTATTTCTAGAGTGGGGGGGTATTTTGGTAGTGGCCTTTAAGCTGTAATGGGTTCCAGTCTCATGTCGCAAGCGAACCGAATTGGCTCCGACCGTTCTTGAGGCGGAAAAACACAAGAGATAGTGTCCCTGACTCTTGAGCCAATGGTTATAGGGCCTATTTTTCTTAAGCCTCATATGTGACTAAAGTAGGCGACTGTTACACCTAGTCTGCATACAATTGCGGTACGGACTTGTGCGTTCGTGAGCTTCAGACCCAAATTCACGGAATGAGTGAATTTGGGTTCTAGCCAAGCTGCCGAGAATTTGCCTTGGTACGGGGTGAACCTTCGTATACCACCTATGTCTAGAGAATCAAAAAGGCTGTCTCCCAAGCATTCGTAGATGGGAGTAGACCATTTCCTCTGGAATCGCAGGTCTTAAGGTTTGAAATGAATCCCGGTTGTGTTTGACCAGGAATCGAAGGCGGCTTCATATGCCATGTTGCAATAAAGATCTTCTTTCAATATCTGGGAAGCAAGTACCCTTGACACGTCGACGGAAGCAAGACAAGCTGGTTGTGCGAAGACGGAGGCTTTCGGGACACCTAGACCACCCATACTGGTCGCAAGACATGCCTGTTGCAGACTCGTTTCATCGAGATCAAGATAACAAATCTTCGTGAGGATGTTGCTTACAGCTTCGTCATACATGTTCAAGAGGTCGGTGTGAGGAGTACAGGGGGAGCACCGAAGATTATATGTAAGTTTCGGAAAACTGGAACAGTTCTTCAAGAGGAACGGCGCAACGTGGGCATCGATGTGCTCGAGGTTGCTGCCGAAACGATCGAGGTCTTCTTTTTTCTCCTGCAAGTTGGCTCGTTTAGCCTTGTCACCAATGCCAGCGTTCAGAATAGCCAAATCAGATGTGTCGAACACTTAAATACCAGAGCGGATGGTGTTGAACATGCTGATGATTTGCTGTCTCTTCGATTCAGATGGCTTTCCGAGGATGAAAATCTCGCAGTTCGAAGGATGGACTCTAAGGCCGAGTTTGACTGCTTCGTTGATGATTGTACGCAGGTCCACAAGAACAACGTGGTATTTATCTCCTATATGTTCATCGTCTTAGCACCAGAAGTTCAATTCAGATGAGTGGTTTTGTATCAGATTGTTTTTTGTTGCGCAGAATAGTGGTGGGCCTTCTGGGTCGCCCTGTTGAGCCCCTTCTTGTGAGAGGACTTGTATTATTGTAAAACAAGAAAGAATTGTTGCCGTATGCCGACAACGAATAATGGTATGTTCTTGAGGTTGATTCGAGGACAGATTTCAACATCTCGCCTCGTCTCACAGCGTTTTCGAAGTTTATCTTCACAAGAACATGGTCGTCTTAGATACCGGAGCTATTGACATAGCTGCGTGTTACATGGACGGCAGCTTTGGCCCCGTTTTATTTGACCCGAGACTTCAATCGTTGGAAGGCGAAAGCTTTCACAACAGAACAACCACTACTGAAGATGACGCTCGACTTGACATCAAGGCAAATGTACTCTGGGGAGGCCGTTTCAGCCGAACCTTTTTCGATGTAAAAATTTTCAACCCCCATGCTAAATCCTGCCCTAAAACTATATCTCACGCCTACAAATATCATGAGAGTGTCAAAACATTAAAATACCAACAAAGAATTCTGGATGTGGAACACAGCAGCTTTGTTCCACTAATTTTTGCGTGTACTGAAAAAGCAGCACCAGGCTCTACAAAATCAAAACAGTCCAGAAACTAGCAGAGAAACTAAGCGAAAAACGGAATGAATCATAATCGGACTCATTAAACTTTATAAGAACAAAAATCCTCTGCTTTAGGGGTTGCAAAAAATTTAAAAATACATCCAAAAAACATAAACAATTCTATCTGTGCTGTAATCGAGAAGGTTAGATTTTAATTGACAATTCTCTGGATGCATTAAAATCGACCTGATTTATTCATAAAATTTTGCCGATGTATTTATACAGCGTTGGTACGTCCCTATCCAACCTGTGCACGTACCGTCGCATGACGGAAGGGCCCAATTTAACTGAGCTGGGAGCAGCCATATCTTTCTTGTCGTTCACGTTTTGTTGCCGTGCTCACACAATTTGAAAAAATCCACCGCCTTGTATTGCCAACAGCTATAGGTCGGACACCTCCGTCCTTTTTGGAGAGAGAGCGCAAACAAGTTGGCTTCGAAGAAATAAGGGTGAAACGAAACTGGGATGTCACCAGTGAGAGCAAAGTTCACATATTTCGTCAAACAAGACAGAAGGTTGGAGCCTGCGTTTCCTGTCTCAGTTGAGATAATGTTTTTGAGAATCTGCAGGCGCAGTTTGTCGGGCCTCCTGCGGACCCTGCTGGAAAAGACTTGATGGCAGCGATTACTGCATCTTCGTCTACGCTTAATGGCTCTCCAACTGGCTGAGGGAGAGAATAGGAGCTCAGAGTCGATGGTGGGTGCTTTTCCCTGAGTTTCTCCAGCACTGAATCTGAGGCATCCGCCATTGTGTCAGCAGCAGAAGCAATGCGGATCACTCTTTGATGTCACCATCGTCAACCTTCGTGCTAACTAAGGTCGCCATTGACTCCTTTGGGGACTTCTTGGTTTGTTTCCATTTGAGAAAACAGAAGAAACTGACTGATGTGGGGGTGTAGCTTATTAATCAGTGTGGCTAAAGAACCTTTGTGCTTCTTGTCATTGCACATTTATTGAAAGATGACGTCTCCGACACCATACGCGATATCTGCTCCCTCCCAGTCAGGATGGGCGGCCTCGGCATTGAAAACCTATCAAAGGACACCAATTTTTGCTTCAACAGCTCTGTTCGCTGTAATTCCCCTCTCACCACTCAAAATCGTGAATCAAGACATCGTTCAGAATGAAAACACCCGCACCCGAAACAAGTCTACCATCAAGCGCGAAATTACTGAAAGACTAACCTCTACCCGCGATGACATTCTAGGCACTGCTTGTCACGACCTCAGGCTTGCGACCAACTCCGCCAGTGAAAGAAGTGCCTCTCACTGTTTGACTACCGGCCTGATAGCAGTGCTGGTTTCTTGTTAAGCAGACATGATTTTCGTGATTTCATCAAACTACGCTACAATCTTTCTATTGGAAACCTCCCCGCGACAATACACAAAATGTGTATGCTCTTCTGATATCTAAGTCAGTCATGCTCTTCAGTGCCCGGTCGGCGGCTTCATCAGCAAGCGTCACAAGCAACTTCGAAATTTGTTTGCTAATGTTACGAGCCAAGCTTGCCGTGACGTTGCAGTGGAGCCAGCCCTTCATCCTGTCCTCGATTTGGTTTCAGTAACTGGTAACACTCAAGAAGCTGCTCGCCTTGATGTGTCAGCAATGGGTTTTTGGCAGTACGGTAAACGAGCATTTTTTGACGTAAGAGTTTTTAACCCTCTAACTCGTACGAACACTGCTAATCCTCCAGCTGCTAACTATCGTCGTCACGAAAATGAGAAAATCTGTGCTTACGGTTCTAGGATCCGCGAAATTGAACATGGCTCCATCACGCCTCTCGTTTTTAATTGCTTTGGCGGAGCTTCTCATCTTACTAATAAAGCCATTACTCATTTAGGACTCCTGATATCGCTCAAAAGAAGCTGCACGCAATCGTCTGCCATGAGCTGGCTCAGAACCCGTATAAGCTACTCACTCTCTAGAAGCTTGATTTTATGCTTTCGACGCACACGGAAGCACAAGGCTCCAAATAATCTAAATCACCATTTTCATGACACGATCTTACCATGATTCTTTTGCTTCCGTATGATCCTCTTTAATCTATATCTTTAATGCCAATTCGATACATCATGCCACATGCCGCCATCATTTAACGTATCTATCTATCTATCAATTATTTAATTGGCGTTTCACGTGACACATGTTTAAGAATTCCCTATGTTGACGTGTTTAAGAAGTCCCTACTTTTGCATGTTTAAGTTTTTTCAACGTTTTTTTGCATTTTTAACGAAAATATTTTTGCACGTTTAAGCTATACCGTAGGTTAAAATGCTTAGGAAGTTTCATTTGGCTCATGTTTAAATCTGTTGGTCTGTTAAAAGGCCAAAAAATTGCAAGATTTGAAAATTTTATATATACATACGTTCTATACATTCCTATATAGTGGGGCGCTGTTAAGTACATTTAGGGGTTGCAAATCTTGCGTTCAAGTATGACTGATCAAATCCTTATATTGTTCGTTTTTATGTTTTTTTAGTTCTTTTTCAAAAAACTTAGATATTAAAAAACTAACCGAACTTAATTTCTCAACCCTATAGTGAGGCGCTGACAGGGTACATTCAGGGTTTACAAATCTGGCGTCCAAGTATGACTGCTCAAACCTTTTTGGTTTTCGAGAAATCGTTTTTTTTATGATTTTTTCTTTTTTTTTCAAAAAAACTTAGATATAAAAAAAATTAACTGAACTTCAATTTCTCAACCCTATACTGGGGTGCTGTCAAGGTACATTCAGAAGTTGCAAATTTGGAGTCCAACTATGACTGCTCAAATCCTTTTATTTTTCGAGATATGGCGTTTTTATGTTTTTTTTTTAGTTCTTTTTCAAAAAACTTAGATATTAAAAAACTAACCGAACTTCAATTTCTCAACCCTATAGTGAGGCGCTGACAGGGTACATTCAGGGTTTACAAATCTGGCGTCCAAGTATGACTGCTCAAACCTTTTTGGTTTTCGAGAAATCGCGTTTTTTATGATTTTTTCTTTTTTTTTCAAAAAAACTTAGATATAAAAAAAATTAACTGAACTTCAATTTCTCAACCCTATACTGGGGTGCTGTCAAGGTACATTCAGAAGTTGCAAATTTGGAGTCCAACTATGACTGCTCAAATCCTTTTATTTTTCGAGATATGGCGTTTTTATGTTTTTTTTTAGTTCTTTTTCAAAAAATTTAGATATTAAAAAACTAACCGAACTTCAATTTCTCAACCCTATAGTGAGGCGCTGACAGGGTACATTCAGGGGTTACAAATCTGGCGTCCAAGTATGACTGCTCAAACCTTTTTGGTTTTCGAGAAATTTTGGTTGTCGAGATATGGCGTTTTTTTTTTTTTTTTAGTTCTTTTTCAAAAAACTTAGATATTAGAAAACTAACCGAACTTCAATTTCTCAACCCTATAGTGAGGCACTGACAGGGAACATTCAGAGGTTACAAATCTGGCGTCCAAGTATGACTGCTCAAACGTTTTTGGTTTTCGAGAAATTGTGTTTTTTATGATTTTTTTTTTCAAAAAAACTTAGATATAAAAAAAATTAACCGAACTTCAATTTCTCAACCCTATACTGGGATGCTGTCAGGGTACATTCAGAAGTTGCAAATCTGGAGTCCAACTATGACTGCTCAAATTCTTTTGGTTTTCGAGATATGGCGTTTTTTATGATTTTTTCAAGTTTTTGATCAAAAAACAGATATAAAAAAAATAACCGAATTTCTCAACTCTATCGTGGGGTGCTGTCAGGGTAAATAAGGGCTGGCAAATCTGGAGTCCCGGTATGACTGCTCATATCCTTTTGGTTTTTGAGAAATTGCGTTTTATATGATTTTTTCATTTTTTGATCAAAAAACAGATATAAAAAAAATAACCGAACTTCAATTTCTCAACTCTATCGTGGGGTGCTGTCAGGGTACATTCAGGGGTTGCAAATCTGGAGTCCAAGTTTAACTGCTCATATCCTTTTGGTTTTTGAGAAATTGCGTTTTTTATGATTTTTTTCATTTTTTTGATCAAAAAACAGATTTAGAAAAATAACCGAACTTCAGTTTCTCAACTCTATCGTGGGGTGCTGTCAGGGTACATTCAGGGGTTGCAAATCTGGAGTCCAAGTTTAACTGCTCAAATCCTTTTGGTTTTCGAAAAATTGCGTTTTCTATGATTTTTTTCATTTTTTGATCAAAAACAGATTTAAAAAAATAACCGAACTTCAATTTCTCAACTCTTTTGTGGGGTGCTGTCAGGGTACGTTCAGGGGTTGCAAATCTGGCGTCCAAGTATGACTGCTCAAACGTTTTTGGTTTTCGAGAAATTTTTATTTTTTATGATTTTTTCTTTTTTTTTTCAAAAAAACTTTGATATAAAAAAAATTAACCGAACTTCAATTTCTCAACCCTATACTGGGGTGCTGTCAGGGTACATTCAAAAGTTGCAAATCTGGAGTCCAACTATGACCGCTCAAATCCTTTTTGTTTTCGAGATATGGCGTTTTTTATGATTTTTTCAAGTTTTTGATCAAAAAACAGATTAAAAAAAACCGAATTTCTCAACTCTATCGTGGGGTGCTGTCAGGGTAAATAAGGGCTGGCAAATCTGGAGTCACGGTATGACTGCTCATATCCTTTTGGTTTTTAAGAAATTGCGTTTTATATGATTTTTTTTTCATTTTTTTTAATCAAAAAACAGATATAAATAAAAATAACCGAACTTCAATTTCTCATTTCTATCGTGGGGTGCTGTCAGGGTACATTCAGGGGTTGCAAATCTGGAGTCCAAGTATAACTGCTCAAATCCTTTTGGTTCTCGAGAAATGGTGTTTTTATGATTTTTTTTAAATTATTTTTTTTCAAAAATTTTAGATATAAAAAAAAATTAACCGAACTTCAATTTCTCAACCTTATAGTAGGGTGCTGTCAGAGTACAATCAGGGGTTGCAAATTTGGAGTCTCGGTATGACTGCTCAAATCCTTCGAGAAATAACATTTTCATTGATTTTTTCATTTTTTTGTTCAAAAGCTTAGAAAAAAATTAAAAAATTAAACGAACTTCAATTTCTCAACAATATAGTGGAGTGCTGTCAGGGTACAATCAGAGGTTGCAAATCTGGAGTCCAAGTATGACTGCTCAAATCTTTTGGTTTTCGAGATATGGCGTTTTTTATAATTTTTTCATAATTTTTTTAAAAAAAATTTAGATATAAAAAAACTAGATTTAAAAAACTAGAACTTCAATTTCTCAACCCTATAATGAGATGCTGTCAGGGTATATTCAGGAGCTGCAAATCTGGCGTTCAATTGTGACTGCTCAAATTGTTTTGGTTTTCGAGAAATTGCGTTTTTGTGATTTTTTAGTTTTTCCAAAAAATTTAGATATTAAAAAAATAACCGAACCTGAATTTCCCCACCCTATAGTGGGGTGCTATCAGAGTAAATTCAGGGTTTGCAAATCTGGAGTCCAAGTATGACTGCTCAAATCCATTTGGTTTGCGAGAAATAGCGTTTTGTATGTTTTTTTCATTTGTTTTTTCAAAAAAACTTAGGTGTGAAAAAAATTACCGAACTTCAATTTCTCAACTCTATCGTGGGGTGGTGTCAGGGTACATTCAGGGGTTGCAAATATGGAGTCCAAGTATAACTGCTCAAATGCTTTTGGGATGTATTAGTGTGGCACCTCCTCGAGTGGTGTAGTCCTTTGCGCAGTAATCGGATCTACCCCGGTGAATCCTGGGGAATTGGTCTGAGCTTTTGGACTGTCGGGCAGGTATTTGTATTTCCTGTCTGCCTGCGCGTTATACTGTGTGGAACTTGCAGTATAACACCGACGGTTCATCAAACGAGGCCAATTCTGCTAACGTCACACGCCGCATTGCCCAGTGCTTAGAGACGTAGGTGCGAACCAAGGGGAGCGTTGCTTCGGCAAATGTGAGCCTTGGGGGATACCCGACATCTTTGTGTTTGCGCATGCCCCTCCTGTCATTGGTCTGACCAGTGGCGGGTTTCCCGTACGTCTATCGACACTTTGTACGGCTCCGTGTTCGGCGGAGGTCTATGCTTGCATAGTCGTGTAAAAACCCTTCTGTTTAAAGGAGTTTTAGGGATACTCTTCCCTCAAAGCGGTAGCTATGTTCTATAGTTACCGGCGATTGTTAAAGGATCTTAAGTTGCCGGTTAGTATGGACCCGAGTGCTGACAGCGGGTTATCGGTTTTTCCTAGCTGTCTGTTAGTAGGGGAAAGAAAGCTGGCGATACGAGATTCCTGCCCAAGTAGTGCATGAGCTATGCTCATCGGTCTAAGCCAAAGACCTCGGTCTAAGCCAGAGACCTTTTAAGTTATCCCTGTGGGCTATCTATGATGACCCTGGGCCAACGAGTGGGATTGAATAGGAGTGGTGCCCCTATAGGATCCAAGCTGGTCACGTAAGGTGGGATGTCGTATGCACTACACGCTCCCTTTAAGTGACCAGGTAGCAAGAGTATCCGACTCATCTCAGCATGGCTAGGATAAGCTACGGGACGCACTGTGTGCGTCGGGGTCCGCTGAGATATTATATACCGAACTTCAATTTCTCAACTCTATCGTGGGGTGGTGTCAGGGTACATTCAGGGGTTGCAAATATGGAGTCCAAGTATAACTGCTCAAATGCTTTTGGGATGTATTAGTGTGGCACCTCCTCGAGTGGTGTAGTCCTTTGCGGTGTGGTCCGCAGTAATCGGATCTACCCCGGTGCATCCTGGGGAATTGGTCTGAGCTTTTGGACTGTCGGGCAGGTATTTGTATTTCCTGTCTGCCTGCGCGTTATACTGTGTGGAGTTTGCAGTATAACACCGACGGTTCATCAAACGAGGCCAATTCTGCTAACGTCACACGCCGCATTGCCCAGTGCTTAGAGACGTAGGTGCGAACCAAGGGGAGCGTTGCTTCGGCAAATGTGAGCCTTGGGGGATACCCGACATCTTTGTGTTTGCGCATGCCCCTCCTGTCATTGGTCTGACCAGTGGCTGGTTTCCCGTACGTCTATCGACACTTTGTACGGCTCCGTGTTCGGCGGAGGTCTATGCTTGCATAGTCGTGTAAAAACCCTTCTGTTTAAAGGAGTTTTAGGGATACTCTTCCCTCAAAGCGGTAGCTATGTTCTATAGTTACCGGCGATTGTTAAAGGATCTTAAGTTGCCGGTTAGTATGGACCCGAGTGCTGACAGCGGGTTATCGGTTTTTCCTAGCTGTCTGTTAGTAGGGGAAAGAAAGCTGGCGATACGAGATTCCTGCCCAAGTAGTGCATGAGCTATGCTCATCGGTCTAAGCCAAAGACCTCGGTCTAAGCCAGAGACCTTTTAAGTTATCCCTGTGGGCTATCTATGATGACCCTGGGCCAACGAGTGGGATTGAATAGGAGTGGTGCCCCTATAGGATCCAAGCTGGTCACGTAAGGTGGGATGTCGTATGCACTACACGCTCCCTTTAAGTGACCAGGTAGCAAGAGTATCCGACTCATCTCAGCATGGCTAGGATAAGCTACGGGACGCACTGTGTGCGTCGGGGTCCGCTGAGATATTATATACCGAACTTCAATTTCTCAACTCTATCGTGGGGTGGTGTCAGGGTACATTCAGGGGTTGCAAAGATGGAGTCCAAGTATAACTGCTCAAATGCTTTTGGTTCTCGAGAAATGGTGTTTTTATGATTTTTTTTGTAATTATTTTTTTCAAAAATTTTAGATATAAAAAAAAATAACCGAACTGCAATTTCTCAACCTTATAGTAGGGTGCTGTCAGAGTACAATCAGGGGCTGCAAATTTGGAGTTTCGGTATGACTGCTCAAATCCTTTTGATTTTCGAGAAATAACATTTTCATAGATTTTTTCATTTTTTTGTTCAAAAAGCTTAGAAAAAAATTAAAAAATGAAAGGAACTTCAATTTCTCAACAATATAGTGGAGTGCTGTCAGGGTAAAATCAGAGGTTGCAAATCTGGAGTCCAAGTATGACTGCTCAAATCCTTTTGGTTTTCGAGATATGGCGTTTTTTATGATTTTTGTATGTTTTTTTCATTTGTTTTTTCAAAAAAACTTAGGTGTGAAAAAAATTACCGAAATTCAATTTCTCAACCTTATAGTGGGTTGCTGCCAGGTTACATTATAGTGTGGCAAATCTGGAGTCCAAGTATGACTGCTCAAATCTTTTTGGTTTTCGAGAAATTGCGTTTTTTAATATTTTTTTTTTTCTGAAGAAAACTTAGATATAAAAAAATTAACCGAACTTCAATTTCTCAACCCTATAGTGGGGTGCTGCCAGGGTACATTGAGGGGTTGCAAGTCTGGAGTCCAAGAATGACTGCTCAAATCTTTTTGTTTTTCGAGATATGGCGTTTTTTATGATTTTTTTTTCTGAAGAAAACTTAGATATAAAAAAATTAACCGAACTTCAATTTCTCAACCCTATAGTGGGGTGCTGTCAGGGTACATTCAGGGGTTGCACATCTGGAGTCCAAGTATGACTGCTCAAATCCTTTAATTTTTCTAGACATTTGTTTTGTCTGTTTTCTGAAGACTTGGTTTTGTAGCACCGGAGGTGCGATTGACGCGCTAGTTTTAATATTTAATTCTTGTGTTTAATTCAATTTTTTCTTGTTAACATCACTGGGGGCTTCTAGAACCTTGTCTAGATAGTGCGTGAGCCTTTTGGCCATACAGACACGACTTCCCTTAGGCACCCGCTTCAAAATTTTGAAGCTTGTGCAGCAAATTTTCATGAACTTGGCAAGCGCTGGTGCTGTTTCAGACTGTGTTGCTGGTAAGGTATCGGATAACGATAAGTTTTGAAACTGCTGGGTTAATCCTGAGTTCGTCGAGGTGGGTGTATCGGTTGGGTGGTAGTTCCAAGGCTGAAGTGTACCAATCCATTTCTTGCTAAGGCCACCACTCTAGAGGCGCCAGGTGGCAGTCCAATCCTCAATATGGATATCTCTGATATTAACGTGGTCCCGCTTCACATTGTGCCACTGCACGGCTCCTTCTATTCCGTATTTACTCTTTCGTGAGTATGCACCATATGGAAAATTGCACGGTTGGTGACGCTGTTTCAGCACTCGTTTGGAGGTTCGGGTATTTATCTTTCAGGTGTGTTCGATAGAAAAATACAATCATAAATGGCGTTGTTGTCTGGTAATGAGCCAGGCAGAGCACGTGTCCGGTGGTTTGATGAGGCCAGTCAGGTGTTCTGTCTTTCACCCCTGGCATCGACAACAAAGTCCAGGGAACTAAGTCTCCAACAAACAGCTCACAATACAATTCCAGACATTTTCCAGAAAACATCGAAACAAGCTTCTCTGTTTTCTTTTTTTCCTGTGGAAAGGACGTGGTATTTTTTGCAGTTTTGATTCGAGCAGCTATTAAATTTTTCTGTTGTGAACACGCATATATGCGGGTTCTTACAATCAGGTTGCATGCATACACTTTTGTTATATTTCCAGCACGTTTGTGGAACAAGTGGGTCATTTGTAAGCAATTTTTCTCTATTTTCTTTACAAAATCTGCCCACAAAATCAAAAATCTTTCTTCCATGAGGGTTGATGCCGCTCGCTTTCTGTTTTTCTTCGTCCTTGGAAGAAAGCGTGTGCTCTCTTGGGCACGAGGGTATGCAATTACCTTCAACGAAGTCATGGCACAAATGTTTCTATTTAATAAGTTTATCACAACAGTTCTGTCATTGTTCAGAAGTCTGTCAATTAGACTGTCATTGTTTAGAATGTTTATTTGTTTCAGAAAAATGTTGAATATTTTGAGCGATATATTTAAAAGAAATAAGCTGATAATATTTTCAGCTACCTACTGCCCTTATTGCAATGTTGCAAAGAGTATTTTGAACAGAACAGGTTTTGCATATCAGGCTATCGAATTGGATATTCACCCCGAAGGCAAAGCTCTTCTGGGTGAGATATCGAAATTTTCGGGAATCAAAACTGTGCCTCAGTTATTCCTCGTTGGAAAATTTATAGGAGATTGCAGTACAGTGAAAAGATTGAACGAATCAGGAGATCTTTTGCAAATGTTCAAAGACCACCAGGTTCCCCTCGCTGATGTTGACAGCTGATGTACTTAGAGTTATGTGAGACTGTTGTCACAAGCAATGTTTGCTCTGCGTTAACAAATTAATACGTTCCTTAGCTTTAATTAATTTGATGGTGACTAATACACATAGATTGTAAAGCTTTTGTTTCCCAAGAAAGTGATTGAAAGCTTGAAACGCACAACGGTTTTGGGTGAGCGGCCGTGGCCCAGTGGGGTAAGGCGTGTAGCTTTCAACACGAGATGTGCCCTCGAATCCCATTTCGGTCACGCCTCCTGTCTCGAGGGGCCCATCTGTCATCCGCCTCCTCAAGGTTGGACCCGGCCGGCCAAATGGACGACACGACATCTCCTGTCCTCCACCAATGGCCCTGCAGATTAGGACCGGGAGTTGAAAAATGGTTTTTGGGTTCTTTATTTTTCGTATCTGTTTACGCTTACGATTAGTAAGCATTATCAAATCGGAATGTAGAATTTTATCGGGTTAAAAGTTGTTAACAAAATAAATTGATAACTTCTTTTACTGCAGGACCTGGTTTTTTGGCCTAAAATTAAGATGCAATCCAGCCAGGGCCTGGTTATTTTGGCCTAGAATTAAGTTCTAATCCGGCCAGGACCTGGTTTTTTGTCGGCCTATTGTTCATCTGAATGTGTTTTCGGCGAAGTTGCCTCATCGAGGATTTTTCTTGTGATCAAAGCAATCAGCAATTTGTATTGTAGCTGCAAGTAGTTTCTCTACTACATTTTTACTCCTGTAATTTGTAAGTATACAGGCCCTGCCCTGACTTTGTATATTTTCCTTTATTCATTTGTTTTAGTGTCGATGAACGTAGTTCAGGCTCTTATTTAGGTCGTGATGAGTTAAGTTTTTCTTAATGAAAAATCTATTTCGCCATTTTTGAGCTTTTTCAACGTATTTTTTGCAGGTTTAACGGAAGAACTTTTTGACGTTTAAGCCATATCGTGTATTGGAAGGCAAGGGTTAAGAATTATTTTTTGATTTTCCAGTTTGATTTTAGTTTTTATTTCACTAAGTTTGAAATTAGCTACCAATAGTGGGATGCTGTCGGGTTTCTCCAATTGTGAATGCCCAAATCATTTTAGTTTACGAGATACGACCTTTTTAAGAGAAATGATTTTTTTTCAGGAAAAAGTTTTAAGATATTGATGTATTTAGGTATATATGTACTTTTTGAGCTCAATTGAAATTCATCTGCTGAAAATGACGTAAATAGCACTCTCCAAATACGAACGTGCAAATGGTGCAAATATTTTTGAACGATTTTTAGTTTCCAAAGTGGAATTTAATTTTTAGATTTCCCGCGGAATGGAAACTCTACCTGTTGATTCAGTTTTCTCATGTTATCAAAAAAACGCCAATCAAATCGTTGCAGAAATTCAAAGAGCTTAAAGGGCATCTATTTTTTTTATTTCGACAGTTTAGATTTTTAAACAAAGTCCGTTTTTTTATGTTTATTTGCGTTCATTTTTCTTTTCTAATCTTCCATTGGCTATGTTTTGAGGATGTTTCGAAAATTTTCAGAAAAACTAAATTAGAAAATTTCATGAAAATTGATATTCTCAATCCTGAATCTGGGTGCTGTCAGGGTACTATCAGGCTTTGCGAATCTTGCCTTCAAATATGACTGCTCGAATCCTTGTATTTCTCGAGATATGACGTTTTTTAAGAACTTGGATTTGAAAAAATTAAAAATTTCTTTTGAAGTTTTCATCTCTATATTGAGGCGCTGTCAGGGTACACCTAGGCGTTGCAAGTCTTGTCACCAAATAGGAATGCTCAAATGCTTTTAGTTTTCGATATTTGAGGTTTTTGAACGATTTTTCATTTTATTTCAAAAACTTTCAAAAAAATTGCGAAAAACTTGAACATTTTAGTTTTAAAAGAACCTCAGTTGAAATTTTTTCAGCGTTCATTTTTTAAACAGAAAAGCGCATTTAGATACCCACGTCTTTTGGTACAGTTGCATAGATTTCGTTGTTTTTTCATAAATAATATATATAAGCAGTTTTCACGTTTTCAAATCTGTTTGATGCACCGGAGGTCTGTTTGATGCACTTTAAAGCGGTCTGACTTTTAATTCTTTAAAGTTCAGTTCATTTTTTTATTGAAAGGAAAGCAAACTCCACTACCGAACAGCATAGTTTTAAATATGATTGACTTCTAGCTTCGAAAATAAAATTTAATTATCAGATATCCAAGCGAAATAAAATTTTTACGTATTGATCCAGTTTTCTCAAATTGGGTTTATGTCAAAAAGTGCCAAAAATAGGCTATCATAGAAACTCGAAGCGCTTTAAAGCCATTTATTTTTTTCTTCGAATTTCGAAAATGGAGTTTTTTTCAAAAACATTTTTTTCCTGTCAACTTGCATTCATTGACTCGTTTTGGGCTGTATGTTGACAATTTTTCTTTCGATATAAGCTTAATTTTTGTCTAGTCGATTTCTTCTCAGGCTTTATCGGCTGGGCTTAGTGGACTTATTTTGCGTCGTTGAAGAGAAATATATTTTTTTTATCGCCCCTCTCCGGAAATACACTAAAGGATAAAACTTAGTTTTTCAGAACTTAAAAACTTAACAGTAAAGCTCTATTTTTCACGACAACAATTTTGTTTTCGGCTGACCCATGTTTTTTTATCCACTTGCCGCTCGATCAAAGTTCTAAATGCTCATTTTTCGCCGGCGACTGTACTTGTAGACGTTTTTTTTTTTCAAATTGAACATCATGAGACAAAGTTATGAAATTTTTGTATATAGGTTTGACATTTTCCCTCATTTTCACTCATGGCTTTCCTTTTTTTTCTCTCTAGCTTGTAAAGTTACGATTGTGCGATATCGAAATTGATGAGAAGCTCCGCTATCTATGAAGAAAAAGGCTGTATTACTCATTTTTACATAACGAAACAACATATACAATTGAAAACCTGGATAGCCGGTAACTTCGCAAGTAGCGCAGAATGTTGCGACAATAGTCTCAAAAAACACAAACAAGCGTTTTTCTAAAATTTAGGCATACTCGACGGCCATAATGAAATAGGTAAATTGGAGAACAGTTTTTGTAGAAAATTGAACAGAAAAAGGAAAAAAAGTTGTAGAATATTTTCAAATCGGATAAAGTTTGGTACTGATCGGATACATTAGTTTGTTACATAAGCATAATATTGCAACAATGAATATTGTTGCTTATGAATATATGAATCGGGTATTTGCTGCTAATTAAAAAGGCAAAGACACTAGTGAAGAACTGCTATGAAACTGTGTTTGTGCCGCCGCACATATGCTTTATCTATCAGTATCTCCACCCATTTGCAGAGCCAAATAAGTGCCCATGTTAGTTTTCTTCATCTCTCAGCAAGTTAATTTGTCTGATTGGTTCCTACTCTTTTTGAAAAAACTTGGCGTGGTAGTTAGAATAAACACTTTTAACACAATTTTGATAGGTGCACTCCATTTTTGAGGAGGGACCAAATCAGCTAAATAATGTCGGCCTTTTACATTGAAGCCCTCCTCAATATGAGATTAAAAATAAGGTGGGGGTTGCATGTCAACATGCTGAAAGTTCAGTCTGCCGAAACTCTCTTCTGATGAAATTTGTTTATCTTGGCAAGTGAGACAAGACACAAGTGTCTCTTCGATTTATTTCAGATGGTTGTCTCTGCAGCTGAGACAAGTTTCAACGTTTTCTGTTTTAAAGATGCAATTGGAATTCATTTCACTTTTCACTCCAAAATTATTTTAATTATTTCTAATAGTTCATTACAATTGATTGATCTTATTTCCTTTTCGCCAAATTGACAGTTCACCGCGTAGGGTTGTTTTTTTTGTTTCGGCTGGCGAGTAAAAAATTCAAAACAAAAACTTCTAAACTTCAGGGACACGGAGAAAACAGTATGTAATAACTGTTTTTTTTGAAAAATTTGATTGGTTTCGATTTAAATACTAAATACCCTTCCGATTAGGGTTCATTTTCCCGTAAACAGAATTTGCATTTGAGATTTTGCGTGCTTCATTATAAATTCAAATCCAATGCAGGTTTGTGCTAATTTAGTCTAGAGATAACACGCACCCATGCTTGGGAACTTGTAAACTTCAGGGAAGACAAAGGCGCTGGGCTCGGCTAATTATTTGTTGTACCAAAGCTGATAGCTTTGATCTCTTTCAGTTCAAAACGCCAGTTCATGAGTTAAATTAAATATGCGTCAAGCTGGCAACCGGTCTTGATGGTTGCTCAGAAAGTTAGTGATCTTTACTAACGTATGCAAATATTAACAAGGATAGTTCACAGAATGTTCAGACATAATTTTTTTAAAAAAAACTACAAGAAATTTTTTTTTTTTTTTTTCAAATTAGTGTAGTTTTTTCTGGGTGGCGTGATAAAATTAAGCATAAATTAACTATAGCGAACTTCAGAAAAAAAATACCATCGTAATTAATACCATGTTCATAACTAGCGAGCTGATTTTGGAATCATCTTCTTTCACCGCATAAAATATTTTGACTGTTGACATAACAATGACTTCAATTGTAACTTCCTTACTTGGAAACTTAAATTTTGGTTGTCAATGTTGTTAATATCCTGCTTAATTTATATTATGCGCGGGTGAAACAAAAAAATCATTGTTTCATTTTTTAAAGCATGAAACTGAATTTAGAAATTTTGTAGAACCATACTTTTACCCTCGGTTTCATTTCAACTATGGGATCCTTACTGTCAAGTACCAATGAAAAAACTCCAGAATTTCTGACAGAAATTTTGAAGAGCAATAAACTGGTTCTATTTTCCAAGACTTACTGTCCTTTTTGTAAAAATGCGAAGAAAGTACTGGAGAATACTGGCTACAAATTCAAAATTGTAGAGCTAGACACGCACGCAAAAAGGAATATTATTCTAAAACACATCAGCAAACTGTCGGGAATCAAAACTGTACCTCAGCTATTTCTTGAAGGGAAATTCATCGGAGATTCGAGCAAGGTAAAGGAGCTAGATGATGATGGAAAATTGGCTGCCATGTTCAACGAGCACCATGTCCCCAGTGGAACTAGTACAAAAACTGGAAAATCGTGAACTGAAGTTTTGTATTGAAGTGCTGTTAAGTTATTTTGGTCGGAATAAGTAAAAACACCCAGTATTATTGACTGTTCATTCTCTCAATAATTTAATCACTTAAAGTTATTCATCTTTGTATGATATTTTGTGAGAAGTTTCTCGGAAACTAGCCAATGGAATGGTCATAATGTCAATTGAAATACTTATGCTTCTTTGTGTCAGGGATGGGTGGGAAACCGCACAATGAAGTGCATTGTTAATTGAGTGGACATACAGTTTTGCTGTAGACCTGTGCAAATATCGCGTAATGCTTTCGCGCATATAGAGTCAACTTCGTAGCTTTGTTTAATAAGGTTGAAGAGGCTGCGTATATGGTATTAGGGTAGATCGTACCGCAGCAGTAAATAGATAACTCAAGAAATGAAAGGAGCATCTTCAAACCTTGAAGTCTTCTTCTTTTTAATTTTGTTGATTATTGTTCTGACTTAGAAGAAATGTGAATATTTATGCTTGGGGTGATATTTTTTTCGGTCAAATTTCGGAGAACAACTTGTTTTTACCACCGGAAACTTTTCCCAGCAAAGATATCGTCTCCTTTTACCTTCGACTATTTTACCTTCGACTTTTTTTTGAAAAAGTTCTGGCGGTTTGAAAATTGCCTATTTGGCCATGCTCTGGGCTAATTGATGCGCGCTGTTGAGATTTTGTTAATGAGGTTGAAAGCGTAACACGATTTATTTATTCGTACCGAATTATCGCGCACGACAAAATTTTTCCAAATTGAATTGAAGTAAGCTAGTCGGTAGTAAAAATTTCGTACTACTAAATTTTTCAAACCTGATGTTATGGATTTTGAACAACTATTTGATACCGATTAAGGGACAGTCGGAGCATTTAGGGCTTTTTTGAGCAATGTTGTTGTTCCGACCATTGAAAGTGGGGAGAAACTTTGTATTCGGATGTGTGTTTAGAAGATTGTTTTTCCGCACAAAATCTGTTACCACATAACATCGGAATCATGGGAAAGGGTAGATATATCATATTGAAGCCTTTTCAGCCTTGAGTCGAGTGACTTAAAATTTCCTACAAGTTGTCCCAGTTGCGGGAAAAACCGGTGTAAGTCTAATGTCGAGGGAGTAAAACTATCCATTATAAATTGGTAATTTAGGCTGAGAAAGCTTGATATTAATAAAAGGAAATTTAGTTGTGGAAGTTTTTAGCGCTTTTTTGAGAGTGAAGACAAATGTCGATTGGGCCTACTGCACCTATATTTTACGCGTTTGCATATTTCTCGCATCGCAGCACGAACAAAAAATGTAGCTAATTCGAAGAAGAAAAAAGAAACCATTTTTTGTAGTATTCTTAAGGTTGTGATTAGCAAGCGTTATCAAACGGGAATATAGACTTTTTTCCGGGTTAACATTAAGTTTAACAAAATCAGTTGAATAAATTCTTTTCACTTCTCTTCTTATCTTCTCTTCACTTTTCTTCTTACTTTCTCTTAACATGTGCCAGGTTGTTCCTTCCTATGCTGTGGCCTGGACGTAAAACAGTTGCCTGTGTACCCTAAGGTCTGGGGTTCGAGTCGTGGCCGGATCTTGTTTTGTTTTTCAGTATCAAGGAAATTGAAAAAAAAAGTTCCGAGGAAAATGAATAGTTGGTTCTTTGTTTGTTCGGTCAGATTTTGTCGGCTAAATTGCCACAACGGTTTTTTTGTGCTGTAGACAATTTTCCTGGTAGCTGCAAGTGTAAATGTTGTACATTCTAATTTCAAGGTGGGACTTAAAAGATTTTTTAAAGTTTTTCGTAAAATCCCTTTTTATCGATTCAGTTGGTTTCTGCTCAAAGATCGTCGGTTTAATTGCCACATTCATTTTTGCTGGAAGCATTTTTCATTGAAGTTGCAAGTGCAAGTGCGTTCTTTCTAGTTTCAAGGGAGAGTTGAAAGATTTAAAAAAAAAACTTTTTTTTTGTTCAAGTGGTCTTAGCTCAAAGATTGTTGGCTGAGCTGCCACATCCCTGATTTTTCTTGTGCTGTAAACCACTTTCCGTTTCATTATAATTGCAAGTGCAATTGTTGTCTGTTGTTGTTTCAGGTGGGAATTTTACTTTTTTATATAAAATCACATTTTTCGGCTCAACTTGTGTCTGCTCAAAGATTGTCGGCTTTGTTTCTTTTCGTAAATTTTGTTCTTTTTTGTGGATTTTAAGTTAAGTGTGTGGCATGTTTGCCTGGAGTATACTTCTATCGACAGAGATGAAAGTTTATATGACCTAATTTGTTTTCAAACATTTTCATTTCAAGCTTTTTGATGTTTTTATGTTATGTTAGTGTTGTATCGCAAATGGCGCGAAGCTACGCTTCGCCTCTGTGTTAACGAATTTGTTCAGAACATCCTCTCCAACTGGCACAGAAGCTGGCCATCTTTTCTATTTGTCATTGAACGAAGTAAAAATACTTATTTACAGTACTTTTTTACACGCAAAAGTCCAAATGCATTGTTTTGCTGTTTATCTCGAGACTTCTTTTTAAGTTCAAATCAACATAGTTAATTAAAAGGAAGGCAAGTTAGGCTCACCAATTACGAGTGTGCAAATAGCGCGATAAAACGCGAAGGGCGTACAGCATCAAAAGTGACTGTCAGTTTGTGATTTGTCAGTGGAATGAAACAATAACCATATGTTTCTGGCTTCTCAAATTGGTTAAATTTGAACAAACAAAATTGTCAATCATAAGTTGTTTTTGAAATTTGAGGAGCTTAAGGGCACTTTTTGTTGTTTTCTTGTGTTTACTGATACTTTTCGAACTGTCTGTTGGCTATGTTGTTTCAAAATATCCCTTTTTTTATCCCAAAATAACCAGCTCATCTCATTATCTAATTTTTTTGTCGCTGTGTATTGCTGAGTTTCTGTTGATGTTGTTAACCCCAGTGGTTGCGTCCGGCATGCTCAAACCGAGTCCTCGAAACTTGGCTACTTCGGTCCGCCGAAGCCGGAGTTAAATTGGGGTTAGAGTAGTGGTGTTCTTGGAACAGTTAAAGAGAAGCAAAGTGGCGTGGGGGGAAGTACAGTGGGGGCAAGTTTTGGGGGGACATTTGGGTCTATTCTGTTTCGGTAAGTGTTTAGGATGGGACTATAGCCGGATCTTATTTGGGCAAGGGTTCGCCTGGTGCCGCGAGGGAGGGACTCTTCAGAAGATGAGATATCGGGAGGTTTGAGTGGAAGTACTTTTGGAGGAGGAGCATCTGCAATAGCTTGCTCGACATTTTTACTATGCAGTTGTTTTGAAATCGATTTATTATTTTGAGAGGCGAAAGAACTAAATTCGGTAAAATCGTTCGAAGGGGTGAAAGATGCATTTGATGGGTCTTGGATGATATTTTCTATTCCGGGACCATACATCTCAAGTGTTATCTGGCGGATATTCCGGGGAACTTAAGGCTGGTGGTGATAACAAGTAAAGGGTTTGAAGGGATGTATAATTTTAGTTCAAACTGATCAGATAATAGTTGCTGAATTCCTAGTTTTCGACTGAAGCTGTGTCAGTCTAGTTTCTGAATGAACTGTTGATAGCCATTATTAGGATGAGTACCTTGAAAGCCATTCATGTTTCATAGCTTCTGTTCTGGCATATAAAATAAACTTTATTCTTTATCATAACAATTTTTTTTCTTGATTAGTCGAAACCAGTTATTAAATAGTATTTGTTGTAACTATTTTCTCTCATATACTATTTACGGTATCTCTGCGGGGACTAACTGGCAAGAGAAGTTTTCTTAAACTACCATATTTCTGACAATATTTGACTGCTTTGAATTGCTAGTACCGCGTAAAATTGAGCCTGAAATGTCTTCGGCTTGAAAAAAAGTGATTACCCACAAGTCTCTCTCACATTATCGTCTCAATGAGCAGTAGTTTATTTAATGTAACTGTCAGTTTTTGCATAGGAGGGGTATTCTTACGACGGAGTAACCGAATGATGAACACTTTTCAGCCAATCAGAGTTGTCGAAAGCCGCAATGAGGTCTAAAAACTTGTCTAACTGCGACGTAAGGCGTGCAGTGTTTATTTTCATCGGATTATTTGCATCGTGAACTCTATTGATAGGTTCCTTTTTGAAAATGAAAAAAAAACTATTCAGTGAAGCCTTGAATTGAAGAGCGTAACTCGGCTTGGCTGTTTAATCTGTGGAAAACGGTGTCTTTTCAGATTAGTTGTGTAAATAAATAGACTTATCTTTATTTTTTTTGCTTGTCCAAGTTTTCGACGCGTGTCTTCAAATGTCTTCCTGTTGCCATCTTGGGTTCATTTCTTTTCACGTGTTCTAACTTCAACTTCGCCACGATTTGTTCACATGGAGCTACAAATCAATGAAGATACGGGTCGTTTCATCTTGGACCCGGTCAAGGTTCTGCCGCAGAGTTTGTACGATGCTAGCAGAGCGCAGACTGCACACCATATAAAGTGGATTCTAAATTGTGCCTACCCCGAGGGTCTGCCTGACTCATTTGGGACTCCATTCTACATAGGCAATGTTAGTAAATTACTAAATGTGTTAACATCAGATTCAGATATTAAGCCTCACTTAGTAGAATTCAAAATGAATCAAGTGAGCAATCTCCCCCAAGCAAAAACGGTGTAACGCTACAAAAAGACGCCATCAAACGCAATTAGATAGTTAATGTGTTCGTAGCACGCTATCAATTGACTGACTGAAGTTTATTTTATATGAGTATCGAGAAAAAATTTTTAAAAGAAAAACTTTTTAAAAAGAAAGTTTATTTCAAAATTTTTTTTGCAAATTTTTGTTTGGGCGACCATTGCCTCAACGAGCAAAGCGACTTACATTTTGTTTGGGCGACCATTGCCTCAACGAGCAAAGCGACTTACTAGGGTTGGTGCTCTAGCCTTGTATCTGTAACATTATATCAAAAACTGTTCTCCGCAGCTCATTAAAATTGTTTTTTTTTCCCATTTAGGACAGAAAAAAGGCGCTTTATGCGACTAAAGTCGTCTCAGTTTCATTGATCCTTTTTCACTCATTTAACTTTTGAGCGTTGATATTGCAAATTTTGGCGTTCCACTATCGTTGAAGAATCTGATTTATGATTTCATATCATTCAAACAATTTTGAAGTGGTTATAAACATGTCTCAAGTACCTATTGAGCTATCCCCCCCCCCCCACACGCGAGAATGGGGGGGGGGGGGAGATTGCGCAATTGATCCTTCAAAATAGTATTTTTCTAAATTGGCTGGTGAGAGCTAAGAAGGGAAATTGTCGAGGTTCAATAAAGAGACTGAAATTAAAAATTCAGTTTGTTATTTGAAGTCAATGGCAGTAATTTTGGGATAGCAAAATTGTAGATGGAATAGAAAGTTATTATTGAGTTCATGAGCTTTTCGCCAATCTTCTGTTGGCTGCTATGATTAACTCTTAAGCTCTTGAAATGCGCAATCTTTTTAATTTTTGTTGAAACTTATCTGATAGTAAACTTATACGAGAAAAATAAATTATAAATAACGAGCATTCATTTTATTGATTTTTTACTGTATAAGAATCGCTGTACGTAGTTCAGACTCTTTTGAGGTCGCGATGATTTTTATCCGTTTTTTCCATGAAAAGTCTTAAATTTGTTCAGGCTCAAATGCACTTTTTCGCGGCTTGACTTTTGATTTATTTTCAAATTCGATTCATTTCCTTTGTTAAAAAGAAGACAAAATCCAGTATAAACAGCAAAAGTAAAATTCATGAAAAACGTGATCGACTTCTATTTTCGAAAATGTAATTTAATTATCAGATTTCCCAGCGAAATAAAAGTTTTATCTATTGATCCAACTTTCTCAAATTGGGGTAGTTCTATCAAAAAATTGTGCTAGAAATTGAAAGAGCTTGAATGCCATAAGTCATTTTCTTTTTTTCTGTTAACTTGATTTGATTGATTCTTTTCTTCCAACTGTCTGTGTCTGTGGGCTGTGTTATCAATATGAAACTGTATTGCAGGACAGTCGATTGGTGCTATCGCCCCATGTCATCTCCAGTCTAGTCTCCTGCCAAGTGTACCATCTGGCCTGCAGTAACATCTTCGCCAGCTGTGATGCCCAGGAGTGGAGTTGCAACCACACCGCAATCCTCACCCAACTTGCATCCAAGTGGAGCATATACCCCATGGAGCAGAGTAGTCAACTGCAGCTCAATTCAGAAGGGGATGCAAAGGCAGCCGTTGGGGCTGCGAGTGGGGCTCATTTGGAAGGGGCTGCTGGTATGATGGGGGCACCTCTAACTGAGCAACTGCTGTCGCAGACACTACCATTCAGATTGGTTAGATTGAATTCCTCTTACTGATGCAACAATTGTTAAAGTTCATATATGCTGCTTCGCCAAAGCAAGGATAGCAACTTGTGCATTTTTACTTCAACAGTGGTATGTTTCGAATTTACTTCTAGATGTTTGGACCTAAGATTCCTTTTCCTAGCTCTTCTTGAAGTCTTAAGGGAATCTTTTCTTATTCATATGCTTTAAAACTTCTTCAGCAGTGGTATGTTTCGAATTTACTTCTAGATGTTTGGACCTAAGATTCCTTTTCCTAGCTCTTCTTGAAGTCTTAAGGGAATCTTTTTCTTATTCATATGCTTCAAAACTGAGTTTGCTTCATATTCAGATGTCTGGAGTCTTGAGTCCGTAGCAGATTGAAGTTTTTTTGTATAAATTCAGTGTTTTATATAAGAAACATGAATAAGAGAGATAAATAGTAACAAATGTTGAGCCATTCAGTTGGAATACTTCAGGCCAGCCACGTGGCCCTGATCGAGTCACTAATCATGGCCAGGTGCATCATCCTCAGTCCCATCAGCAGAGTGGTGGCCCAGACGAAGACACTCTTCCAAAAAGAATGTCCCGAGGAGTTCGCCACCGGGATTGAGGAGATGCTTCCCTATGACATCGAGGATGCTCTGTTGTTCTGGATGAACCACTGTTTGATCTGCTTGAAGAAACGAAATCCATCGGCTAAGGTAAACCAAAATAGTCTCTCAACTTAAAAATAATCACGTTTCAAATCTGACATGTTTTTGTTTCAAAGTTGGTCGGAAAACTGATATAACCTAAAGTGAGAAAATTATTAATGAGCTTCTCCAAAGTCTACATTTCGGCAGTAATTGCCCTTGCGATAAGCAAGGTATTACAATCGGGTACTAGAATTTTTATCCTGTAAACGACTTTTTCCACAGGATCTTGACTGCTACCGGATCTTTCTTTTTCAATTTTAAATAAAAGTACTATCACTCTTTATTATGACTGAGTTTCACAAATTTGTAAATTTACCATGTCTGAGTTTTTTTTCCATTTTTTCTTTTTTTTTAATTTTCCAAACAGTTTCAATTTATCTTATATCGTCTTAGTCAACTTCTTTTGCGTAATTTCGAGGGCAAAATATATTCGTTAGGGATTATGTGTTTCAATTGGATGGGTCGTAAACACTTAATTTTTGTGAAATTTTTTATGAGAACAGCTTTGCTTTCGATTTAACATGTTTCTTCACAAAGTTTCTAGATTTCTATTTTTAAGGGCTGATAATGAACTTCATCTAATACATATATGCATTTTGTGTTGCGGTAATTTTTCAACTGTTGTGGTTATTTTTTCAAATAGTTTTTTCCAACTTAATTTTTCAGAATTTATTTTGACTTGTCTATTTTTTCTTTCACTATTTTTTACCGCAATATGTGATTTGCCTCCGCTCCGCCTCTGTGTTGGAAGTCTTCACATATGATCTGTGTCATGTTTAGGTTTTTTGAATTTCGAACATTAGCTGAAGATGGACTTGTATTTTTACTTGTATTTTTTCATTCACTATTCTGTATCGCGTGTGTGTGTGTGTGATTTGCATCGCAAGTGTCCGCTCCGCCTCTGTGTTTAAAATGTTCTCATATGATCTGTGTCATATTTAGGTTTTTTTGAATTTCAAACATTAGCTGAAGATGGACTTGTCTTTTTTTTACTTGTGTTCTTTCATTCACTATTTTGTATCGCGTGTGTGTGTGATTTGCATCGCAAGTGTCCGCTTTGCACCTGTGTTAGAAATATTCACATTTGATCTTTTTCATTTTTAGATTTTTTGAATTTCGAACATTAGCTGAAGATGGACTCGTCTTTTTTTACCTGTTCTTTTTTTCATTCACAATTTTGTACCGCGATGTGTGATTTGCATCGCAAGTGTCCGCTTCGCCTGTTTTGGAAATATTCACATAAGATCTTTGTCATATTTAGGTTTTTTGAATTTCGAACATTAGCTGAAGATGGACTCGTCTTTTTCTACCTGTTCTTTTTTTTCATTCACAATTTTGTACCTCGATTTGTGTTTTGCATCGCAAGTGTCCGCTTCGCCTCTGTGTTGGAAATATTCACATAACATTTTTGTCATATTTAGGTTTTTTTTTGAATTTCGAACATTAGCTGAAGATGGACTTGTCTTTTTTACTTGTTCTTTTTTCATTCACAATTTTGTACCGCGATGTGTGATTTGAATCGCAAGTGTCCGCTCCGCCTCTGTGTTTAAAATGTTCTCATATGATCTGTGTCATATTTAGGTTTTTTGTCTTTGGAACATTAGCTGAAGATGGACTTGTCTTTTTTACTTGTATTTTTTCATTCATTATTTTGTATCGTGTGTGTGTGTGTGTGTGTGTGTGTGGGATTTGCAACGCAAGTGTCCGCTCCGCCTCTGTGTTTAAAATGTTCTCAAATGATCTGTGTCATATTTAGGTTTTTTTGTCTTTCGAACATTAGCTAAAGATGTACTTGTCTGTTTTACTTGTTCTTTTTTTCATTCACAATTTTGTACCTCGATGTGTGATTTGAATCGCAAGTGTCCGCTTCGCCTGTTTTGGAAATATTCACATAAGATCTTTGTCATATTTAGGTTTTTTGAATTTCGAACATTAGCTGAAGATGGACTCGTCTTTTTCTACCTGTTCTTTTTTTTCATTCACAATTTTGTACCTCGATTTGTGATTTGCATCGCAAGTGTCCGCTTCACCTCTGTGTTGGAAATATTCACATAACATTTTTGTCATATTTAGGTTTTTTTTTGAATTTCGAACATTAGCTGAAGATGGACTTGTCTTTTTTACTTGTTCTTTTTTCATTCACAATTTTGTACCGCGATGTGTGATTTGAATCGCAAGTGTCCGCTCCGCCTCTGTGTTTAAAATGTTCTCATATGATCTGTGTCATTTTTAGGTTTTTTGTCTTTGGAACATTAGCTGAAGATGGACTTGTCTTTTTTACTTGTATTTTTTCATTCATTATTTTGTATCGTGTGTGTGTGTGTGTGTGTGTGGGATTTGCAACGCAAGTGTCCGCTCCGCCTCTGTGTTTAAAATGTTCTCAAATGATCTGTGTCATATTTAGGTTTTTTTGTCTTTCGAACATTAGCTAAAGATGTACTTGTCTGTTTTACTTGTTCTTTTTTTCATTCACAATTTTGTACCTCGATGTGTGATTTGAATCGCAAGTGTCCGCTTCGCATCTGTGTTTAAAATGTTCTCATATGATCTGTGTCATATTTAGGTTTTTTGTCTTTCGAACATTAGCTGAAGATGGACTTGTCTTTTTTACTTGTATTTTTTCATTCATTATTTTGTATCGTGTGTGTGTGTGTGTGTGTGTGTGTGTGTGTGGGGGATTTGCAAAGTTTCTAGCCTTCTATTTTTAAGGGCTGATAATGAACTTCATCTAATACAAATATGCATTTTGTGTTGCGGTAATTTTTCAACTGTTGTGGTTATTTTTTCAAATAGTTTTTTCCAACTTAATTTTTCAGAATTTATTTTGACTTGTCTATTTTTTTCTTTCACTATTTTTTACCGCAATATGTGATTTGCCTCCGCTCCGCCTCTGTGTTGGAAGTCTTCACATATGATCTGTGTCATGTTTAGGTTTTTTGAATTTCGAACATTAGCTGAAGATGGACTTGTATTTTTACTTGTATTTTTTCATTCACTATTCTGTATCGCGTGTGTGTGTGATTTGCATCGCAAGTGTCCGCTCCGCCTCTGTGTTTAAAATGTTCTCATATGATCTGTGTCATATTTAGGTTTTTTGAATTTCAAACATTAGCTGAAGATGGACTTGTCTTTTTTTACTTGTGTTTTTTCATTCACTATTTTGTATCGCGTGTGTGTGTGATTTGCATCGCAAGTGTCCGCTTTGCACCTGTGTTGGAAATATTCACATTTGATCTTTTTCATTTTTAGATTTTTTGAATTTCGAACATTAGCTGAAGATGGACTCGTCTTTTTTTACCTGTTCTTTTTTCATTCACAATTTTGTACCGCGATGTGTGATTTGCATCGCAAGTGTCCGCGTCGCCTGTTTTGGAAATATTCACATAAGATCTTTGTCATATTTAGGTTTTTTGAATTTCGAACATTAGCTGAAGATGGACTCGTCTTTTTCTACCTGTTCTTTTTTTTCATTCACAATTTTGTACCTCGATTTGTGATTTGCATCGCAAGTGTCCGCTTCGCCTCTGTGTTGGAAATATTCACATAACATTTTTGTCATATTTAGGTTTTTTTTTGAATTTCGAACATTAGCTGAAGATGGACTTGTCTTTTTTACTTGTTCTTTTTTCATTCACAATTTTGTACCGCGATGTGTGATTTGAATCGCAAGTGTCCGCTCCGCCTCTGTGTTTAAAATGTTCTCATATGATCTGTGTCATTTTTAGGTTTTTTGTCTTTGGAACATTAGCTGAAGATGGACTTGTCTTTTTTACTTGTATTTTTTCATTCATTATTTTGTATCGTGTGTGTGTGTGTGTGTGTGGGATTTGCAACGCAAGTGTCCGCTCCGCCTCTGTGTTTAAAATGTTCTCAAATGATCTGTGTCATATTTAAGTTTTTTTGTCTTTCGAACATTAGCTAAAGATGTACTTGTCTGTTTTGCTTGTTCTTTTTTTCATTCACAATTTTGTACCTCGATGTGTGATTTGAATCGCAAGTGTCCGCTTCGCATCTGTGTTTAAAATGTTCTCATATGATCTGTGTCATATTTAGGTTTTTTGTCTTTCGAACATTAGCTGAAGATGGACTTGTCTTTTTTACTTGTATTTTTTCATTCATTATTTTGTATTGTGTGTGTGTGGGGGATTTGCAACGCAAGTGTCCGCTCCGCCTCTGTGTTTAAAATGTTCTCAAATGATCTGTGTCATATTTAGGTTTTTTGTCTTTCGAACATTAGCTAAAGATGTACTTGTCTTTTTTACTTGTTCTTTTTTTCATTCACAATTTTGTACCTCGATTTGCGATTTGCAGCGCAAGTGTCCGCTTCGCCTCTGTGTTGGAAATATTCACATAAGATTTTTGTCATATTTAGGTTTTTTTGAATTTCGAACATTAGCTGAAGTTGGAGTCTTTTTTACTTGTTCTTTTTTTTTCATTCACTATTTTTAATCGTGTGTGTGTGTGATTTGCATCGCATGTGTCTGCTTCGCACCTGTGTTGGAAATTTTCACATATGATCTTTGTCATTTTTAGGTTTTTTGAATTTCGAACATTGGCTGAAGATGGACTTGTCTTTTTTTACTTGTTCTTTTTTTCATTCACAACTTTGTACCGCGATGTGTGATTTGAATCGCAAGTGTCCGCTCCGCCTCTGTGTTTAAAATGTTCTCATATGATCTGTGTCATATTTAGGTTTTTTTTCTTTCGAACATTAGCTGAAGATGGACTTGTCTTTTTTACTTGTTCTTTTTTTTCATTCACTATTTTGTACCGCCATGTGTGATTTGCCTCCGCTCCGCCTCTGTGTTTAAAGTGTTCACATATGATCTGTGTCATATTTAGTTTTTTTTTTGAATTTCGAACATTAGCTGAAGATACATTAGCTGAAGATGGACTTGTCTTTTTTACTTGTATTTTTTCATTCACTATTTTGTATCGCGTGTGTGTGTGTGATTTGCATCACAAGTGTCCGCTTCTGTGTTTAAAATGTTCTCGAATGATCTGTGTCATTTTAAGACTTTTTGTCTTTCGAACATTAGCTGAAGATGGATTTGTTCTGCTTCAGGCTCTGGAGGAAGTGATGGAACTGTTTGACCTTGTGGAGGCATGTGATGGTCTGGTCATAGCAGCTGTCATGGCTCTATTTTCTCCTCGCTTACTACCTGTCCAAAGTCAGTACTTTCATTCCTCATCTTTTGTATAGCTAAATGGCCGCCACGCATATTGCACGCAATTATCCTGACCACTCCAAAAGTGGGAAGCAACAATGGTGTAGAACGGGTTAGTTCCTCCAATTTTAGGTACCTTAAGAACGCCATAACTATTTGAACATTCTCCCAACCATTATATTTGCAGAAAAAGTGAACTCCTGGAAATGGTCATTGTTGTGGAAACATTCAAAGCTACTTGTATAGCAAAAGGCTGCTCCTGATCATCAATGTAATTCCAATGGAAATTACCTGGAGGAGAGTGTCAACATGTCTTTTTATTTAGGATTATCCGAGCAAAATCACTCAATGTCGGCTCCTTCAGAATCACTCGCAATCAACTGTATCTACAACATCCAAATTGTGCAAATGTACTGCAAACTGCTTCAATCAAATCCCACACGTCTATTCACGGGCTCTTTGTCCAACTCACTAACCGCAAGTTCAGTTAATATTTTGCACCTCGAACTGGAAGATTTCCTATATCCTAACAAGCTCACTAAATCTGCATTTGTGCTTTTTATGGCAGAGTTATTTCATATTTTTTCAACGGCATATGAGAAAAGTTTGCCGTCGCTTGAAGATAGTTCAGCTGATGATGCATTTGAGACAGCAAACTCGAGAACAGATGAGTGCACAGCGAAGCCTAATTCCTCCGTCTTTGCAAATGAACCTCAGGCGTCGCCTCAAAATTATAGTAAGTAAGAGTTTTTTTTGGCAAACTGTATTTGCAAACTTTAAAAATTATGAACAAGTTTATGCCGTGCATAAAGAGGCGACTAGCGATAAATAACAGATACGTTTATCATGATAGACATTTATGTTGATATTTTTCAAATCAAAGCTTAGCAATATTAGTATATCAAAGTTGGCACATTTTGCTAAATGGAAGGGTTTGTACATGTTGGAAGCTCTAATAAAGGTACCAGAGTACCCAGGGACGGATCTAGGATTTTCTCGAGGGGGGGGGGGGCGGAGTTAGTATATATTGGCGCCCAAGGCGCCTTTAGAAAAATTTTCAGGTCAATCAGCCAAAAGTGGATATCTCAAAATTGTAAAAAGGGGGGACCCTTTGGGTCGGCAGGGGGTCGAATCCCTGAGGGGGGGGGGGGGGGGGGGGGGGTTTGGCGTCTGCCCCCCCTAAATCCGCTCCTGAGAGTAGGTGAAAAAATGGTTAGTTGTAAAATAGACGATAGTTTGATATGTGTGAGAAATGAAATGAGTAAAATAGGTGATGAGTTATGTGAGTGAAATTGAGATTGACAACTGGTTGAGATTGACAGTGGCTCTGCTCTATTGTGAATGTTTTATTGCAGCATCTATTATAGAGACCATGTGAGCTCGAATGTGGGAAGACCTCTTCTTAGCTTGTACGATGGCAGCAGTCCTTGATGCGTCTGAAATACATGGTCAAAATTATGTTTACTCCACTAGCTTCTCTTTCCACTCATTTAAAACAAGCATAGCCAGTTGCCACTTTATATAAAAAAAACCTATCCTATCCTATCCCAAATCACTGTCCTTTTTTGTACGTATCTGATAAGAGAACAAAAGTAGAAAGTTGAAAGTGAATTAGACAAAAGCTACTACAGTTATCTTCAAAAGTTATCTTCTACTTTTTTAAGTTTCTGAAAACTCAAAAACTTCAAACCGAGTTTCATCACCAATGAAACAACCTTTTCGAATCACGACTAAAAGGGCTTCAATGTGATATATTACTCCAACCCTTCCGGTGATTATTTGTGGTAACTGATTTCGCAAGAAAAAAAGCTGAAACACTTCCGAAGACAATATTAATTAGTCGGAACAGAAATATGGACATCAGAAACATGAAAAAGAAGAATTCATTTCTCGTTGTTGCATAATTTCATCATGCCTCTTAAAAAATGGCTATCTGGAATCTAATGTGAGACTTGACAGTTTCTGGAAATTAAAGAGAGGTTCATTGCTTCTTATAAACGCGTGCACGGCGAATTAATCCGGCTCAGAAAAGATTCCAGATTCAATTGAGGCGTGTTTGTTGGTCTCACCAATGCGTAACTAAGGGGGATTGTTCAAAAAAATATCTGATAGATTTTAAAGTTTTTTCATTTCTGGTTTTTCTCACGTTTTTGTCTTGTGAAAATTCAAACGTAGTTGAATGCTCGGTTGCCAACAGCGAAATCTCAGACATTTTTGCTTGTACGCTCAGTACAAATTTGCTTTTGTGACGCGAAGTTGAGATTTTAGAAATGAGGGATGTTTTACAATGCAAACATACCTTTGAATATCCGTCCCAGTGATTTCCAAGTACACCAACTCGGTCACCCTTGGAAGCCCGTGACTCTCCTTTTATGCCGGGAGAGTGATCATCAATGACATACCAAGGAACGAATCCTTGGCCGCCGTAGTAATAAAAGTCGTCAAGTGACTGCCATCGCCAGCCGGCATCTTCGTATCGTCTCTCGTACTGTAGAATAATCAGAATAAAGAGAAATTAGAACCATATTTTTCAGTCGAACTAGTCGTGAAAAAGTACGCTCGCTTTTTTCTCTCAGAGAAGATCTTAACATTGCTTTGAAATCAGAAATGAGTGACGTAACTGCAAAATTTGTTGTAGTTTTTAAAAGATGTGTTTTGTTTTGAACTCACTTGCATCAGCTCATACGAAACTCTGCAGACTTGAGAGGAAAATGTGCAGACTAGGTACTGAGATTTGGACATGAAAATGACATCAGCCAGCACTTCCAGCAGACTCCCTTCGGCATAACGGGTTCCGCCAGAGCCAGCACGTTGTGCGGCGGCCGTGTCCCCGTGGAAAGTGTACTCAGGGAACGCCTTGGTCTCTTCCATCAGAACTGTTGGCTCATCCGTGGCTGAAATAAGCTCTTTTTAGCTTCGCTCCTTTAATTTCCACTTTTTTTATTATTTTAATTTTGCAACGGTTCAATTATTGCAAGAAAATGCCTAGTTTTGCTTCTTCATTGGTTTCTGATTCATTTTTCAAGGTAACTTGAAGGCTTTTTGTTAAAAGCAGTTACATAAAATGTAGCATCTCGATAGTTTTTGAGGATTTAGTTGGTTCAAAAATAGTAGTCGGAACTGCGATATTTGCAAAGTAGCCAAACTTTGTTATAGAAAAAAGTAAGTTGAGTTTATTTGGTGATCTTTGTTGTTTCATCTCACCCAAATAGATCTCTTTGTTGATGTGCATGTCAGTTTTCTCCAATCTGTTCTGGACTACCTTCACGTACTCCATGTACTCGGCCAAGTCGTGATACTTTGCCTCCGACTTCTTGTCCGATCTGCGAACATGGATTCCGAAGAAGTTGTGGGATATCTGTGTCCTGGCCTGAACTGAATGCAAGTGTTGGCTTAATTTCTCATTCGGTCGCATCGAATAGGCTATGAACTGAGCTGCGTACCAGACTGTGGGGTTGGAGTGGCAGTGTGACATCTTGCGCGCCCATTTGGAAGGAATGTTGGGAAGGAAGAACTGATTTCGAAGTGGAGAATTACCCATGCTGTCCACTATCGGGATTCTTACCACTCGTTCTTTCTCCACACTTTCACTTTGACTCCCTCTGTCTAAAACTCAAGCAATTGAAATTCAACCCATGCTGTCCACTATCGGGATTCTTACCACTCGTTCTTTCTCCAAACTTTCACTTTGACTCCCTCTGTCTAAAACTCAAGCAATTGAAATTCAACACATGCTATCCACTATCGGGGTTCTTACCACTCGTTCTTTCTCCAAACTTTCACTTTGACTCCCTCTGTCTAAAGCTCAAGCAATTGAAATTCAACACATGCTATCCACTATCGGGGTTCTTACCACTCGTTCTTTCTCCAAACTTTCACTTTGACTCCCTCTGTCTAAAACTCAAGCAATTGAAACTCAACCCATGCTATCCACTATCGGGATTCTTACCACTCGTTCTTTCTCCAGACTTTCACTTTGACTCCCTCTGTCTAAAACTCAAGCAATTGAAATTCAACACATGCTATCCACTATCGGGGTTCTTACCACTCGTTCTTTCTCCAAACTTTCACTTTGACTCCCTCTGTCTAAAACTCAAGCAATTGAAATTCAACACATGCTATCCACTATCGGGGTTCTTACCACTCGTTCTTTCTCCAAACTTTCACTTTGACTCCCTCTGTCTAAAACTCAAGCAATTGAAACTCAACCCATGCTATCCACTATCGGGATTCTTACCACTCGTTCTTTCTCCACACTTTCACTTTGACTCCCTCTGTCTAAAACTCAAGCAATTGAAATTCAACCCATGCTGTCCACTATCGGGATTCTTACCACTCGTTCTTTCTCCAAATTTTCACTTTGACTCCCTCTGTCTAAAACTCAAGCAATTGAAATTCAACCCATGCTGTCCACTATCGGGATTCTTACCACTCGTTCTTTCTCCGAACTTTCACTTTGACTCCCTCTGTCTAAAACTCAAGCAATTGAAACTCAACCCATGCTATCCACTATCGGGATTCTTACCACTCGTTCTTTCTCCAAACTTTCACTTTGACTCCCTCTGTCTAAAACTCAAGCAATTGAAATTCAACACATGCTATCCACTATCGGGGTTCTTACCACTCGTTCTTTCTCCAAACTTTCACGTTGACTCCCTCTGTCTAAAACTCAAGCAATTGAAATTCAACACATGCTATCCACTATCGGGGTTCTTACCACTCGTTCTTTCTCCAAACTTTCACTTTGACTCCCTCTGTCTAAAACTCAAGCAATTGAAACTCAACCCATGCTATCCACTATCGGGATTCTTACCACTCGTTCTTTCTCCACACTTTCACTTTGACTCCCTCTGTCTAAAACTCAAGCAATTGAAATTCAACACATGCTATCCACTATCGGGATTCTTACCACTCGTTCTTTCTCCACACTTTCACTTTGACTCCCTCTGTCTAAAACTCAAGCAATTGAAACTCAACCCATGCTATCCACTATCGGGGTTCTTACCACTCGTTCTTTCTCCAAACTTTCACTTTGACTCCCTCTGTCTAAAACTCAAGCAATTGAATTTCAACCCATGCTGTCCACTATCGGGATTCTTACCACTCGTTCTTTCTCCAAACTTTCACTTTGACTCCCTCTGTCTAAAACTCAAGCAATTGAAATTCAACACATGCTATCCACTATCGGGGTTCTTACCACTCGTTCTTTCTCCAAACTTTCACGTTGACTCCCTCTGTCTAAAACTCAAGCAATTGAAATTCAACACATGCTATCCACTATCGGGGTTCTTACCACTCGTTCTTTCTCCAAACTTTCACTTTGACTCCCTCTGTCTAAAACTCAAGCAATTGAAACTCAACCCATGCTATCCACTATCGGGATTCTTACCACTCGTTCTTTCTCCACACTTTCACTTTGACTCCCTCTGTCTAAAACTCAAGCAATTGAAATTCAACACATGCTATCCACTATCGGGATTCTTACCACTCGTTCTTTCTCCACACTTTCACTTTGACTCCCTCTGTCTAAAACTCAAGCAATTGAAACTCAACCCATGCTATCCACTATCGGGGTTCTTACCACTCGTTCTTTCTCCAAACTTTCACTTTGACTCCCTCTGTCTAAAACTCAAGCAATTGAAATTCAACCCATGCTGTCCACTATCGGGATTCTTACCACTCGTTCTTTCTCCAAACTTTCACTTTGACTCCCTCTGTCTAAAACTCAAGCAATTGAAACTCAACCCATGCTATTCTCTATCGGGATTCTTACCACTCGTTCTTTCTCCAAACTTTCACTTTGACTCCCTCTGTCTAAAACTCAAGCAATTGAAATTCAACCCATGCTGTCCACTATCGGGATTCTTACCACTCGTTCTTTCTCCAAACTTTCACTTTGACTCCCTCTGTCTAAAACTCAAGCAATTGAAATTCAACACATGCTATCCACTATCGGGGTTCTTACCACTCGTTCTTTCTCCAAACTTTCACTTTGACTCCCTCTGTCTAAAACTCAAGCAATTGAAACTCAACCCATGCTATCCACTATCGGGATTCTTACCACTCGTTCTTTCTCCACACTTTCACTTTGACTCCCTCTGTCTAAAACTCAAGCAATTGAAATTCAACACATGCTATCCACTATCGGGATTCTAACCACTCGTTCTTTCTCCACACTTTCACTTTGACTCCCTCTGTCTAAAACTCAAGCAATTGAAACTCAACCCATGCTGTCCACTATCGGGATTCTTACCACTCGTTCTTTCTCCACACTTTCACTTTGACTCCCTCTGTCTAAAACTCAAGCAATTGAAACTCAACCCATGCTATCCACTATCGGGATTCTTACCACTCGTTCTTTCTCCAAACTTTCACTTTGACTCCTTCTGTCTAAACCTCAAGCAATTGAAATTCAACCACTCGTTCTTTCTCCACACTTTCACTTTGACTCCCTCTGTCTAAAACTCAAGCAATTGAAACTCAACCCATGCTATCCTCTATCGGGATTCTTACCACTCGTTCTTTCTCCAAACTTTCACTTTGACTCCCTCTGTCTAAAACTCAAGCAATTGAAATTCAACCCATGCTATCCACTATCGGGATTCTTACCACTCGTTCTTTCTCCACACTTTCACTTTGACTCCCTCTGTCTAAAACTCAAGCAATTGAAACTCAACCCATGCTATCCACTATCGGGATTCTTACCACTCGTTCTTTCTCCAAACTTTCACTCTGACTCCTTCTGTCTAAACCTCAAGCAATTGAAATTCAACCACTCGTCGTTCTTTCTCCACACTTTCACTTTGACTCCCTCTGTCTAAATCTCAAGCAATTGAAACTCAACCCATGCTATCCTCTATCGGGATTCTTACCACTCGTTCTTTCGCCAAACTTTCACTTTGACTCCCTCTGTCTAAAACTCAAGCAATTGAAATTCAACCCATGCTATCCACTCGGGATTCTTACAGGCAGCACTTACACAAAATGTAGCATCTCGATAGTTTTTGAGGATTTAGTTGGTCCAAAAATAGTAGTCGGAACTGCGATATTTGCAAAGTAGCCAAACTTTGTTGTAGAAAAAAGTAAGTTGAGTTTATTTGGTGATCTTTGTTGTTTCATCTCACCCAAATAGATCTCTTTGTTGATGTGCATGTCAGTTTTCTCCAATCTGTTCTGGACTACCTTCACGTACTCCATGTACTTGGCCAAGTCGTGATACTTTGCCTCCGACTTCTTGTCCGATCTGCGAACATGGATTCCGAAGAAGTTGTGGGATATCTGTGTCCTGGCCTGAACTGAGTGCAAGTGTTGGCTTAATTTCTCATTCGGTCGCATCGAATAGGCTATGAACTGAGCTGCGTACCAGACTGTGGGGTTGGAGTGGCAGTGTGACATCTTGCGCGCCCATTTGGAAGGAATGTTGGGAAGGAAGAACTGATTTCGAAGTGGAGAATTACCCATGCTGTCCACTATCGGGATTCTTACCACTCGTTCTTTCTCCACACTTTCACTTTGACTCCCTCTGTCTAAAACTCAAGCAATTGAAATTCAACACATGCTATCCACTATCGGGGTTCTTACCACTCGTTCTTTCTCCACACTTTCACTTTGACTCCCTCTGTCTAAAACTCAAGCAATTGAAACTCAACCCATGCTATCCACTATCGGGATTCTTACCACTCGTTCTTTCTCCAAACTTTCACTTTGACTCCTTCTGTCTAAACCTCAAGCAATTGAAATTCAACCACTCGTTCTTTCTCCACACTTTCACTTTGTCTCCCTCTGTCTAAAACTCAAGCAATTGAAACTCAACCCATGCTATCCTCTATCGGGATTCTTACCACTCGTTCTTTCTCCAAACTTTCACTTTGACTCCCTCTGTCTAAAACTCAAGCAATTGAAATTCAACCCATGCTATCCACTATCGGGATTCTTACAGGCAGCACTTACACAAAATGTAGCATCTCGATAGTTTTTGAGGATTTAGTTGGTCCAAAAATAGTAGTCGGAACTGCGATATTTGCAAAGTAGCCAAACTTTGTTGTAGAAAAAAGTAAGTTGAGTTTATTTGGTGATTTTTATTGTTTCATCTCACCCAAATAGATCTCTTTGTTGATGTGCATGTCAGTTTTCTCCAATCTGTTCTGGAGTACCTTCGCGTACTCCATATACTCGGCCAAGTCGTGATACTTTGCTTCCGACTTCTTGTCCGATCTGCGAACATGGATTCCGAGGAAATTGTGGGATATCTGTGTCCTGGCCTGAACTGAGTGCAAGTGTTGGCTTAATTTCTCATTCGATCGCATCGAATAGACTATGAACTGAGCTGCGTACCAGACTGTGGGGCTGGAGTGGCAGTGTGACATCTTGCGCGCCCATTTGGAAGGAATGTTGGGAAGGAAGAACTGATTTCGAAGTGGAGAATTACCCATGCTGTCCACTATCGGGATTCTTACCACTCGTTCTTTCTCCACACTTTCACTTTGACTCCCTGTCTAAAACTCAAGCAATTGAAATTCAACCCATGCTATCCACTATTAGGATTCCTACCTTTCGTTCTTTCTCCACACTTTCACTTTGACTCTCTCTGTCTAAAACTCAAGCAATTGAAATTCAACTCATGCTATCCACTATCGGGATTCTTACCACTCGTTCTTTCTCCACACTTTCACTTTGACTCCCTCTGTCTAAAACTCAAGCAATTGAAACTCAACCCATGCTATCCACTATCGGGATTCTGACCACTCGTTCTTTCTCCAAACTTTCACTTTGACTCCTTCTGTCTGAAACTCAAGCAATTGAAATTCAACCCATGCTATCCACTATCGGGATTCTTACCACTCGTTCTTTCTCCACACTTTCACTTTGACTCCCTCTGTCTAAAACTCAAGCAATTGAAACTCAACCCATGCTATCCACTATCGGGACTCTTACCACTCGTTCTTTCTCCACACTTTCACTTTGACTCCCTCTGTCTAAAACTCAAGCAATTGAAACTCAACCCATGCTATCCACTATCGGGATTCTTACCACTCGTTCTTTCTCCAAACATTCACTTTGACTCCCTCTGTCTAAAACTCAAGCAATTGAAGTTCAACCCATGCTATCCACTATCGGGATTCTTACCACTCGTTTTTTCTCCACACTTCCATTTTGACTCCCTCTGTCTAAAACTCAAGCAATTGAAACTCAACCCATGCTATCCACTATCGGGATTCTTACCACTCGTTCTTTCTCCACACTTTCACTTTGACTCCCTCTGTCTTAAAGTCAAGCATTTGAAATTCAACCCATGCTATCCACTATCGGGATTCTTACCACTCGTTCTTTCTCCACACTTTTACTTTGACTCCCTCTGTCTAAAACTGAAGCAGTTGAAATTCAACCCATGCTATCCACTATCGGGATTCTTACCACTCGTTCTTTCTCCACACTTTCATTTTGACTCCCTCTGTCTAAAGCTCAAGCAATTGAAACTCAACCCATGCTATCCACTATCGGGATTCTTACCACTCGTTCTTTCTCCACACTTTCACTTTGACTCCCTCTGTCTAAAACTCAAGCAATTGAAATTCAACCCATGCTATCCACTATTAGGATTCCTACCTTTCGTTCTTTCTCCACACTTTCACTTTGACTCCCTCTGTCTAAAACTCAAGCAATTGAAATTCAACTCATGCTATCCACTATCGGGATTCTTACCACTCGTTCTTTCTCCACTTTTTCACTTTGACTCCTTCTGTCTAAAACTCAAGCAATTGAAACACAACCCATGCTATCCACTATCGGGATTCCTACCACTCGTTCTTTCTCCAAACTTTCACTTTGACTCCCTCTGTCTAAAACTCAAGCAAATGAAATTCAACCCATGCTATCCACTATCGGGATTCTTACCACTCGTTCTTTCTCCAAACTTTCACTTTGACTCCCTCTGTCTAAAACTCAAGCAATTGAAACTCAACCCATGCTATCCACTGTCGGGATTCTTACCACTCGTTCTTTCTCCACACTTTCACTTTGACTCCCTCTGTCTAAAACTCAAGCAATTGAAATTCAACCCATGCTATCCACTACCGGGATTCTTACCACTCGTTCTTTCTCCAAACTTTCACTTTGACTCCCTCTGTCTAAAACTCAAGCAATTGAAATTCAACCCATGCTTTCCACTATCGGGATTCTTACCACTCGTTCTTTCTCCAGACTTTCACTTTGACTCCCTCTGTCTAAAACTCAAGCAATTGAAACTCAACCCATGCTATCCACTATCGGGATTCTTACCACTCGTTCTTTCTCCAAACTTTCACTTTGACTCCCTCTGTCTAAAACTCAAGCAATTGAAATTCAACCCATGCTATCCACTATCGGGATTCTTACCACTCGTTCTTTCTCCAAACTTTCACTTTGACTCCCTCTTTCTAAAACTCAAGCAATTGAAACTCAACCCATGCTATCCACTATCGGGATTCTTACCACTCGTTCTTTCTCCAAACTTTCACTTTGACTCCCTCTGTCTAAAACTCAAGCAATTGAAATTCAACCCATGCTTTCCACTATCGGGATTCGTACCACTCGTTCTTTCTCCACACTTTCACTTTGTCTCCCTCTGTCTAAAACTCAAGCAATTGAAATTCAACCCATGCGTTCCACTATCGGGATTCGTACCACTCGTTCTTTCTCCACACTTTCACTTTGACTCCCTCTGTCTAAAACTCAAGCAATTGAAATTCAACCCATGCTATCCACTATCGGGATTCTTACCACTCGTTCTTTCTCCAAACTTTCACTTTGACTCCCTCTGTCTAAAACTCAAGCAATTGAAATTCAACCCATGCTATCCACTATCGGGATTCTTACCACTCGTTCTTTCTCCAAACTTTCACTTTGACTCCCTCTGTCTAAAACTCAAGCAATTGAAATTCAACCCATGCTTTCCACTATCGGGATTCTTACCACTCGTTCTTTCTCCACACTTTCACTTTGACTCCCTCTGTCTAAAACTCAAGCAATTGAAATTCAACCCATGCTATCCACTATCGGGATTCTTACCACTCATTCTTTCTCCAAACTTTCACTTTGACTCCCTCTGTCTAAAACTCAAGCAATTGAATTTCAACCCATGCTATCCACTATCGGGACTCTTACCACTCGTTCTTTCTCCACACTTTCACTTTGACTCCCTCTGTCTAAAACTCAAGCAATTGAAACTCAACCCATGCTATCCACTATCGGGATTCTTACCACTCGTTCTTTCTCCAAACTTTCACTTTGACTCCCTCTGTCTAAAACTCAAGCAATTGAAATTCAACCCATGCTTTCCACTATCGGGACTCGTACCACTCGTTCTTTCTCCACACGTTCACTTTGACTCTCTCTGTCTAAAACTCAAGCAATTGAAATTCAACCCATGCTTTCCACTATCGGGATTCGTACCACTCGTTCTTTCTCCACACTTTCACTTTGACTCCCTCTGTCTAAAACTCAAGCAATTGAAATTCAACCCATGCTTCCCACTATCGGGTATCTTACCACTCGTTCTTTCTCCACACTTTCACTTTGACCCCCTCTGTCTAAAACTCAAGCAATTGAAATTCAATCCATGCTTTCCACTATCGGGATTCGTACCACTCGTTCTTTCTCCAAACTTTCACTTTGACTCCCTCTGTCTAAAACTCAAGCAATTGAAATTCAACCCATGCTTTCCACTATCGGGATTCGTACCACTCGTTCTTTCTCCACACTTTCACTTTGACTCCCTCTGTCTCAAACTCAAGCAATTGAAATTCAACCCACGCTTTCCACTATCGGGATTCGTACCACTCGTTCTTTCTCCACACTTTCACTTTGACTCCCTCTGTCTAAAACTCAAGCAATTGAAATTCAACCCATGCTTTCCACTATCGGGATTCGTACCACTCGTTCTTTCTCCACACTTTCACTTTGACTCCCTCTGTCTAAAACTCAAGCAATCGAAATTCAATCCATGCTTTCCACTATCGGGATTCGTACCACTCGTTCTTTCTCCAAACTTTCACTTTGACTCCCTCTGTCTAAAACTCAAGCAATCGAAATTCAACACATGCTTTCCACTATCGGGATTCGTACCACTCGTTCTTTCTCCAAACTTTCACTTTGACTCCCTCTGTCTAAAACTCAAGCAATTGAAATTCAACCCATGCTTTCCACTATCGGGATTCGTACCACTCGTTCTTTCTCCACACTTTCACTTTGACTCCCTCTGTCTAAAACTCAAGCAATTGAATTTCAAGTTGTGTGAAATGTTGGTAGCTTTCAAAGTAATGCATTTTCTGTGTAGGCTGGATATGATCTGTGTTAGATTTGTTTTTACCGATGCTAGGCCCAGTCTTGTCCTCCAGGTTGCATCCAGTCAACGGCTGGAACATGTCCGTCCACCCCTTTTTATCGTAACTCCAGGCCCCGTTCTCTAGTACCATGGTGCGATTGAGGGCGAAACTGAGCATGAAGCACCAGTTGAGGTGGTGCAGCTGACACCCAAACCCACAGGGTTTGTTCAAACTGCAAACGGCGAACTTGTTCCGGGTGTCGCTGCAGTCGCGCTTCTGAATCTGAAATAGAATATCGCTTCCACTGTATTGTCCCGCTTAAAGAGAAATAGGTAAGAAAGCGGCCGATCTAGGGGAATAAGCGAAAGTGGCAAAAGCGATTGCGAATTTTGCAAAGCATTAACAGAAGCGGTTCGATTTTTCAAACGTCCACAGTTTTATCAAAAATGATCGCACGTAAATTTGTTTGGCTTGCATAAAAAAGTCCCATGCAGATAGATTCTGTTGCAGTCTTCGAAAGTAGGAACTATGCCTGTTCATAGTTTTTTTCCGATTGTGAAAAAAAGTTGCAGAAAAGCGGCGCATATAGATAAGCGGTGCATCTAGATAAGTGAAAAGGGATTTGTAAAAAGCGGCGATTCTCGAAAACTACCCTCCCAATTCTGGGATTTTGAGTTCAACGGATAGAAACAGTTATGGGAAGCTCCCCTGCATAAGCGGTGACACTCATATTTTTTTGGACAAAAAGTTGTGGCCCTCGGAAATGTCGAATTTTCGATTTATTTACCGTTTTTTGAAACTTTTCTCGAAAACTACCCTTCCAAATCTAAAATTTTGTTTTGAATGGGTAAAACAGGTTGCGAGGAGATCCCTGCATACGCGGTTATGACCAAATTTTTTACACAACAAGTAATGACACTCGGAAAAGTCTAATTTTTCGAATTTTTGACGTTTTTTTGAAACTTTTTGACTTTTCTCAAAAACTACCCTTACAAGCCGGAGATTTTGGTTTCATTGTGTAGAACGGGCTTCGAGAAGCTCCTCTGTTTGAGCGGTTACGCCCAATTTTTTATACACGAAAAGTATACACTCGGAGTAGTCAATGTTTTGATTTCCTGTCTGTTTTCTTGAAACTTTTGGGCTTCTCGCAAACAACCCAATCTGATATCAAGGGTTTAATCAAGGCAACAGGTCAGGTTGTGAGAAGGCTCCGTGCATAAGATGCTACGTCTTAAAATTTGAACACAAAATGTGTTAATGAGAAAATTCCAAAATCGCAATAGTTTTCATTTTTAGTAGAGCAACAACTAAGGTTTTGAGGGAAGCCCAATTCTTCATTTTTTTTTTTGAAATTACCTACTTCATCTCGCATCAGTACACAAGATTCAAACATTATCAAATGAGTATCTCCAGCTTTAGCTGGGCCTCTAGTATGCTTAGCCAGGTTCTGTGGGTTTTGAACTGGATCTAATGATTAATAGTACTGACATCTTAAGGAGATTCACGCGATTACTTACGAGGTTTTCGAATAGCTCATCGACTTGAGTTTCAAAAGCGGAAATATATTTGCTCCTGTCGTATACATGCTCCTGGCTTGACTTTGATGGACGCCAGCTAAGTCGTTGAGGCTGTGAACTCAGTCAGATGCACTGTCGCCCGAAAGTATCTGATTCAATACCGTTTTCGATAGACCTTCTTGTATGGCAAATATCTACTAATCTCCTGTAAGCATGTTTTGTTCCGAGTAGACAACAATCCACTCTACAGATTTCTATAGAGATGGTAAACTAAAAATACGTCTCACGCCATCCATATTTCAGCTAAATCTTTTAACCGTCTGTGAAAGATTGGGATACTATACTTGCAAGGCCTGTAACGTCTTACTATAGACATGTGCAAGTGCCATAGGAAAGAGCTAGCTGCTACTCACGTGGTCGATGTGTTTCCAGATTTCATCGGCTGATTGTTGTAGTTTTTGGCGACACTCCTTTCCAGATATCTCCTCCAAAATGGAGTAAGACTCTCGCCAGAGATGGTCAATAAGATCCTGAGTCATCTGTTTGTCTTTATCACTCCAATCTTTCCTTCTCCCACTTAGCATGTATTGCATCTCCATTATATCAGATCTGAGGCTTATCAGATCTGCAAGTGGTTTTTCAAGATTAATCAGACCGCCGCTGCCAGTTTGTGAAGCTGCAACTTCAAAGTCCGCTTGGCTACGATGCTCACCGAAGTTTTGCTCACCTTCAGGTATCTCTATAGTGTCCACAGCTTTCTCAGTATATTGGTTTTTGATTTGTGTTCGTTTCACGGGGCCTGGCATTTCAGGTTGTTGCGTAACTAATACGAAGAAAGTAAAAATCCATCCGAAAGTTGTCACTAGTAGTAAATGCTTAGTGGAAATGTTAGCAATGCGAACCATTGTTTCAGTTTGTGAAACTTTCCGAGCTGATATTATGTAATTGAATTGTTTAAAAACTTAAATAGCTTTAATCACTTTTCTACAATTTTGTAAGGAAAATGAATAGCTGATTGATAAGGTGTGCAACTATCCTTATTCTGGCCCTGATAAGGTACGGGGCAAAATCTGTTTTTTGATTGTGAGTTGTTATGACCTCTCTTCAATGAAATATTAATTATCTTATCAAAGAAGCTATGCTATGATGACATTTGGGTTTCGCACAAATGAATGAAGACTTTTCTACCGCAGATGTATCTCAAAGAGCTGTTTAAAAGGTGTTTAGAATGAGTTGAATAAAGATGCAAACTAATAGTGAAGTTCTGTACTCATTTTGGTGGTTATATCTGGTGAGTAAAATCAGCTTGTGTGTAATAATTTTTATGCGTTAAGATTTATATGAAACTGTTGAAAAACGTAATCAACTACCAATGCAAAGGCTTATACTTTTATATTAACACCAACTTCGAAAAATCAGTAATTATATTGTATGTGACTTGACGTTTGTCTAAAACGATGTCAATTTTGATCAGTCGTGGCTCACTTTTGTTCTGTAGGCAATATAGGTGATGGAATAAATTATAGAGTTTTCAAGCCAACTGAATGGAAGAAATTCAAAATATTCAAATAGTTTTTGTCTAAAACAAACTGTTGTCTGTTCTTTTCTGAATGTCAAAGCTCAACATGTTGTTTTTCATTTGCTGGCGTCTGGGTTAGATAGAATTGACAACACAAGTAAAGAAGGTTGCTGTGCATGTAGCGCAAAATGGTACCACGAGAGCATAAGATGCTAAACGTTTGAACAACTAAAAAGTTTTTTTTTGCGCTCTGGGTCTATGCTGGTTCCGTGTTCAGTGTAAAGCATTTGGTCAACTTTGCGGCCTGAATAATGCTAGAACACTCATAAGATTAGCCAAGGTGATCAGGATTAGCCAATTATGAGGATGCCTTGCAGTTAACTAGTCTGAAACTAAAATTTAGACCAATTTTCTCGACATGAAAGAAGAACCATTTTCGGTTCTTTTTTGAGCAGCTTATTCAAAAACATGTGTTGATCACTTCATTTTCAAAACTGTTTATGATAAAAGCGTTATCGAAAATCATAGTTTTTCAGATCGTTTCCAGTTATTGTCAAAGCTAAAACAAATACTGAATGCGAAAAATTTTTCCTTAGAAAAAAGGTAGTTATCGAGTTTTAATATCCTGCTATTGTTGAATTGGAAGAATAATTACGCTTGTGATTAGCAAGCGTTATCAAAACGGAAAACAAACTTTTTTTCGGTTTACAACTAGTTCAACAAAATCAGTTGAATACCTTGAATGAGGTTGATATGCTGCTTAATCACTTGACATCAGTTAATATGCTGCTGATATGCAGAATTTCATGAAAATTCAAGTTTAACTACTGGGTGCAATGTTTGTTACTGGGAATTTTTTCAGAGTGAAGTTTTTTTTGTCGGTTCATGGATTTCGTCTCAATATTTGTCGTAACACTAGCCGGATGTCTTAAACTTTTGAATAATTTTTCTATTCAATTGTTACAAGTGTTTCGACTTGCGTCATAAAAAATTAAAATTTAATCTACCGTCGAGCGCATCTGGTGTAGAAGTAACACATGAACATGAGACGACCAAGGCCTGGGGTTTTAATCCGGGCCCAGGACTTTTTTTAACTAGAATTTTTTTGTTCTTTTGTACTATCGTCCGTCTGCTTATTCTGGTCGTGCTAGATTCCGTATCACGTTTTTTTTCTTTTTTTTTGGATTCGACTCTTTTTTTTTCTCTTTCTGAGTACCACTAGTGGCAGTACTTGACTTACAAAACTTTTTGCGGACATTTTGTTGCATTTTTGAAATTGCTTCGAAAATATTAGCTTTGTCGTTCAATGTGCACGAAAAAACTAGGCTCCCTTTTTTGAATGCTCAAATCGAACTCTATAAGGAACGCTGAAAACAATGAAAATACTTAAATCTTGAAAAAAAACTTCTATCATTTGATTTTTTGTTTTTTAGTTTTTTAAATTGCATTAGTAGAAGTTATCTTTGCGACTTCCTGAGGCTCATGCTGTTTTAATCCTGTTGTATCGCAAGTGGTGCGAAGCTCAGTTTTGCCTCTGTGTAAGGCCTTAAAATTAATGCTTGTGTCAGTTTTGCTTTCAGTTTATTTCATGATAATATTGCTATCATTCTAGGCTAGTTTGCACCTTTCAAAAAGACTTGTGCGCAAAATAGGTTTTTTATTGAGTGAGGCAAAAAGGTCTTGAACTGATGAATTGAATAAATTTAATGATCATGATGTCATTCATTTTCTTCATTTTCTTATTTTTAGTCAACTTACCTGCGAAGGAATGAAGTTTTTTTGTTTTTAGCTATTTTTATCGAAACTGAATGTCTCTTGTAATTTTATGTACTAATTTTATGTCTTTTTATTTTTTTGATCTTTTGGTTTCGGTGTATGTTATTGCTGATTTTATTTTCATTATTAGTACCTTTGCGATAAGCAAGAGTGCTAAAACTGGGTACTAGACTTTTTTTCCGCAAATAACTTAGTTATCTTAAGTTAGTGAACATCTCCTAACTGTATTTTACTCAACTATAAATCAAATTTTGAGCTTGTTTGCATTTTGAACGCTCATTCTGTTTGAAAATTGTTTTTAATGTTAATTGTAAATTTACCAGCTCCGATATCAGCTTTTTTCCTCTTCTTTGATTCGGCTTAAAAGGTTTTTCGGCTTGATGTTATATCAAACTAGCGGCCTCATTTTGAGTCGTATGATGAGCAGAAGGAGATTGTTATCTGATTGTTTTGAAAAGGACTTTTATGAAAACATTTTTTTCCGGATCAGCGTGTATCTGCTCAGTTATTGTCGGCGCTGTTACCGCTTTGTAAGTTTTTTTCCGATACTCAATTAGCATTCAATTGTCCTGCGTAGCATGATTTTCTCAGAAAGAACTTTGTATAAGGCAAAATCCAGAAGGCTTGAAAAAATTGGTTGATCAAGTTTTTTAACATTTTTCAGAAAGAAAATACAAAGAATTTTTTTCTGCGACTTTCTTTTATTTAGATAGGTCGTAATTTTTTTTTTACAAATTGTTTTCGGACACAAATTTGATCTTCTACAGTTTTTGAGTTCAGTTAATTTCTTTTGTTAAAGCAAAAGTGTAAAGGGCACGAAAATTGTGTTTGACTTCAAGTTACAAAAATGGGGAATTTAATTATCAAATTTCCCAGCCAAACAAAAATTTTACCTATTGATCCAGTGTTCTCAAATTGGTTTTGTTTCATCAAAAAAGTATCAATGATAAATTGTTCTATAAATTCAAAGAGGCTATAAACTCATCTATAAAAGGTCATCTAGTTTTTTTTAATTTCAAAACTTAATGATTTTCTTTAAAAAACATCGGTAATCTTTTCTATTTATTTGCATTCATTGACTTTTCCAACTTTCTGTTGGCTATGTGTGCACTTGCGAGAGCAAGTGTTTTGTAATGAACTAAGCTTTTTGTCGTAAGACTTCTTTCCATCTGGCTTAGAGGTAACGCGGTTGACTTTGTAACCTAAGGTCTGAGATTCAGGTCCCAGCCGGATTTAGTTTAAGAGTATTGAACGTAGTGAGGACTCTTTTATAAGTCTTGCTGATGTTTTTTTTTTCAGAAAAAGTCTTAAAATTTGTTCACGCTCAGTTTTGATTTTTCGCGGTTTTGACTTGTGAAATCTGGGTGCCGGACATCAAGCCGACGGGACTTCAAGCCGAATCGTAAAATTAGGGACTTCAAGCCGAAAATTTTCTCATTAAGTGATGAAATAGGATTAATTGGAAAACCTTTTTAAAGAATTTCTTACTTTTATGATCTTTTTTGAGTAATTAATGGCTTTTTCATAAAATTTAAGCCTCCAAATGATGTTTAGGAAATTTGAAATATAAAACACGGTTGAAGGCAATTTTCTTGTTTATAATTTATGCATTTCAAAAACCGTCTAAAATTATTAACGAATGCCAATCCTAAGTGATTCATTGTCATGAATAACGCTTATTATGGACTAAACTTGCCAAAATTTTTGAAAAGCAACGTTTTACTTATGAAAAAAATATAATTTAAGGTGCTTTTAAAGTTTAAATTTCGGCCTGAAGTCCCTTCGGCTTGAAGTCCCGTCGGCTTGTTGTCCTAGACCCGTGAAATCTTTTTAAATTCAGTGCATTTCCATTGTTATAAGGAAAGCAAAGTCCACTATCGAACAGCAAAAATGTAAAGGTCACGAAAAACGTGATTGACTTCTGATTTCGAAAATGAAATTAATTATCAGATTTCTCACTGAAAAAAAAGTTGTGCCTATTGATCCAGTTTTCTCAAATGGGGTTAATTTTAACAAAAAAGTGTCCATCATAAATTGCTTTTCAAATTCAAAGAGCCCTTAGACCATCTATTTGTTTCTTCGAAACTCAAAAGTTGAAGATTTTTGAAAAAAAAACAAGTCAATTTTTGTATCAGTTTCATTGCGTTCATTACTCTTTTCGTCAAAATCTAAAATTATGATTGTAAGGTTCCAATAAAGAGGAACATTCGCATCGCGTTTCTTGATAGTTATCCTTTTTGAGTTTAGGTACCGGTTGAATTGTTAAGCTTCCATGCTATTAAAATGAAAAGTAAATTTTCCTAAAATATCGGTTCCTTTTTTAAATTCCCTAAGTAGTTGCAACAATATTTGCCTACATATGGTTTCGAAAAAAGTTGCAAAGATTGTCTTATTTTAGGCAATCAACTAGATGCTATTAATAGAAGTGCAAGTGTGTCAGACGACTGCCAAGGGGATGAGAATGACAGCACTGTGGAGGCGATGGGAGTTGGAGAGAGCATCGACTTGCACTCCCTGAAGCTCCTTCACTCAAACAAGCCAACTGTCTCGACGACAACGACAGCAGCGCCAGCAGCCTCAAAAGAGAGGTCGAAGGAGTTGATGAACTGGACATATGTACAGGAATCAGCAGACGACAAAGGGGGGGATGAAAGAAGAGTAGAGGGAGCGGAAGTTCAAACGGTAATGACTGAAATGGGGTTGGAAGATGACTCAGATAGACAGGAATACGAGTTTGAGGTTGGTAGAGCATCAGCCATACCAAGTAACTTGCAGAGTAATCGAGCACTGGCACACTCGATGCCTTTGGGTGCCTCCACTCCTCACGGGGAACAGTCGAGATCACCGCTATCCGCTCGCAAAAGCTTCGCCAATGCGTACGACAGGTCAATCAGTATGGAAAACACTCCTCCTCCCAACGTCATGTCGGGCAGAGACACTTACTCAGTGAGACATTCTCACAATCCCCATCAACATAGACCAGCATCTGAATTGTTTATAGACTCAAGTATCCACTTTGAGAGTGAAAGACCTAGAAGTGAAGTTGTGGAGAGTGGCCTGGACAATAGACCGAAGGGATTCGGAAGTGCCTCCAAGATAGTCAAAACTCCGCCTGAGAAAGATAGGGGCAGGTATGAACAGAAATCGACACCCAGTTTACAAAATGACCAAGAAGAATTTCTGGCGGATAATTTTAAGTCTCTAAGAGCGGAAATGGAAATGAAAAGAATGCAGATTCAAAAGCAAAGAGCTCATGAAGATAAAGAAAGATTGAAACAACGACAGAAGATTTCAGAAGCAGCTTTCTTCAAAGCCATTCAACCAAAAGCACAATCTCACGGATTCCCCAAAGTAAATGCACAACAAATGCAACAACAACATCAGAATGCACAGTACCTCAACTCATTGTTGGCTCGAAACCCCTCGATGAGTAACATTTCAGTTCAGACTTCGATTGATGCTCCAGAGTCAACTTGCAGTATGATGTCGCCAGGCGGAAAAAGTGGGTTTGAGGAGTATACTGGGGATAGCTACAGACGGGATGGGAGACAGTCGGATATTCACAGGACTGCTAGCTTGGATTGGTAGGTTCAAATAATTAGCAGTATTAAGTATTCAAAAATAAAGTTTTCTCATCGTCTAAAATTTTAATCTTCTCTAACTTTAGGTCGAAGTCCGGTTTGTCAACGCCTTTGGACAACTCGGGCAACAAAAGTTACAGAGGGCCCCACAGCTTCCGTGGCTTCAACACAGGCAAAGCTGGAAGCACCTTTGACATGGCATCAGCTCCCAACAACAGGCTAATGTCCGGTACAGGGGGAAGGGGAGGAGGAGGAGGGGTGGGTTTCAACAGTGCAAATCCAATGTACCCTGATCAGCAAATGGGAGCAGGAATAGTTCCAGGTGTGAGTCAGGAGAAAGTGGAAAAGCAGATTCTAATAGAGCAGAATTTGAAGTTGGCTCAGGAGTTGAAGTATTTAAAGTAAGCTTATTGGTGTCTTGTTTAATTCACTTCCTAAATCACCATAAGCAGACCCTTGAAGCAACTAAGTAGGCAATAGCCTTTTTCCGTAATCGACTCCTGGTGGTACTTGGTTCATAGCGAATTCAAATTTCCTACTGTCTCATGCAAAATAACCCTGGAGGTAACGAATGCGCCTTGGAAGGCAAAGGTCTTGGGTTTGAATCTGAACAGGACCTGTTTTTTTTTCAAACGGTTAAAATTCTGGTTCAAAAAAATGTCGGCCTATTATTTGTCTGCTTATGTTTTGTCGGCTTAGTTGCCAGATCTAAGAATCGTGTATTTTTAGATCAAAAAAAATTCACTGTAGTTGCTTAGTGTCTGAGCATTTTAAAAATCCGGCCGAATCGAAATTTTCGGCCGAACTCGATATGTCAAAATTTTATTTATTTTTTTAAATTTTTTTGTCTTTTTTTTTTACTTATTTGGTTTCGGCTTATTTTATGTCTGCTTAGTGGCCCCTTTTTGCATCGTTTGATGGCCGAGAAAATTTTTGCGAGCAAAATTGTGTGTTCTGGGGACGGTAGACGCAAAAAAAATTTAAAAGATTTTTTTGAATTTTTTTCGCATGAAGGGCTTGTGCTGAGGTTTTTTGTGTTTTGTTACTGCTTGGTAAGTTTTGTTCCGATGCTAATTTTGCACTCTATTGTCTTTGCATGATTTATTTTTCAAAAATGTCTTCATCTGTTTTGATAGATTGGTTGTATGTATGCTTATAACACATCGATATTACTTTTTTGCTGCTGATTTTTTGGCTTTCGATTTAGCTCTCGGTTTAGATACCGAATTGTGTATACCACCTTAATTTCAGTACCTATATGGCTTTCTTGGATACTATTTGGGCTGTACATGTATATTTTCCAGTAAAATTTTGCCGAACAATTTGGGTTGTTTTTCAGCTTATTGGCTCTCGACTTTAATTCTGTCGGTTTATTTACCTAATATTTTGTGTCCTACAAATTTCCGATATTATTTGTGAGATCGTTAAGGTTTTGGCCATAAAATTGATTTTTGAATGCGCAAGTTCAACCCAACTTGGAACTCTTTCCAAATTTTAAATAAATTAAACCATTAAAAAATGATTTTAATTTTATTGTTTCTGGTTGTTTCTACGCTTACAACTTCTGAAGTCCTCGTTGATAGTTGTTGAGCTTCTTTCCGTTTTAATCTTTTACTTGTTGTATCGCAAGTGGTGCGAAGCTCAGCTTTGCCTCTATGTATTATTTACGACATACTTTTTTTGGCTGAACAACCTCAAAATTTTTCTAAAGGCGCCAATATAACTTATTTTGAGGGAGGAGCGCGCGCCGAAAAAACGCAATTTTTGATCAGAACTTTCCAAAAAAGGCATAAAAACGCCTTTTTGGCCTGTTTTTTGAAAAAATTGCCTGCGGCGGCACAGAATGTTTTTGACAGAATAAGGCCCTTATAGTATTTTCGGAAGTCTCGGGAAATCAAATTGATCGACCTAAAAAAACCGCAAATTTTTTCAAAAAACTGCCCCCTCCCTTAGAGAATGTTCTGCGCACGCCACTGTAAGTATTTATTATACGTTTGTGCTGAAAAGTTCCGACGTGGTCAGCCGTTTTTCTTATTTCAAATTTAAATTAATAAAAACCTTTTTTCATTAATTTAAAAATATTTCTAATATTTATACACTAATTTTCGAATCAAGCATTAAGTTCGAGCTTAGTAACAAATAATCATATCAGCTTTTAAAATCTAATTTTTGCAGAAAAGTTCAGAAAACAAAACATTCAAATTTCTGTTACTACACAACCAAATGGATGGTTATACTACGAATCCATTTTTTCCAACCTAAGTAGCAAACTTTTGTGCCAGTAAACTGGCTTTTTTGCGTTGTATGTATTCTTTTTTTTTCTAGTTTAGTTCTGTTCAGCTATCGATATAGTTCTAGCTAGATGGCGCAGTTGGTAAGGGCACATGTCTCAAATTCTCGCCGTTTCAAGTGCGGGGGTATCAATCTCGTAATGGGCATGATTTTTTGTTTTCGACTTTTGAGCTTAAGTTTTTGTTTTTCCTCTCGTTTCTTATTTTTTGGTAGGAACAATTTAGATCTCATTCTTATACTATGACCTTTGTAGTTTTGCCACACAAAATCTTGTAGAACATGAAGTGTGGTATCGCATAAAAACCATTCGTTTTTTTTCGGTTTTCAGAAAAAATTTGAGAAAGAACAGTTTGGTGAGAAAAACTGGTGCCTTTCTGTGTCAAGAAGAAGTGGTGTATAATATTTATCTTTACCCAATTGATTTAACCCAACCGCTTACGCTACATTGACACGAGCGAAAGTTTTTCTTAGTGTTGTTTAGTTTTGAAAGCACATCGATAATCTTTATATGGATTTTATCAATTAACGTACTCAAATCACTGCATTCGGATCAACCTGTGACAAGTAAGATTCTCTTTTAAAATCCCAAAAACTGAAATAATGTAATGTTGGTGATATCGTGGCTTTCAAGTCGAACATGTTCTTTCACTTAACTCCTTCCACCTAACTCGCAAATAAAAGTGTTCATTAAAAGTGTTCGCTTATTGGTGGCACTTAGCTATAATCACGATCTGTAGCATCGGTAATTTCATAGCATCTGTTCTGTGCTTCATTTGTGGCTAGTTTTTGTGATTTATTGAGCGTCCGTGGTTGAATGGCTAGTGCGTGAGGTTCATAGTCTCTAGATAGCAGATAGATTCCGAGACGTAGCCGAATTTTGACTAATTTGGGACTTTTTTCTTATTGCACTTTATAGAGCTGTTTTTTTTGACATGTTCTCGCATGTGTTTGCGAAGCAGAGCGTTGACTCTGTGTAGACTTTTGTCATTTAGAAGCAGGGTTTTGGCTTGTTTTTTGGCTTAGTCAATCTTTTTAATGTCGTTTTATGTGCAAAATTTTGTTTTGCTCAGCAAAAAATAATAATTCATTTCGGTTGTAGTGTAAAAGCTCGAATTTAAAAATATTTTGGGCTTCGACTCGATAGGAGTACTCAAGTATTGTCGGTCATGCGGCCGCTCAGTAAACTTGTGACTTAACTTCTGTTTCACTGAAGATGCAAATGGCAAGTGCATCCTTTTTTTTCAGCATTAGAACTAATTCAGGTTTGATATACGACTTCAATATTGTAAAATTGGTTTAATTGACTGAAATGAAATATTTTTGGATTTCATGTTGGCTTGAGATGTTGTCATCGTTTTAATTGAGCTTCTAAATTTCTTTTGAAAGAGTTCTAACAAATTACTTTTAGGGCGCAATATGCAAACGAGATGGGGTTCAATCCCGAGTATGGCGTGACGTCACAACAGCTCATGTACCCACCACCTCATAACACACAAGGTCACAACAGTTCATTAATGGCCAGCAGTGGAAACCAAATGGGAAGTTGGGGGCAAAAACTGAACTCTAGCTTCAATGCTAACTACCCTCTAGATCATAATGCTTTCATGGCTTCTTTGAATCGAAGCAACACCTCTACTGGGCCCCAGCAGGGCTTCGGATATGCCCAGAATATGAATATGACTAACCCTGTGCAAGTGGGCATGAACAACCCAATGATAGCACAAAATATGCCTCCGCAATATGTACAGCAGAACTTTGACAATTCACAAATGAATTACAACCAGTACGTTTATTTCCTCCTTCTTCTGAATCTGCGATGATTCATGTTTTTGCAATGAGATTTGTCGCTTAGATAGTTGTGGTTTTTATGTTTACATTACACTTAACAACTAAAGATACGATGGGAATGTTTGAATGAATGAGTTTATCATCCGGAATGACTCTCAGATTACTAAACTCCATTTTTCGCCTCAGGTTAAATCTTCCTTTTAGATCATTGTTTCTTCGTAGCTTAAGAGGGGTTTTGTCAGCAACAGTTGAATCGTTTTAGTGGAATGATGACCAACTCAACATTCTCCGGAGGCACTGTTCAACCGGGATTAGGAGGCGGATTAGGAGGAGGAGAAGGAGTGATGCTTCAGTCATCTCCGATGGGAAGTCAGACGATTCTCTCAGATGAACCTCAAAATACGCTTTCAAATTCCAACTCATTCCAGACTATAGAGCCGCCAGCGAATGAAGACGACAATCAGAGTTACATAGGGGCGAACCAAGATGACGATGCATTTCATCCAGACCAGGAGGAGAGTGAATACTCACATGGAAGACAGAGTCATCAAGAGAATAACAGATTGAATGCCAGAGTCAATTCATTCAGGAACGGTTAGGAAATAATAAGAGTTCGGGAAGGAACTATGGATTATCTAGTTTTTTTGCCCACTTTTTGCTACCTCAAGAAAATCCTTTGACTGATGATTCGGAATACAGAAAATTTCAAATTTGTCTCTGTCGTATAAAATTGGTCTCAATTTTTCCGTATTTCAGCCTAAATGACACGAAATTTGCAAATGGAACGATCAGGTTCATTTGTAAATGACCTCTCAATTTAATTGTCCTGCTATTTATGCATTAATCCAGCTCTTATATCGTATCATGAACATGAAACTAATTTCATTGCCCTTTACTAAAAAAAAACTAAGAAATTAAAATGAAAAAAAAAATGAAAAAAATGTTAAATTTCTACTTCAATCATTGTAGTCGGAATATTCTGTGCTACTTGCACAGCATAGGCTATCCATATCACTTAAACAGATTTCTCGAAAAAAAATTGAGGCCTTCCAGCATTTATCGGATCATTTCCACTTTTAAACAAGGGTATCCGGTTGCCGTGCAAGTAAGTAACACAGAATAATCCGACCATTTTCTTCTAGAAAATGTTAAGTTTTTTTCATATTATTATTTTTTATGCGTGGTTAATAAAAGCACCTGAGGAAAACATAAATTTTAGTTTTAGGAATATTCTACAGTCACAAAAGAATAGACAAATCGTGCAACGGTTTTTCTCGAAAATTGACTTAAAAAAATCGAAAAATTGTAATTTTTCAATTTTTTTGCAGAAATCGGTTTGAATTTTTTGAAGTTTAATAAGTAATAGTTTTAAAAAGTAATAGTTTTAGCGTAGTGAAACTAAAGTATTATGAATTTTCCTTCTAGAATAAGACAGCTAGCTTTAGTCGCTTAAAATCAGAACAAAACTCAAAAATTTCAAACTGATTTTTTGTCGTTCGAATCAGGACTGAAAAGGACTTAAAATGATCACGCTTGCGATTAACAAGCGTTATCAAATTGGAATAGACTGTTTTCGGGTTAACTACTAGTTTAACAAAATCACTAGACTTTTTTCACGTGCACTCCCTCCACTCACGTGCTGTCATCCGACAAACCTGGCATAGAGATAACCACTACGTAATAACTACCTACTGTAGGGTAGTTTCAGGGTTACTTGAAACTTATGAAAGTTTTTACAAAATCCGTTTTTCCGACTGAACTGGTGTCTGCTTAAAGACTGTCGGCCTTTCCGCTTCATAAGTTTTGTTCGGCTGCTAATTTGAATTTGAAATGTTTTGCTTGGCATATTTGAATATGATATATCTTTCGACCCGTCCCTGTGATTATTTTTGGTACCTGATTTTGCATGGAAAACAAAAAAAACTACAGTACACCCGAGTAGAAAGTTGTTCCCATTTTCATTTTCAATGGTCGAAACAAAAACGATAATAGCTTCAGCTTGAAAGGTTCAAGTGTGAGTTGAAGTTGTCTTAGAATATTTTGAAAGAATAACAGGGTTGCATGACTAAAATCAACCTGATTTGAATCGAATAAAAAATGAACTGCGCTGTTCCTTGCGTCATCCTGCTGAGTGCAGTGGTAAACATGCAAGGCAGCCATGCAGTATTTACATTGATTACGGAATTGTTCGCATACCTTCAATTTGTACTCAGTTAATTGCTGCATCAGTTAATTCACGCAAGTTGATTGATTCTTGAAACAAAATATGTTTTGATTAAAAATCAAGGTATGATTATAAAAACGGAATTTAAAACAATCGAGAATATAAATCAGATTTTTATGCAACTCTGCAAAAACATTATTTGACTTATGAATGAAAGTATTGCGATTTTGTGTGACATAAATGGAGATTGTGTGTAAAGTGTGATATAGAAAATGTTTGATCATTTCAGAAGCGGACACTCTCGAGGCACCGTATGGAGTAGCAGAACTAGTGAATGTCAATAATACATGGGGGGACAGCAGACGCTACTCGGAGCGAGAAACAGCCTCGCCTGTGGCGGAGAGAAGACGAAGGAGGAGTTCCAGGAATCAGCAGCAGACTGCCAGCAACCGTAATTCGAAGAGATACAGCACAGGTACAGATAACAGTTTGGCTGGAGATGAGATGGACGACGAGGAGCGAGGAGTGGCGAGCTCCAGGGTACCTCCTAGTGGAGTGGCTCTCATCATTGGCGAGGAGGGAAATGTGATGAAGGTAGGCATTGCAGCTAATAAATTCAAACTATGCAGAAAAGTTAGTCATTTTTGGTACCTTAAATGGAATAAGTGTTCCTATTTCTGATCAGTGATTGAAACCTTCGAAACAGTTTATAGCATCAACTGAGAAGCATTGAGCCATAATAATACTACTAATAATAAATTGTTTCCAAGTGAGTCATTGCACGTACAGAATTCTAATTGAGGAACTCTTTTAAAAAAACATCACTTGAGAGAGCGCCCTTAGATTAAATTAAGCCTGTTTTCAGGCGTCTCAGAGCGAGAATCAAAACTTTTTTTGGATACGCTTAAAGTTAGGGGAAAAGTTGGGATGAGAGCTACCGTTTGATAGTAAAAGAAGTTTGGGGTCAACCTTTCAAGTAAGCAATAAAAAACCTCTAGAAAATAGTCTTTGCTAGATTCTTGCATTTAATTGTTCTCAGAACTCCTGGAAAAATGGAAGAAAATGCTATAAAATTGGTTTCTTTTTGGGCAGTTGCTGATTAATTGTATTTTGTATTGAAGTGGAAGAATTGAACTTTCATTGTTTTTCAGCCCATCGACTATGAGACCAAAAAGAAGTTGATGCTGACGAAGCGTATGGAGAAGTTGAGGGCAGACCAGAAGACACGAGAGGAGTCCATGAAATCCGAAAAGGAGAAGCTTAAAGAACAGCAGAGGTAAATATGCAATCAGTCCAAGATTCGATCCGCCAGAAACAGTCGGTCCATGTCTCTTCTTAAGTCCTTTATTTTCCTCTTGCAATTATTTTCTGTGATTCATTTCATCTCGTGAAAGAATTTATTTTCAATATCAGAAATCTCGTACAATTTGACTGAATTGTCAAGTCTATTGTTTCAGAAAAAAAAATTTGTCACATATATTAAATCATCTTATTTGCATGTTTTTTGGAAGTTTCGTCTTTATTTGCAGAATTTTGCTCGCAAAAAGTTGAAAGCTTGCAGAAATGTTTTTTTCGTCAATAATCATTTAATTTAAAGCTACAGAACTTTTTGTTTTGCCGGGTTGTTCACATTTTTGAATTTCAATTCAAATTCATCAGCTAAGGGGAGGCAAATTACGCCCTTGGATTACGGAAATGACAATGGTGCAAAAAAAAACATTTTGTTTTGAACTTGGATTTCAGGTTTCCAGCGGAATGAAAAAATACCTCTTGAATCAGCGTTATCGAATTGGGTTGCTTTAATAATAAAAAGTGCCAATCCTTAAGATTTAGAATAATGTTTTTAAGATAAAAAATTGGTACGTTTTTGAAAAGATGGGTATTTTTTGGGTGCAGGAAGTTGCAGCTGGAGATAGACAGTCACCGTCGACAGGAGAAACTAAAAGACAAGATGAGTGCAGAAGTGGATGAGAACATAGAGGCCATGAAGAACAGAAGCAGGCAGGACAAGCAGGAGTCCAACTGGAAGCCACCTGCAGCTGCCGCCACAACCAACACTCATCCGAGGAGACCGAAGGCCAAAGTGGCTCCCAGAGTGAAGAATTCAGCGTCTAGTCAAGGTCTCAATTGTAAGCAAAACAACAAAATATTTAGAATAAAAAGATTGATCCGAGTCCTGATAAAAGTGCTTTCTGTAGCAAATGGGGAATATTGCTGCAATGTTCTAAGTGAACCTAAAGATCCAAAGATAATTTTTCCAGATTTGAATTCATCGAATGGAATGTCGAACAGAAACCATTCTGTGGCAGCTGATGAGGCCAGAGGTGACAGATCTCATACGCCAGCTGCTCCTGCTGCATCTACGTTGTCCGGAACACGTAAGTTTTTGTTCATAAACTCTGATCGTGCTTAGTGGCATGCAAGGTAATTTTATTGATATTGGCAATAATGCACGCAATAAGCAATTTCAGGCAATCAGCAATTTCTATTCTGAACTCCAAGAAGGACCGTGTTTTGCGATAGTTTTCTGCGCTGAGGGAGCGAAAAGATAAAATGTTTTGTATAATTTCGGATTTTTTTTATCGCAAAATCACAGTTTTTTGCGGTGTGAAATTTAGCCTAATTGTTGTGATAAACTTATTAAATAGCTTCAGAGACTGGTAATGACTTCGACTAATGACAATGCAATGTAGCAATGCAGCCCTATGGTTTCATGATCAAACCCCTATCACGAAACCTGACAATAAAAGATCGAAAATATGTCTCAGTTCATGCACGGAGGATAATGAAAATGCAGAAGAAACAGATTTCTCGAAAAAAAATTGAGGCCTTCCAGCATTTATCGGATCATTTCCACTTTTAAACAAGGGTATCCGGTTGCCGTGCAAGTAAGTAACACAGAATAATCCGACCATTTTCTTCTAGAAAATGTTAAGTTTTTTTCATATTATTATTTTTTATGCGTGGTTAATAAAAGCACCTGAGGAAAACATAAATTTTAGTTTTAGGAATATTCTACAGTCACAAAAGAATAGACAAATCGTGCAACGGTTTTTCTCGAAAATTGACTTAAAAAAATCGAAAAATTGTAATTTTTCAATTTTTTTGCAGAAATCGGTTTGAATTTTTTGAAGTTTAATAAGTAATAGTTTTAAAAAGTAATAGTTTTAGCGTAGTGAAACTAAAGTATTATGAATTTTCCTTCTAGAATAAGACAGCTAGCTTTAGTCGCTTAAAATCAGAACAAAACTCAAAAATTTCAAACTGATTTTTTGTCGTTCGAATCAGGACTGAAAAGGACTTAAAATGATCACGCTTGCGATTAACAAGCGTTATCAAATTGGAATAGACTGTTTTCGGGTTAACTACTAGTTTAACAAAATCACTAGACTTTTTTCACGTGCACTCCCTCCACTCACGTGCTGTCATCCGACAAACCTGGCATAGAGATAACCACTACGTAATAACTACCTACTGTAGGGTAGTTTCAGGGTTACTTGAAACTTATGAAAGTTTTTACAAAATCCGTTTTTCCGACTGAACTGGTGTCTGCTTAAAGACTGTCGGCCTTTCCGCTTCATAAGTTTTGTTCGGCTGCTAATTTGAATTTGAAATGTTTTGCTTGGCATATTTGAATATGATATATCTTTCGACCCGTCCCTGTGATTATTTTTGGTACCTGATTTTGCATGGAAAACAAAAAAAACTACAGTACACCCGAGTAGAAAGTTGTTCCCATTTTCATTTTCAATGGTCGAAACAAAAACGATAATAGCTTCAGCTTGAAAGGTTCAAGTGTGAGTTGAAGTTGTCTTAGAATATTTTGAAAGAATAACAGGGTTGCATGACTAAAATCAACCTGATTTGAATCGAATAAAAAATGAACTGCGCTGTTCCTTGCGTCATCCTGCTGAGTGCAGTGGTAAACATGCAAGGCAGCCATGCAGTATTTACATTGATTACGGAATTGTTCGCATACCTTCAATTTGTACTCAGTTAATTGCTGCATCAGTTAATTCACGCAAGTTGATTGATTCTTGAAACAAAATATGTTTTGATTAAAAATCAAGGTATGATTATAAAAACGGAATTTAAAACAATCGAGAATATAAATCAGATTTTTATGCAACTCTGCAAAAACATTATTTGACTTATGAATGAAAGTATTGCGATTTTGTGTGACATAAATGGAGATTGTGTGTAAAGTGTGATATAGAAAATGTTTGATCATTTCAGAAGCGGACACTCTCGAGGCACCGTATGGAGTAGCAGAACTAGTGAATGTCAATAATACATGGGGGGACAGCAGACGCTACTCGGAGCGAGAAACAGCCTCGCCTGTGGCGGAGAGAAGACGAAGGAGGAGTTCCAGGAATCAGCAGCAGACTGCCAGCAACCGTAATTCGAAGAGATACAGCACAGGTACAGATAACAGTTTGGCTGGAGATGAGATGGACGACGAGGAGCGAGGAGTGGCGAGCTCCAGGGTACCTCCTAGTGGAGTGGCTCTCATCATTGGCGAGGAGGGAAATGTGATGAAGGTAGGCATTGCAGCTAATAAATTCAAACTATGCAGAAAAGTTAGTCATTTTTGGTACCTTAAATGGAATAAGTGTTCCTATTTCTGATCAGTGATTGAAACCTTCGAAACAGTTTATAGCATCAACTGAGAAGCATTGAGCCATAATAATACTACTAATAATAAATTGTTTCCAAGTGAGTCATTGCACGTACAGAATTCTAATTGAGGAACTCTTTTAAAAAAACATCACTTGAGAGAGCGCCCTTAGATTAAATTAAGCCTGTTTTCAGGCGTCTCAGAGCGAGAATCAAAACTTTTTTTGGATACGCTTAAAGTTAGGGGAAAAGTTGGGATGAGAGCTACCGTTTGATAGTAAAAGAAGTTTGGGGTCAACCTTTCAAGTAAGCAATAAAAAACCTCTAGAAAATAGTCTTTGCTAGATTCTTGCATTTAATTGTTCTCAGAACTCCTGGAAAAATGGAAGAAAATGCTATAAAATTGGTTTCTTTTTGGGCAGTTGCTGATTAATTGTATTTTGTATTGAAGTGGAAGAATTGAACTTTCATTGTTTTTCAGCCCATCGACTATGAGACCAAAAAGAAGTTGATGCTGACGAAGCGTATGGAGAAGTTGAGGGCAGACCAGAAGACACGAGAGGAGTCCATGAAATCCGAAAAGGAGAAGCTTAAAGAACAGCAGAGGTAAATATGCAATCAGTCCAAGATTCGATCCGCCAGAAACAGTCGGTCCATGTCTCTTCTTAAGTCCTTTATTTTCCTCTTGCAATTATTTTCTGTGATTCATTTCATCTCGTGAAAGAATTTATTTTCAATATCAGAAATCTCGTACAATTTGACTGAATTGTCAAGTCTATTGTTTCAGAAAAAAAAATTTGTCACATATATTAAATCATCTTATTTGCATGTTTTTTGGAAGTTTCGTCTTTATTTGCAGAATTTTGCTCGCAAAAAGTTGAAAGCTTGCAGAAATGTTTTTTTCGTCAATAATCATTTAATTTAAAGCTACAGAACTTTTTGTTTTGCCGGGTTGTTCACATTTTTGAATTTCAATTCAAATTCATCAGCTAAGGGGAGGCAAATTACGCCCTTGGATTACGGAAATGACAATGGTGCAAAAAAAAACATTTTGTTTTGAACTTGGATTTCAGGTTTCCAGCGGAATGAAAAAATACCTCTTGAATCAGCGTTATCGAATTGGGTTGCTTTAATAATAAAAAGTGCCAATCCTTAAGATTTAGAATAATGTTTTTAAGATAAAAAATTGGTACGTTTTTGAAAAGATGGGTATTTTTTGGGTGCAGGAAGTTGCAGCTGGAGATAGACAGTCACCGTCGACAGGAGAAACTAAAAGACAAGATGAGTGCAGAAGTGGATGAGAACATAGAGGCCATGAAGAACAGAAGCAGGCAGGACAAGCAGGAGTCCAACTGGAAGCCACCTGCAGCTGCCGCCACAACCAACACTCATCCGAGGAGACCGAAGGCCAAAGTGGCTCCCAGAGTGAAGAATTCAGCGTCTAGTCAAGGTCTCAATTGTAAGCAAAACAACAAAATATTTAGAATAAAAAGATTGATCCGAGTCCTGATAAAAGTGCTTTCTGTAGCAAATGGGGAATATTGCTGCAATGTTCTAAGTGAACCTAAAGATCCAAAGATAATTTTTCCAGATTTGAATTCATCGAATGGAATGTCGAACAGAAACCATTCTGTGGCAGCTGATGAGGCCAGAGGTGACAGATCTCATACGCCAGCTGCTCCTGCTGCATCTACGTTGTCCGGAACACGTAAGTTTTTGTTCATAAACTCTGATCGTGCTTAGTGGCATGCAAGGTAATTTTATTGATATTGGCAATAATGCACGCAATAAGCAATTTCAGGCAATCAGCAATTTCTATTCTGAACTCCAAGAAGGACCGTGTTTTGCGATAGTTTTCTGCGCTGAGGGAGCGAAAAGATAAAATGTTTTGTATAATTTCGGATTTTTTTTATCGCAAAATCACAGTTTTTTGCGGTGTGAAATTTAGCCTAATTGTTGTGATAAACTTATTAAATAGCTTCAGAGACTGGTAATGACTTCGACTAATGACAATGCAATGTAGCAATGCAGCCCTATGGTTTCATGATCAAACCCCTATCACGAAACCTGACAATAAAAGATCGAAAATATGTCTCAGTTCATGCACGGAGGATAATGAAAATGCAGATGAAAAAATTTGACCAAAAAGATAGAAAATACTAATACTTTGGCAATGAAAGAGCTGGTGCCATCCATCACTCATCAACTGAAGAAGGAAATCTCAACCATGCTCAAAACTGCAATCGACCAGGCATTGAGTGGGATCAAAGAATATATTTTCAAAACTATGTCTACTGGCATGAACAAAATGGAGACTCGAAACAACCTAAAAACCCAATGTGAATCAGAGCAACGAAGCAGCTAAAAAAAATTTCCAGGCGTGATAGTGTTAAAATTTTAGAAGCTCCCGAAACACAAGAACGAGGAAAAAATTGAGAAGCAATGGAAACAGTTCTGAGTATTTTAGGCAATTTAGACGCTGGTATAGAAAAAAGAGGTATATCTATAGGCCGCCGACTTCCTTCGAAATCTAGCTGAGTCAAATATATAAAGAGAAAAGTCTCACGAATAGTGGCCAATTTCAGAATGTACAGATTTTTGAACACATCAAGACCGATGATGAAGTATGATGAAAATGATAGCAGAATCAGCTCATGCTGGACGAGAGAATGGACCATTCATTTTCTGTGGAACGAAGATAGAAAAATTTATCCCATTCAAAGTGTACGACGGAGAAAAATTTGGGAACTATCTAATTGTTGACGTGGCAGCTTGTTTTAATAGTATGTTTGGCCTACCATCCAGTCAAGAAGGAACAGAAACCTCAATCTTCGTCGTTCTTGTGCTAATACTATTTTATATCATTTTTGTTGTCAGATGTTTGGTCGATAATATACACCATGAGGATATAGAAGCATTTCTTAATAGTCTCAAGTCTCCAGTACAAATTTTAATCTCTTACAGAAACTTGGTTTAGTGATAATGATAATATAGAAATTCACAAAATAACCGGCTTCAACTCAATAATAGCCAATAATAGATTTACTAGAGGAGGAGGAATAATGGTACAATTGAATGATCGAAATATTAAGAGTAATGGACGTAGTGAGTACTATTATATAGGTCTTGCTAATTTTTTTTTGATTTTTTTAGACAAGGGACTGAAAATTTGTTCACGCTCAATTCTGATTTTTCGCGGTTTTACTTGTGATTTTTTTTAAGTTCAGTGCATTTCCATTTGAATTGTCAAGTTTGAATTTGAATTGTCAATTTAATTGTTTCAGAAAAAAAAATTGTCATCATTTTTGCATACTTTTTGTATGTTTTTCGTTTCTTTTTAAGAGTAATGAAAGTAGTAAGTACTCTTATATAGGTCTTTCGGATTTTCCCTTAAAAAATTTACAAACTTGTTCACGCTGAGTTTTGATTTTTTGCGGTTTGACTTTTTGCGGTAGGCAAACTCCACTATCGAACAGCAGTGTAAAGGTCACCTAAAACGTGATTGACTTCTGATTTCGAAAATGAAATTAATATCAGATTTATCCGAAATAAAAGTTGTGCCTATTGATCCAGTTTTCACAAATTGGGTTAATTTTAAAAAGTATCCATCAGTTCTACAAAGGACATCTATTTTTTTTCTTTGCAATTCAATAATTACAATTTCCTTGCGTTGATTACTCTTTTCCTGTTAGTTGGCTATGTTCCTAGTTGACCAATTGGATTTTAGTTTACCTGAATCAATAGCTGTTTTTTTCCGAGTTTTCCGGGAGATGACTTTTCTTTGTAGTCTCATATGTACCACCTAGGTATGATAGAATAAAATTGTTTTTAGACAAGGAATTGTTTTTGAAGATTTAGACAAGGAATTGAAACTTTTAACGAAGTACCAGTCATTGTAACAGAGTACTTCAACATGAATTTACTACAAAAAATGAAACTGAATACATCGTGTTTAATTGTAGTGAGTGCCAATGGTTTTAAACTCTTCAATAAATCTGCCTTTTTATAGTCAGAAATATTGATTTTCCCACCATTAACATACTTGAGAATGAATGTTTTTCTGATCATTGTTCAATATCGTGTTTAATTGTAGTGAGTGCCAATGGTTTTGAACTCTTCAAAAAATCTGCCATTTCATAGTCAGAAAAATTGATTTTCCCACCATTAGCATAATTGAGAATGAATGTTTTTTCTGATCATTGTTCAATATTATTGAAATTTGAAACAAGTAGCTTACGAGAATTATCACACCTTTTCTGTCGCGATATGTCGTTTTTTGTTTAAATAAAGCAGCGAATTTCAAGCAGTCTTGAAAGTCAATCTGGAAAGTTTGTATATTGTGAATCTGGACAACGTTGATATCGCTTACGATGAATTTAAGAATTTCTGTTGTTTACTCTAAATAATTTTGCTCTTTTAATAAAGTCCATAAAAAAGAAGAAAGCAAATGCAGCATGGTTCAACAGAAAGTTGAGAAATGATATTCCTAAGAGGAATCAGTTTTAGTAATTGTCGAAATGTGTTAAAATAAATACCTTTACTCACGAACTAAAGATCAAAAAAAAAGATTTCTGTTACATCAAGTTCAGTAATTGCATAAGAGACTCGTGACAATTATTTTAATTTTTGAATGAATTAACCGGAAAAAACGCCAGAGCGTCTTCTAGTTTCTGCTATTAGTCACGAAGGAAAAAAACCATTTCGGATGCAACTGAAATAGCCAATACCTTCAATGAGTTTTTTTTTACCTTTAATGGATCAAAGCTCGCAGATTATATTGAAAGTGTTGATATTAGTTTTCTTTTTGAAAGTGCAAATCGTTTAATGTATCTTGCTGACAGATCGTTGCATGAAATAATCAGTATTATTCATAACTGGAAACCGAAATATACTTGCGGCATTGATGAAATAAGCAACATATATTTTTTTACTAATTAGTTGCTTCATTATTGCTCTCAACCTATTTTAAACTACTCTTTCCTTCAAAACTGGATTGTTTCCTATTTCACTGAAGTACGCAAAAGTGTTGCCTCTTTTTAAATCTGAGAGAGAAGTGAATTTGAACAACTACCGACCAATATCGTCGTCTTCAATAGCGGCAGTGAAATTATTGAAAAGGTAATGCGCTTTAGATCATACAATTATCTGGAAAACGTTGGACCTGCTCTATGAACGTCAATTTGGGTTTCGTCAACTCTATCGCACAGTCAGTATATGATTTAGCTGAATTGCCTGAGCTCTTAAGGTTCGGTTTCGATAAAAAGTTAAAATGCATTTTTGTTATTGTTTTGAAAAAAAGGCCTTTGATACGCTTGATCACAAAATTTTGCTATCTAAATTAGAAACTCTGGGTTTCGAGGTAAGTATAGTAGTTGGTTTCATAGTTACTTACCTGAAAGAAACCCATGTGTATGCGTCAATGATGCTCCATCTGATTGGTTACCTATCGCTACAGGTGTTCCACAGGGCTCCGTCCTTGGTCCTCTTCTGTTTTTCAATTATATCATTATTATGCATTTTGCAGCCAAAATTGCTAATATCCTTCCTTTCGCTAATAATACTTATGTGACTTGCAACAGCAAATACCTGGATAAGTTTCAGCTTGACTGCTCTAAAAAATTTTCATGATTGAATTGCAACAAACTTACTTTAAACTCTGATAAAACTACATTAATTAGTTTTGATAAACGTAAAAGTGCCTCTAACCTCAAAACACAATATATACAAAACACAATATATAACTCTGGCTTGGTTTGCAATTACCTTCGTGTTTAATTGATACTAACTTGTCATTTCACAATCATTTACAAAAAGTAAAAACAAAAATGAGTAGACCTTGCAGAGTCATTTCATGCAATATGGCTTGTTGGTATATGGTGTTACAAGTAATACAATAGTGAACCAACTTCTAATGATGCAACGAAAAAGTCTTTAAATGATTTACTTCAAAAGAAAATTTGAGAGCATCACTCGAACATTTATCGACAATTAAACTCTTACTGTTCATGAGATCTACGTGTATGATGTGCTAAAATTTGGTTTCCGATCTTTGAACCAACGACACCCGACATCTTTTTTGAATTTTTCAATAAAAGCGTACGTTCACAATACGAGAAAATCGAGTTCTCGGAGGTATGACCTTCTATTCGGTAACTATAAAAGAAAGTCATGCTCATTGACATATAGAGGTTCCAAGCTATTCAACCTAATAGATGTCAATAACCTACTTCCTGAAAAATTGGTGTTTGTGTCCAGTAAGGAAGAATTTTGTTTGTTCATAAATTTATGATAATTGCACGCTTGGCAATAGTGATTTGCTTAGCAATAGACAAATTATATTTCATTCACTAGATTTATCCCATTAAAAGAACAAAGTTGTGAACCGTTGATTAAATGCTATTAAAAGCTCATTTGTGGTTGTGAATCTGTCTTGAATATATGGCCGTTCAACTCTTCTTAGTTTTCGAGAAATGGCACTGCGTGAAATTTGAGCGATTTTGAATTATCTGGAAAACGTTGGACCTGCTCTATGAACGTCAATTTGGGTTTCGTCAACACTATCGCACAGTCAGTATATGCTTTAGCTGAATTGCCTGAGCTCTTAAGGTTCGGTTTCGATAAAAAGTTAAAATGCATTTTTGTTATTGTTTTAAAAAAAGGCCTTTGATACGCTTGATCACAAAATTTTGCTATCTAAATTAGAAACTATGGGTTTCGAGGTAAGTATAGTAGTTGGTTTCATAGTTACTTACCTGAAAGAAACCCATGTGTATGCGTCAATGATGCTCCATCTGATTGGTTACCTATCGCTACAGGTGTTCCACGGGGCTCCGTCCTTGGTCCTCTTCTGTTTTTCAATTATGTCACTATTATGCATTTTGCAGCCGAAATTGCTAATATCCTTCCTTTCGCTAATAATACTTATGTGACTTGCAACAGCAAATACCTGGATAAGTTTCAGCTTGACTGCTCTAAAAAATTTTCATGATTGAATTGCAACAAACTTACTTTAAACTCTGATAAAACTACATTAATTAGTTTTGATAAACGTAAAAGTGCCTCTAACCTCAAAACACAATATATACAAAACACAATATATAACTCTGGCTTGGTTTGCAATTACCTTCGTGTTTAATTGATACTAACTTGTCATTTCACAATCATTTACAAAAAGTAAAAACAAAAATGAGTAGACCTTGCAGAGTCATTTCATGCAATATGGCTTGTTGGTATATGGTGTTACAAGTAATACAATAGTGAACCAACTTCTAATGATGCGACGAAAAAGTCTTTAAATGATTTACTTCAAAAGAAAATTTGAGAGCATCACTCGAACATTTATCGACAATTAAACTCTTACTGTTCATGAGATCTACGTGTATGATGTGCTAAAATTTAGTTTCCGATCTTTGAACCAACGACACCCGACATCTTTTTTGAATTTTTTCAATAAAAGCGTACGTTCACAATACGAGAAAATCGAGTTCTCGGAGGTATGACCTTCTATTCGGTAACTATAAAAGAAAGTCATGCTCATTGACATATAGAGGTTCCAAGCTATTCAACCTAATAGATGTCAATAACCTACTTCCTGAAAAATTGGTGTTTGTGTCCAGTAAGGAAGAATTTTGTTTGTTCATAAATTTATGATAATTGCACGCTTGGCAATAGTGATTTGCTTAGCAATAGACAAATTATATTTCATTCACTAGATTTATCCCATTAAAAGAACAAAGTTGTGAACCGTTGATTAAATGCTATTAAAAGCTCATTTGTGGTTGTGAATCTGTCTTGAATATATGGCCGTTCAACTCTTCTTAGTTTTCGAGAAATGGCACTGCGTGAAATTTGAGTGATTTTGAATTATCTGGAAAACGTTGGACCTGCTCTATGAACGTCAATTTGGGTTTCGTCAACACTATCGCACAGTCAGTATATGCTTTAGCTGAATTGCCTGAGCTCTTAAGGTTCGGTTTCGATAAAAAGTTAAAATGCATTTTTGTTATTGTTTTAAAAAAAGGCCTTTGATACGCTTGATCACAAAATTTTGCTATCTAAATTAGAAACTATGGGTTTCGAGGTAAGTATAGTAGTTGGTTTCATAGTTACTTACCTGAAAGAAACCCATGTGTATGCGTCAATGATGCTCCATCTGATTGGTTACCTATCGCTACAGGTGTTCCACGGGGCTCCGTCCTTGGTCCTCTTCTGTTTTTCAATTATGTCACTATTATGCATTTTGCAGCCGAAATTGCTAATATCCTTCCTTTCGCTAATAATACTTATGTGACTTGCAACAGCAAATACCTGGATAAGCTTCAGCTTGACTGCTCTAAAAAATTTTCATGATTGAATTGCAACAAACTTACTTTAAACTCTGATAAAACTACATTAATTAGTTTTGATAAACGTAAAAGTGCCTCTAACCTCAAAACACAATATATACAAAACACAATATATAACTCTGGCTTGGTTTGCAATTACCTTCGTGTTTAATTGATACTAACTTGTCATTTCACAATCATTTACAAAAAGTAAAAACAAAAATGAGTAGACCTTGCAGAGTCATTTCATGCAATATGGCTTGTTGGTATATGGTGTTACAAGTAATACAATATTGAACCAACTTCTAATGATGCAACGAAAAAGTCTTTAAATGATTTACTTCAAAAGAAAATTTGAGAGCATCACTCAAACATTTATCGACAATTAAATTCTTACTGTTCATGAGATCTACGTGTATGATGTGCTGAAATTTAGTTTCCGATCTTTGAATCAACGACACCCGACATCTTTTTTGAATTTTTTCAATAAAAGCGTACGTTCATAATACGAGAAAATCGAGTTCTCGGAGGTATGACCTTCTATTCGGTAACTATAAAAGAAAGTCATGCTCATTGACATATAGAGGTTCCAAGCTATTCAACCTAATAGATGTCAATAACCTACTTCCTGAAAAATTGGTGTTTGTGTCCAGTAAGGAAGAATTTTGTTTGTTCATAAATTTATGATAATTGCATGCTTGGCAATAGTGATTTGCTTGGCAATAGACAAATTATATTTCATTCACTAAATTTATCCCATTAAAAGAACAAAGTTGTGAACCGTTGATTAAATGCTATTAAAAGCTCATTTGTGGTTGTGATTCTGTCTTGAATATATGGCCGTTCAACTCTTCTTAGTTTTCGAGAAATGGCACTGCGTGAAATTTGAGTGATTTTTGAAACACTTCGAATTTTTTCTAATTCTTTTCTTTTGGCTGAGTTTATAATGATACTGTATAAGTCGTATTGCGCTTACGTCGTGGTCTGAAAATATGAGCTTGTAAGTTAAGATTTTTATTTAATTCCAATTTCAAATTGATTGAGAATTCGAATTTTTTTATAGAAAAAGTTTTAAATTCTTTAAATGTCATAAACATAAGCCTAAGTTCATGGCGAGAAGATTACATAGTGCAGCCTTACGCTAATCTTGATACATTGTTAAATATAGGACTTTTCTTCAACATAGATAGTAAAATTTATAACAATATCACAATAATCATAATAATTTATTAAGAATGTATTTACAATCAAGAAATATTTATAATCTTCACTTTCAAGGGTAGACTCTTAGTGGATGTTACTTTGACCTTTGTCCATCGTCTCTGCATTCATTTTGGTTCTTTATAATGTTCAACGATTTGAGGAAGTTTGATTTTTTTCTTCGCTAAATATAGATGGAAGCGGCTTTCCATTTTTCGTCCATACAATGCAGTGATAATATAAAGAACCAATGAAATATAGTTTTTTTCCAAGTTAAATCGCCAATTATTTCTAGCTTTGAAACTCTACGTGAAGCCTCAGTCCAGAGGGAACAAGCAGATCATCATCAATGCCATAAACCAATGTGTGCTACCGGGTGCAGTCAACGCAGATCTGAAGGGAAAAGTAATCCACGAAATCAACTCACTCGACGAGGAAACCAAAAACTTCCTGCTTCTGTTCAGAGACCACAATATGAAGTACAGGGCAATGTATTCTTACGAGCCAGACACTGGGTTGATCTTGAAGATACAGGGTACTGGACCGAACCAGATTAAAGATGACATGATTGCAGAGCTTTACAAGTTAGTTGTTGTAGTTTGTTATTGCTCGATAGACGTTAAGTATGGGAGTTGTGAGCTATTATACAGCATTGCTCTAACTTTGATCTAGGAGCTCAAACTTAGTCTTGATATGTTTGACTAATGTTTTTGTGGTAACACAAAGAAACCGTACAGTTCGAGTGGTGTATCAAATTAAGTTGTTGTTCCGATAATTGAAAATGGGAGGAAATTTGTATTCGGGTGTTTTAGTTTTTTTTGTTTCCCACGCAAAATCAGGTACCACAAATAATCATAGGAATGGGTCGAGTGATACTTCATGTTGCAGCTCTTTCAGTCGTGATTCAAACGGGGTTAGAAAAATTCGAAATTTTTCTCAGTGTCAAGAAAAACCGGTTTGAAATTTTTGGTCTAGTTTCGAGCTAATAAGGTGACCGTGTATGCTTACAATAGCTCATTTAAGCTTAATTTAAGCCGAGAAAACTTAGTTTCACTCTAGCAAAGGTAGTTTTTGGAGTTTTAAGCGCAATTTTTGGAACCAAAATTTTGAAAATTTAAAAAATTTATGCAATTTTTTTTCTAGTCATTTTTCTTGTTTTCCAATTGACCTTTTTTACTATGACTCTCAAATCTGCCTAAATAATTTCTTTTTCGTCCAGATCTATCTTTTTATCACAACATGCAGAAAAATCTACACTAATTTGAAAAAAAAAACCATTTTTTAAATTCTTTTAAGGCTGTGGTCGGAACATTCTGTGCTACTTGCTCAGTAATCAGCTATCCCTGTTTTTTTTTCAGCTGACATCGAAAAATCTCCAGTAAATTTAAGGGTGTAATAAATACGCTTGCGATCATATAAATTTATTTTCAGGCTGATTGTACATATATTCCGATAAATATTTGAATATATATCTATATTTTTTGTTTACATCGTAAAATCTTTGCGGAAAATCTTTTTTTACCTATTGTCTGTTTTAGTGCGAATAATGGATTCCTATGTGAGCCGTTTTTCTACGTCAATTGTTTTCCGCAAAATCACAATAAATCGCAACACACCCCCCCCCCCCCTTTGTATTAGTGCACCCAGGTTACGTTTACAGCAAGAGGCTTTTGTTGCTTAGATGAAGATCTTTTTGATTGTCTTTCGAAAATCCATGTCAAATTAACGATCTGTAAGTTTATAATGCTGCCACACTGGGCTATTATTTCAGATGATATTGATTGACATGATGCGTTTGTGTTTGTGTTTGTTTAGATACAATTCGGGTTGCAAGTCGTTCTCCAGTATTCCCTCTAAGACAATGTCAGTGTCAGTGGACGGGTTCACCATCCTCAACCACCTTTGGAAGCCCATTAAACGCATGTGACTCCACAACACAACACCCTTCCCTGTCTTCCATCTCACTTCATTGCAACTCATGCCCTCACACAGTTACGAGAAGAGAACTCTGCACTAAAAATAAACTGCCTGCTTAAGTGTCAATGAACGAATTGAACAAACTTTTTTGCTCCTTTTTTTCTTATAGTTTGTCCATGTTCATTTTTTTGCGGTTTGAATTTTGATTTCAATAAAAAATCAAAGCTCAATGAAAAAATCATTTGCCAAAGGGAACGCAAAATAAGCACTCCGATAGCAAAAGTTTAAGTGACAATAAAAGTTTCAATGACTTATACTTTCGAAAGTTGATTTAGTTCCAACATTTACCAGCTGAATGAAAAAACTACCTATTGATCCAGTTTTCTCAACTTCGTTACAGCATAGATTTTCTTTCAAAACAATCAGCCGTTTTGTTCGATTGTGGAGTTCATGGACATTTTTCCAACTGTCAGTTGGCTATTGTTAATGTGCTTCTTAACAGAACGACGCCCCTTTGAAGCTGCTTTGAATGTGGTCGCAGTTGTTATTCTCGAAACTAAAGATAGTTTAATGCTTTTAGATGTTTACTGGCGTCACTATTTGGCATGAATGTTGCCGGAAGTTTGCTGTGGCTTTTGTAGAAAATGTTTTCAAATTACCAATTCAAATTTTATATTCATAGAAAAAAACATTAAATTTTGTATATAAAATTCCATTTTGTGTTTGTAGAATAAGCTCATGAAATTAAATATTTAAATTTTTTAGATGTTTTAGACCGGTTTAAGTGTAGTCTGAGTGTGCGTGTTTTCCTTATCTTCTGGTTGCGTCCGTGTTTTGCACGGTAAAGGTCTCGGCATGACGCTCAGCCAGGGCCTGTACCTTTTTCAGACTGAAAATTCTATGCTGTTTTTGCAATATTGCTTTGCGCTCTCAAATCAGTTGGTGAAATCTTTTAGGGGGCTATTCTCATGCGCGAAGAAACAAATGGGCGAAAAACTCGTGGGCGGAAGTCCGAAAACAAAACTAGCTGAAAGTGAGTTTTTAAAAAGAATCAATTGCCATTTAATTAAAATGAATTAAATGAAGCAATATTTTAATATCGGAAACCTTCGAAAATTAAAATTTGTTCCAATTCGGCGGCGGTCAATGACAATTTAAAAAATTAGCATATTTCTGCCGTTTTGATATTCGGCCAATATCAATATTTAGTCCCTGGAAATGTTTACTTTTTTTCACGTTTTCCTTTTTATTTTCGCGCATTCGGGTTTCGCAAATGAGGGGTTCCACCATCTTTTTTATTTTCGCGCATTCGGGTTTCGCAAATGAGGGGTTCCACCATCTTTTTTATTTTCGCGCATTCGGGTTTCGCAAATGAGGGGTTCCACCATCTTTTAGTAATATCTGTTTTTTTTGCTTACTTCGATCAACTACTGCTTGTAATTACAAAGTTCATTTGTAAAGTAGCGCTTGTAAAAGTGTTTGCTAGTTAATTCTCAACCTGTAGGTAGCAAGAGATGTTTCCGTCTGTGTCAAAAAATCGTTTTTGATGTCTTTTTTTTACATAGTAAACGAACGTGTTCAAGTGTAAAATCACTTTTGTCGTGGTTAAGATACATAACTTCAAAAAGTTAACTACATTTCCTTTGTTTACACTAGCCAGTAGCTAATGTATTAGTACGAATCTTTTTTGCAAGCCGACTCGCAAATAAAAGTGTTCATTGAAAGTAAAAAAAAAAACGTTAACTGAATACATCAAATAACCAGGCAGCAAATAATTGCTAGACATTACAAATAAGTTCTCTTTTTACTGGTATGCTACTTGCACAAAATAAAGTTCAAAATAAGACCATTGTGAAAAGTTACATCATTGTTCTGCTACTTGCACAGATTAAATTTAAAATTAAAACCATTGTTAAAAGTTACATTATTGGTACCCTCGAAACTGCTAAAAATAATCAGCTGAGTTGCGTATTAAAAAAATGACTCTATCGTCAAATAACGAAGTTTTTAGAAGAAAACTTCGTACACGTCATTTGATCTTTGTGTATAGTTGTCTGAAATATTTTAAGGTTTCCGTTTTTTGATATATTGGGATGAGCTAGCCAACGGCAAATTTTCTAGTCCGTGCAAACTGTTGAAAACTTTAAGAGTTCTGCATGCATTTCGTTTTTTTCCTATTTCAGTTCTACAGTATAAAGAAGGTTGCATACGAAAATTAAAATGTGAGAGTAAAAAAAACAATCCGAGTTAAAATTACGAGGTGGGATAGTTTCTGCCGTGTATTGTAACATTTAACGAGCATATAGTTCAAAAATAATGTATATTTTCGATTGCTGGAACAAGCTATTAGTGAGAAACCCAAACGGTTTTTTGTAATTTATGTGCACCGCGCATTTTTTGGAGTTAAAAATAAGTTCTAAAGCATTTTTAGAAACGCAATCATAGACTATTATAGCATACTCTATAATTGGCTTAACGTAGCAATTATAGTACTTAAAACTGTGAGATTCATTTAGATATTGTTTGGAAAATCTTAGAAATCCTACCAACTTCGAAATTCTGTTGCACACAGTTGAGACGTGGTATTGGAATTTCAATCGATTATCTATATGTAATCCTAAATTTTTGACCCAATCCTTTTCTGTTATTGTGTTTCCATCAATTACAACTTTGTTTTTTGAGCGTTTTGCATTAAATTTTACAAAATTAGATCGAAATATTTAGACTCAGACGATTGAATTTTAACCAAGTGGAAACTTTTGAAAGCACTTCCTTCACTAAAACCCACCCATTGTTTGTAAATGGAACAAACAGTTACACAGCTATCATCTGCATACAAACCGACAGAGGCATTTGGTGTCGAAAAACAACTCGCCATATCATTAATGTTTCATAAGAAAAGTTGAGGACCCCAAATTGAACCCTGTGGAACCCCATCGATACATGTGAAGTCTTAGAAGTTTTCTTCCCAATAGCAACGAATTACTTACGTTTACTGAGAAAAGAGTTTATCAGGTCAACATTTCCTCTGATGCCCAAACAGTTAATCTTATATATCAGTATTTTGTGATTGACTGTATCGAAAGCTTCACTTAAATCTAACAAAATGCTTCAAATTTTGTAAACCTCGTCGACTTTCTTCTTGATGAACTCTGTCAATTTTAGAACGGCTTGGATCGATGAATAGTTTTGTTTAAACCCAAACTGGGTTTCGCATAAGCTTTTGTTCTTGTCAATGAAAGATGTTATTCTGAGGCATGTTGATTTCTCTAGTAATTTTCTCAGGGCAGTCAGAAGAGATATTGGACAATAATTAGATGTCTTTGACTAGACGCCAGACTTATGAATTGGAACAATTTTGCATTTTTGAAAGAAGCGGGGAAACAACCTTGACTATAGCGTTTATTGAAAAGAACAGATAAACATTCGAATAAAACGGGAGGTTAAAGTTTCAAAAATTTGTTAATGCCGTCCACAGATTCAGCGGATGAGTTATTTACTGATTTGATTATTTCGAAAAATTCTGAAGTTCACTCGGGAAAAACGAACATGGAATTTGTTAATTCTGGCATATTGGTTGAAAACGAAACACTTTCTAATTTTTCGCTCATGTCTTTTCCTATGCTTGCAAAATAATCGTTTTTTTGTTCTGCATCTAACTGACAGTCATTAATTTTTCTGTTAGGTTTACACAGTCTCTTAACAGATTTGAAGAACTTCTTGTTTTTTTCTTTCAGTAGTCTATCAATTTTAACACGCTGATATGCTTTTTGAGTATTCGCTATCAGTTTGTTTGTCTGATTTCGAACGTTTTTGTAGCGTACCTTGTCAGCTCTATGTTTAGTACGCATGAAAATTGTGTGCATTTTTTGCCTTTTGCGAACAAGGTTTTTATCATGCCTCTAAACCAGGGGCTTAGGAAAAATTTTGGCTCTGCATTATATTTTCTCATAAGAAAAAACCTGTCTAAAATGGATTGCAATTCATTTGTTGTTGAATCATTTAGATAATCTATATCGTTAATTTTCCAATCAGTTTTATCCAAACAATTCTTCAATTTGTACAGATTTGTATGTGGAAAGAGTTCACTTGTTTGGAGGAACTTTTGCTATAAATACTATCTAGCATTGGAAATTTCATGGCATCTGTTCTAATAGGGCTTCTTTTTGTCGTATTTTCGCTAGTTTCTGCGAAGCCTTGCCTCTGTGCTTAATGTTTGCGTTTGATCTTATCTTTACTCCAGCACGCAGCTGATGTGATAGTACGGAACCTTCTTTTTTTTCCTAACCTAACTCGCAACTAAAATTTTCATTAAAAGTGGAAAGTTGTTCACTATTGAGTGGAAGTGGAAAGTCTTCTTTGTCAGGATATACTTTTGGTGCTCAGGAACACACTGTGGAAAAAGAAGACTTTCATTTTTTAGGGTGTTACTGCAAATATAATGAACTTTCAGCAATGTTGGTTGGTTGGACTTTATTGACTCCTCGTCTCAAAAAAACAACAGAAACCGCGAAGTTTTTGAGTAGTGAAAAGTGCAAGTTACCTAGGACTCAGAAAATGAGGATTTCCATCAGAAAATGATTGATCGCATGGTGCAAAAACTGTTTGAATTTGCACTACTGAAAAACTTCGCGGTTTCTTTGATGTTTTTTGAGACCATGCGATCATTCATTTTCTGATGGGAGTCCTCATTTTCTGAGTCCTAGTTAACTTGCACTTTTCAAGTCTCTTTCAAAAGAACTTAGTGCCATCAGGGGCCTATTATGTGCAGTTTCTGTTCCATATTATCCGTGCCCCGCACTATCGACAAGTCCTCTCGATGAGTTTCGTCAGTTTCACCCAATACACGGAGCTGACAAAACATTTCACTGTAATTGAAACCTTTGTAGCTTCCTTCATTTGTCCACAAAAGTACAGCTCTCTTTTTCTGCTGACCAGTGGGCGCTCGATATGTTCATCTTCCGGAACAATTTGACCAGTCTGCTCAAATGATGCCAGTAGCACTTGCCCAACTTCGCTCGATATATGAGAGCGGTATTCTACGAAGGCCTCTGTTAATTAGTGTTCCTCCGCAGGACAACTCGCTGACTACCTTATAACCATCTTTTTTGATCCACTCAGTCGTATCCACAGCTCGTTCGACAGGGTCACCATCTCCTCTCCTTCTACCTTTACACTCTATTAAAGTCCTAGCCAGGTTGCTTATTGCCAGCCTCTTAACTCGATCCGAAACTCCTCCTGAACTTAATCCCCGCACTGCATGAGATGTTTACAAACAGTAGGCCCACAATTCTGCCTTCAGAGGTTTGCTACTTTGCGGCTTTAGCTCTCGATTTGCTTCTACGATCAGCGCCTCGTTTTTTTTATTCTGTGCCTGCGCATTGTGGTCACGACAAATTGCAATACCTCCCGCCAATTCCTGTAACCCAGAGACGTGATACAAATTGGCTGTGCGTCATCTCTCAACATCTTTTCACTCAACATGCCTTTTCTCTTTCTGCCATCAGCATCTTGATCGCATGAAAAATCTCCTAATGAAAAGATGCGTCCAGCAACAGTTGAGTTTGCAGCTCGCTTTTATGCAGCTGGTAATTCAGTTCCGCAAGCAGAACTAGTTGTGAGTCTCAAGGTGGCAACCTTCTTTTTGTGAGTTCCCGCTAGCTCATGGATGGATCTCCTGCTTCATGGAACCACTGCCGATATTTCCATTCTCAGCAACTACTGGAACCCACTCGTAGAAAGATATCGCTGGAGATCCATTCCCTCACACTTCTTTCATCCTGGCTACAGGTGTCGGTAGAATGCAAGTCTCTCGACTGCTTCCAAATCCCACTCGGTCTCCGCGTAGCCAATCTGGTCGTATTATTGGAGCTGGGCGTCACCAGCTGACTTCATGAGCTGTGACTAAATGTTTCTCTGAAAACCCTAAGCGTGAGCGTACAGACATTCTGGTATTTTGTATCGTGGTTCAGCGAGATCGGAACTGCATCGTGGAGGCTATTAGACAGTCCCCAATAATATTCTGCTGGAAAATAGCTTCAAACATAGCTCTACCAGTCGGGGTGTCCAAGTATTTGCCATCTCTCGAAGCTTCAAATGGGGTCGTTCTCGGAACATCTGCTCCAAGTCCAAAAAATTCAACGGCTCTTCCATTTATCCCTCATGAATATCACCATCACAAGGTACTCTTCCACCTCCTGTTTCATACTGAGGCTGTCTTCTTTTTCATTCGTCAAAAAGAAAACTTGCACAGTGTTGGCACCAGATAGTCAAACATCGCCTGGAGTCCCCTCAGCATACCATTCAAGCGTCTTCTTCTTCTCGTAACAGACATCGGCGGGTATGCTCATCTTATGCTAATGGGTAGCGTCACATTTTATACTTCCCCGGACTGCGTCATCAGCAGCACGTCAACAGCTGTGGCATCGTGGGTCTTGCTCCTGTGTAGTAATTGACTCTGCCACTCTGACCGGAAGAGAACACCTCAGGAGGTTGTTTCCAATGATCAGATGCTTATATCATTGAGGAGACTCGGATCTTTGTCGACTGGACCCCACAAGTTCTAGTCGCAGGGCGGATTTAAGATTTTCTCGAGAGGGCGGGGGGGGGGGGGGTGAGTATTTTCAAAAAAATTTCGAACGTTTTGTCGACCTTTTTTTAGATAGACCAAATTGATTTTCTCAGCTCTCCCAAAGCTTTAAAATGACCCTGTTTTGGCCTGAAAACAAAACAGGGCAAAAGAGCATTTTTAGGCACTTTTTGCACAATTTTGACCAAAAAATCGCGCTTTTTTGGCGCGGGATACCCCTTCAAAAATGGTATATATTGGAGCCTTTAGAAAATTTTTAGGTTCCCTCACCGCATTTTGATTTTTTGAAAAAATATTCATCCTGGTGCGCGGAAAGGTGCTCATGCTCAGACTTGATCATAGTCGTTTACTCGAGAGTATATTCATGCCGCAAAACGAGTATTCTAATAGGCTAAAATTCACTCCGACTTTCAGGTATACAATCACGGATTCTAATAGGTTAAAATTTGATGCAGTTAGATCGAATGTGGAAACTATTTATTAAGATTAATGAACGTAGTGAGTACTCAAATATATCGATCATGGTGAGTTCTGTGTTTTTCAGGAAGTCTTAAAACTCGGTCATGCTCGAATACAATTTTTCGCGGTTTGACTTTGATTTTTTAAAGTTCTGTTCATTTCCTCTGTTAAAAGTAAGGCAAATTCTACTACCGATTACAAAATGGGTAAGGATTACAAAGAACGTGATCGACTTCTATCTTCGAGACCGGATTCCTTGCAAGATTCACAGCGGATCAAAAAAGTAGCTATTGATACAGTGTTCTCAAATTGGGTTACGTTTTTTTTAAAGTGTCAGTCATACGTTAGTCTAGAAGCCAAAAGAGCTTTAAGGGCATCTATTTTTTCTTTTACAACTGAAAGTTCAAGTTTTTTTGAAAAACAGTCAGTTTTTGAAAAATCCTTGCGTTAATGACTCTTTTCCAAAGACTGACTGTTGGCTATAATTTGAATTCAGTTTTATACGAAACCAGAACGAAATGAAAAGTATAGTCAATTTTCATTTCATGATTGTTATTAAAGGATATGTTTTTTCACTTAAAATGTTTGCGTGGTTTATTTAAAGCAATTTCTTAATATAAATCTACCAATATGTGACTCATTCGCTTTTTTGACTTCTAATTAATTTTAACTAAAAATAAAACACTTAAATTTTTTTTTCGAAAGTCACATGTTTCGCAAAAGGAATGTAACGCAAAACGAAAATCATTCTGTGAGTTTGTTCACTTCGAATAATTTCTTTTGTGTTTCGACCGACCACTAGTGATAGGGTTAAAGTAGTTAAATAAATAATCATCCCGGCATAAAGGCCTTCCCCCATTTTGAAATTTTGAAAGGTGCTCATATTCAGACTTGATCACAGTCGTTTACTCGAGAGTACATTCATGCCGCAGAGATATTCTAATCGGCTAAAATTCGATCTGATTTCAGGTATACAATAATGCCGCGACGAAACGACGGATTCTAATAGGTTGAAATCTGATGTAGTTAGATCGAATGTGAAAACTATTTATTCGGAGTAATGATCAAATATATAGATCTTGGTGACTTCTGTAATTTTTAAGGAAGTCTTGAAACTTGGCCACGCTCGAATATAATTTTTCGCGCTTTGACTTTTGATTTTTTAAAGTTCTGTCTTTCCTTTGTTAAATGTAAGCCAAATTCTACTACCGAATAGAAAATGGGTAAATATTACAAAAATGTGATCAACTTTTTTTTTCGAATCCAGATATTTTTGAACTTTTACTTTTACTTTTACAAAGTTAAATCTTTTACTTTTAAAATTTAATTTTTTTTTTCAAAAGCAGTCACTTGTTTCAGTTTTCTTGCGTTAATGATTTTTTTTCCAAATGACTGTTGGAGGACTCACAGCGGATCAAAAAAATTAGCTATTGATACACTTTTCTCAAATTGGGTTGTTTTTTTTTGAAAAATGTCAGTCATACGTTGGTCTAGAAACCAAGAGAAATCTCAAATTTTTTTTCAAAAACAGTCAATCCTTGCGTCGAATTTTTTTCCCAATGACTCTTGGCTATGATTTGTGTTCAATCTTATAAGAAACCCGAACGAAATGAAAAGTGTAGTCAAATTTTATTTCATAGTTGTTATTAAACGATAAGAATTTTCACTTAAAATGATTGCGTGTTTTATTTGAAGTTTTTTCTTACTAGAAATCTACCAACATTTGATTCGTTTGCTTTTTTGACTTTTAGTTTTTTTTTCAAATAAAAATAAACACTTCTTAAAATTTTTGTTCCGATATTCACATGTTTAACGCAAAAGTAAAATTATTCTGTGAAGTTGTCATCTTCGAATATTTTCTTTTGTATGCCGACCACTATCGATGGGGTAAAAGTAGTTAAATAAGTAATCAACCTAGCATGTACGCCTTCCCGCATTTTGACATTTTGAAAAAAAAGTCTTCTTCCTGGCGCGTGGAAGTTGTTCATTTCAGACTTGTTCATAGTCCTTTACTCGAGAGTATATTCATGCCGCAAAAGAGATGTTCTAATAGGCCAGAAGTCGATATGACTTTCAAGTATACAATCATGCCGTGAAACGACGGATTCTATTATGTTGAAAATCGATGCAGTTAGATCGAATGTGGAAACTGTTTATTAAGAGTAATGAGTGTAGTGAGTAATCAAATATCTTGATCTTGTTGACTTTTCGTCAGGAATTCTTAAATTTTGTCACACTCAAATTTATTTTTACGTGGTTCGAGTTTTGATTTTGTAAGTTTTGTACATTTACCCTGTTAAAAGGAAGTCAAATTGTACTACTGAAAAAATATTACAAAAAACGTGATCGACTTCTATTTTCGAAACCGGTTCACATGGTTCACAGCGTTCACATCTTTTTTTTTGCATGGTTCACAGCGGAACAAAAAATTAGCTATTGATCCAGTGTTCTCAAATTTGACTAATTTTATTGAAAAAGGTCAATGATAATTTGGTCTAGAAACCAAAAGAGCCTTAAGGGGATCTATTTGTTATCTTTTACTTTTGAAAATTCAAGTTGTTTTTTAAAACAGTCGATTTTTTTTCAGTCTTCTTGCGTTAATGATTTTTTTTCAAACGACTGTTGGCTATGACTTCTGTTCAATTTGATAAGAATCCCTAATAAAATGACTTATGCATTCAAATTTTGTTTCATGGTTGTTAATAAACGATATAAATCTCACTTAAGATGATTGCGTGTTTTATTTAAGGCAGTTTTTAAGGGAAATCTGGCAAAGTTTGACTCGTTTGGTGTTTTGATTTCTGTTTAATTTCAAATAAAAAAGCACACCTCTTAAGAATTTTTTGGATCTTTACATTTTGTTCCACAAACGAAAAATCAATCTCTGAATTTGTCATCTCTAAAGGAGTCAAAATGGTAATATTTTTACACAGTTTTTGTTCGTAATTTTTTAAAATTGTCTCACTGTCAAGATGAATTGTTCAGAGGTTAACCTCCCAACTTTAATTCTGCAAAAAATTGACGCCAAATTCTAAACTTTTTTCAAGAAAAAGTCATAAAGTTTTTTTATGCTTAATTTTGACTTTTAGCGGTTTGATTTTTTTTTCAGTTCAGTTTGTTCCGTTAGCTAAAAGAAGACAAGCCAAATGGTAGTAAAAAATAAGTAATCCTCCCGGCATACAGGGCTTTTCACGTTTTGGCTTTTTGAAAATAACTTCTTACTGGCGCGTGGAAGGTGCTGATGCTCAGACTTGATCATTGTCGTTTACTCGAGAGTATCATCATGCCGCAAAACGAATTATTCTAATCAGCTAGAATTTATATGACTTTCAGCTATACAATCATGCCGTTAAACGACGGATTTTATGATGTTGAATTTCGATGCAGTTGGGTGGTTTGCGGAAACTATTTATTAAGAGTAATAACGTCGTGAGTACTTTAATGTATAGATGTTGGTGACTTTTGTGTTTTTTCAGGAAGTCCTAAAATTTAGTCACGCTCAAATTCAATTTTTTTCGCGGTTTGATTTTGGATTTTGTAAGTTCTGTTCATTACCTCTGTTAAAAGGAAAGAAAATTTTACTACCGAACGGAAAATGGGTAAACATTACAAAAAAAATCGTGATCAACTTCTTTTTTTGAAACTGAATTTTTTTGCAGGATTCACAGCGGAAAAAAAATTAGCTTTTGATCCAGTTTTTTCAAACTGGAATAACTTCAATGAAAAATGTCAACCATACTTTGGAATAGAAACGAAAAGAGCTTTAAGGGGATCTATTTGTTTTCTCTTACTTTTGAAATTTCAATTTGGTTTTCAAAAACAGTGAGTTTTCTTCAGTCTTCTTACTCAAATATTTTTTTAAAATAACTGTTGGCTACAATTTCTTTCAATTTTATAAAAATCCCGAACAAAATGACAAATTTAGTCAACTTTTTTTTCATGGTTGTTAATAAACGATATCTTTTTCACTTAAGATGATTGCATGGTTTATTTAAGGCAGTTTTTTCAATATTTGACTCGTTTGGTTTTTTGATTTTTATCGATTTTCAAATAAAAATGCACACCTCTTAAGAATTTCGGATCTTCACATTTTTTTCGCAAATTAAAAATAATTGCTGAAATTGTCAATTTTGTATAAATTTTTTGTGTTCCGACCACTATCGAAGGGGGAAAGTAACTATACTTTAGTGTCCATTTTTATTTTCCAGCTAATTTTGACTTTCGAAATAAATCTCTAAGGGAGTCAAAATGGGATTTTTTAAAACCCTTTTGGTCGTAATATTTTCAAAAAAGTCTCACTGTCAAGAAAATTTGCTCAGAGGCTAACCTCCCCAACTTAAATTCTACAAACATAGCTTAAGTAAACAAACATAATCATGAAACACTATAGCTTTTTGCTGTATATATGATATATCATATATAACATAATCATGAAGCAAACATAGCATAATATATCCCAAGTTTTTTTCTGACGATTGATCTCTGCTTCTTTTTTGTCGGCTTAGTTGCTTTTTTCATTATCACTAAAAACTTTTTTAAGCTATTAGGTTTCTAGTGCAAATAATTAATTTCCCAGAAAAAATGCTGTTATATTTATTTTTGAGGTCTGATTTTGTATATTTTACGTATGATTTAGTCAAATTTTAAAATACTTTTTGAACGCCACGAACATTTCCAAAATTTCGATTATTTCTGAGTACATTGTTTGATAAGTATTCAACTGTCAGTCTCGCGACGTGAAATAGTTTTCAGTTGTTTCTCCTTTTTCACATGTCTCATTTGCTTAGTTAGATTTTTCAAATGAGCTTTTTGAATCACAATTAGTGAAATCACTTCATTGGAATAGCCAGATCTTACTTACTCCAGTTATGTTTTGATTTAAAAATTTTTTTGGGAATTTATTTGAACTGAGTAGTGAGGCAACATTTGTTTGAACTGAGTACAACAGTAAGGAGAAAAACTTCTCATTACTGTTTATATTCCCAAATACAACAGCTTGGGTAAATGTAAGAGTTTCCCAAAACTCCTTTTTTATTATTTTCTTTGAGTTTGCCATGACAAAAACTGTTGGACAGTTTTTTAAACTTCACCAGACCTAAAATCTTGAAAACTTGTTTGAATGATCAAAATTTAATCGTGAATTGATATTTGTTCTCAAAATTGAAAACTGACTTGAAAAAAATTCGTATAGCTAAATGTTTCTATTTATGTTGTTCTAGAGTTTTCTAAACAATCTAAGTCTTTTTTTTAAATTCAGTATTTTCATCGATAATTACTAATTTTTTAAAGTTGTAAATTGCTTGCTCAATTAATGGGGCAAATTCGAAATTTCAGAGAGGGAGAATGAACAGTGATCAGGTATGTAGGTTTGAAATTTTTTTTGCTAAATAAAACTTTGTTACCAATACGAGGCCAAAATTTGCACTGGATAGGCGCGCAATTTTGTGTCTGTATGTTCTTGGATTCCAGAGACAAGTCTCCAAATGTGTTCCAAAATGTAAGTGGTTTCCAAATACATAACTTCAGTGGATTCCGCATACATATACCTGTAACGTAAATTTTGTCGGCACATTTGTTTTGTTGCGGATTCTGCAACAAGCAAATACAGCTTGTTGTTTTGGATTCCGCAACTGTAAGTGGGTTCCGCAAAATGTAATTGGAATCCGCAAAATGTAAGTGGAATCCGCAAATGCAAGTAGAATCCGCAAACTGTAAGTGGATTCCGCAAAATATAAGTGGAATCCGCAAAATGTAAGCGAAATCCGCAAATGTAAGTGCAATCCGCAAACTGTAAGTGGATTCAGAATTTTGTTTATTAGTAAACTTGCATATGAACAATTAAAAGCTGGAGCTGGATTTCTTATCTAGAGCAATGCAGAATTTAAAGGCAAGGACATAACCATTGCCTGCGGAATCCATGACCAAATATCGAAACATTTGTTAACTAAATTGATGGATGTCATCTTTTAATACTTTGGAAACACAATACCGATTAAGTTCATTTTTGGAGTCATTGAGTTGAAACTGTATGGAAACACAACACACAGCATATCGCCTTTTATCGCCAATCCCAATCCCTTATTTTGTAAACTTAACGCCGAATAAATTCAATGTTGGTAGCAATTGGCTTGAGAATGTTTGGAAATTGCCGAACGAGGTCAGTATTTGGGATTGCATCAGTATTTGGGATCGAAGTTCAGATCGAATTAGGTCAGTATTTGGGATGGGTAGGTCAATATTTGGGATCGAAGCTGAGATTGAAGTCGACAAGATTTGAGATCGAAGTTGGGTTGACAGGAATTGAGACCAAACGTTTGGTATTTCAACTTCTAGTTGATAAATGTAGTAATTGAGATTGGTTTTTCTTTGACCAGTTGTTAAAAGATATAATTTTAAACGCTACAATAGACATATACATATATCTAAATGGAATCCGCAAACAAAATGCGGATTCCACTAACAATTTGCGGGTTCCACTCACACGTTGCGGATTCTGCTTACAGTTGCGAAATCCGCAACAGCTCAATTTAAATACACAATTGTCTTATTATTTATTTGTGGATTCCACAAACTGTTTGGAATTAAGCAATTACGGTTGCGGATTCTGCAAAATCGCCTATTTTTGGTGCAATTTTGAGCGGTACAGTGTTTTAGGTAATTGTTTGTGGAATCCAAAAAAGCGAAAAAGATCAAAGAAAAGTAGCAAAGTTGCGGAATCCAGAACAAATCTGATTTTGGTCTGTTGCGGAATCCGCTTATATTGCACAGAATGCACAGGTTGGCCTCGTAATGACATTACAATAGAATTTACTCCCATCCCAGATTGTGAATTCCTAAGCTACTACTACTAAGACCATACAGCTGTTTGACCCTTTCAAAATCTTGACTCTAAAAACTTTGATTGATTTTTCTTGAGATGTTTTGGGCAGTTTTTGAAAGGTATGGGCAGTTGTTTTAGTTTCGCAAGACTTTTAAGAACAATACCGTTGGGCAGCTGTCAACATTTAAGAACAATACCGTTGGGCAGCTGTTAAAACTTCCCAAGGCTTGAGAAAAAACAGTTTGTCAGGTCTTTGAAAATCTTTGGGTTGTTGTCTGAACAACCAAGACTCCAGTAAAAAAAATTTCTTGGGTAGTTGTGTTCCCGAACTTCCTGAGATTTAAGTTAAAAATTGCATTAGGCTTAGTTTGAACTTTTAAAGACTCACTCCAAAAACGTTCCGGCAGTTTCTTGAACTTGCTCAGACCAAAAGCGTTGGGAAATTATTTGAACGTTTTAAGACCGAAAGCGTTGGGCAGATAAATTGCTCAGTTTTCAAATCATAGTAAAACGAATAATCAGTTGAAAATCAATTAAAATGACACCCGTTTCATCAATCTTGACTTCGCTAGGCAATTATTAGAATCTGAAAAAATTCTCAACTAGTTAATCTAATCTATACAGATGAAGAAAATGAACAATTACAAAGTTTTAAAATAGCAACAAATGTTAAGAACTGCAAATGTTGTTGAGCATTGTTCCTCCGCGAGTTTCGAGCTTTAAGATAATGGATTCGGTCAATTTCGTCCACGGATGTTTCATGATGGTTTTGAGGTTAGTTTTGGTGGGGGCACAGGGATGTTTTTGACATTTTTATACTTAAATATTTATTAAAGTTAATTTCCACAATTGTCACCATTTGTATGCGTTATAATGTCAAAAAGTGTTTTTTTTTCAGGTTCTAATCAAAGCCTGACGAAGTCCGAAGGCGAAACTCACCAAACCGGTCGCAATTTCATAGATTTTTAGTTGGACATTCCTTTTACTATGCTAGGGGCAAAAGTTTAAATTTCTCAAGATCAAAAATGCTGGTCCAATGGAATACATTTAGGCTGTTATTTGAATGTATCAAGAGCAATAGGAGTACTTGAGGCAGCTCAGAATCCAGTGGGGACGGGCAGGGTGCTGAAAAGAGCAAGAGCAAACTATTCTAGAATGTTCCAAATGGTCTTTAAATGTTCTAGATTGTTCTAGAACGCTTCCAAATGGTCATCAAAGTCTCTAGAAGATTGTTCTGAAATTTTCATACACCTATACCTATGTAAACAGCACTGAAGTGTTAGTCTAAATAATTTTTAAAAATTATTTGCTATGTCTAAACTATCAGGTTCTTTGTAGCGTTTGAACCTTAAAGTCTTACCTGTAAACTTCAACGACGACTAAAATGCACTAAATGTAGTGAGCTCTTCTTCATAAGTTTTTATGTGCAATAAACACTCACTAGCTTATCAGTTTGGGTAATTCATATAAACAACCTAGGACAAAGTCAGACAAGTGATAACTCCATGTTTACCATAAATTCTGAATACACAAAGTAGATTTAATTTGGTCAGCATAGCTTGAGACTTTGAGTTCGTCACAAAACACTCGATCTGGATTGATTTCAAAACAACAATTCCCAACATTTTAGAACACAATATTTTATGATAAAAAAGTTTCACTTTCTTAGAAAAAACTTTGTAAATTTCTCTTTGAATCTTGAAAAAATTTTTCATAAATTGAATTTAATTGCTAGAATTGTTTGACCGTAAGTTGAACTAACTGATTTTTTTGTTATATATATCCAGTTATTGCTTTAATTAACAAACAAAAATATTAAGTTTTCTTTGATATTATTTCCGACCAAAAAATAATTTTTCTAAAAATATTTTCTCTACTTTTAAAGTTAATTTTTTGAAAGTGTTATATATACTCGATCAAAGACATTTGTTTGGTCAAATGTCAAATCAACATGATTGGAAAAACTGTGAAATTAGATCCAACCTTAAAGTCAAAGTAGTTTTTTGCTTGATTATTCCCAGAGATGATTTTAATATTGTTATAATCAACTAATTGATGTTGAATTTACATAACACATCAAAAGTTTTCAAGGTAGCCAATTAAGGAAACTTTTTTAAAAAAGTCGAAACTTTTTTCTATTACTTTTTCCAATAAAATCAAAAATGAAAAATTGCATCAAACTTATGAATTTTTCGATAGAAAGTTTTTCAACTTTTTTTTCATTTTGTTCCTGGGAATATTTTTTAACCAAATTTAATTAACCTTAATTTATTAATTTTTCCTATGAAAACAATGAAAAGTAAAAATTAAAATAAAACTAACAAATGATGAAATTTGCAAAAAAAGTTTCCAAGAATGTTTTCCATATCAAACAGAACATCATGTTTCTTTTTTTCGTTGACTTGCTATCAAATGCAGGTCTGAAATATTATCCAGATAAGACAGTCTCATTTCTTTTCTAATTTTGTGCCGGAACGAAAACTTTTTAGCGGCAACTTGAAGCTAGCGCTAACTGAAATCACCTCGTCTAATAAATTTAAAATGTCTCAAATGCATCTTTTAAATCAAACCAAAACAGAGATCCAAAAACCAAAAATCAGTTAACTCTGTTATTTAAACATAGATATTGTATCGAAAAAATTTTTTAGCTTAATGTTGAAATTATTGTGATCGCACTAAACCGGGCTACAGAAAAAAAATATTGTTTCAAGGAGCAAACTATTACATCAAAATTTCAAGAGACGTTAGGAAAAACAAGAGACTCATTACGACTTCAAAATAAAATGGAAAAAGAAGAGAGACAATATGTGCAGAGTTTTTGCTCAAGAGAATTGTCCAATTCATGTCAAATGCTAGTTCTAGAATCTGGGGCACAAAATTCTTTGCTGTGAAAAACTTGAACCATCTTATCTCTCGGATATTGAGAAATTTCTTATTTTTTTGTATTCAAATATTAGTGAGTATGGTTTCCTTAGTGATACAAAAGCACATTTACACCGACCTTTTGCAAAACTGCAGAATATCAAAAATGCACGTTTGAGTCTTGCAACCGTAAAACCAGCTCTACACTTTCGCAAAGTGAATTTGTAAAAAAAAATTGCTCTTATAAAAATCTAATATATTTAATTTTCGAGTAATACTTTTTTAAAGTTCGAAATGTTGATTACTTGAATTGGCTTGTCTTGTACCACTGGGGAATGAATCTCGTTTGTAGAAAAACAACCAGTACGTTTGAGTTTAGTTGAGCAGTAATTGATTTCAGTGTCTATCTGAGTGTATCATTAAATACACTGGACACAACAGTTTCAATCGAGCGTGGAAAGAAAATTGGCTACGCTTTGCCGAGACGAGGTCCTCTCGAAATTCGGCGATACCAAGTTTTCCTGGTTTCTGCCTTCTGGCAAGTTTCTTTGTGGGAACAGGACAGAGAAAACACCGGAATTCCATGTGAGTTAGGCGTGTACCAGTGGGAGAGTATCCCCTTTGGTATATGCAATGCGATGGCGACCTTTCAAAGACTGATGGCTCAGGCTTTGACAAGCATAACAAAAAAGTATGGTAATCTCGTTATGTGCTGTGTGAATGATGTAGTGGTAGCAACACCCACCTTAACAAACCACATTGACAGGCTTGACCAAGTTTGTGACTGCATGAAGATGTAACATTCGCCCGGATGTACATACCGACGGAAAATATAGCTAGATCAAGAAACGACTGGCTAGCGTCTAAACACAGCTTCATATGCTTTTAACCCTTTCTACGAAAGCCAGTTCAAAGTGTAGTCTATTAACATCGGGTCGACAAAGTCGTTGCTATCTAAGACTATCGGCCAGACTGCGCAATTTAACTTAATTAAATGCAAAAACAGTAAGCTCATGTGGGTCTCAGTATCCCCAGACCACAAGGTCACTCCTAAAAGTAGGGCTACTATTCATTATCATATCACTGTTGTTTTTGTGCACTAGATAAAAAATCATCATATCCATCTGAGATGGATCAACCTTTTCCCTCAACTCCTAGCTTCTCATCATCTGAAAACGAAAATGATGTTGTTTGATTAATTCAATTCAGGACATTTGCTAAAAGTTGTTGAAATTCAGTATTTAGTTATTTCCCGAGACCCTTCTGAATTCTTTAATCCGGTCGAAGAGTTGTCTTTTTTTTTGACCAGGAAGGGTAGCAAAATCCTCCCTATGCCCCTCCTAATTCTCGGGAACTTACAATTCGAAATGCTGTTCCAATCATAATCTCGATCCAAATTCCAATCATCTTCTCTATAGCTCGTATTCTCTACTAGCGAAAATCGTTGTTCTGATTTTTGCGCCATTTTTGTCTTCGCAAAAAACATATGATCACGTGTCTTAACAATCTAATTTTCAAAATTTCACATGTCAATTAAAACCAACCTCTCTCAATTCGTTCCGTTTGTCAAATAAGGCAGTTAATTTTCTGAAACAACCAATTCTTCTAGTTAACTTTCCAGATGAAATTTAGATTTTGCCATGCGTTTAAGACGCCATTCTGGTCGAACGTCATCTACTCCCGGACAGCCCGGTCAGTTTCCTCAATGAACTTCGAGAACTTCATCAAAATGGTAAAGTGTCACAGAACCGAATTTACAAAATGCTTGAAAAAATATTTTTTATCTGCATCATATCGACTCACTGCATGCTACAATTGGCATTATACTACATCGCTATAGCTTTCTAACATTTTAAATTGGTCTGCACCCTGAGGATATGACTTAAGATAAAAAAAATTCTGATTTTCAGTGCCATTATAACATAACGACTTAAAACTTCTCCTAGGTTTAAAGTGTCGAGAAACAGGATAGTCCTGCCAAGAAACAAATTAGAAATATGCTATTATGCTTCCTCCCTTCGGAAAATTAGTTGTTATTGGTCCGGAATTTCAAATTTAAGGAACTCGGTAGTTTGAAGGAACAATGAAATAATCACCCACTTCAAGAGGTTACTCAAGTCCTTCATGTAACCACAAAAAGAACATTCATCTTAGTTGAGTAAAAACCATCTTGCAGGCAGGAATACTGTAATTTACTTTTCTCTCAAACCTCTCTAAATAAATAGTAAGTGTCTCTAAAGACACTAACTAAAATTATAATGCGAATTTATTAAGGGAACAAAATCCTAAACTCAAAAAATCAACTAGAAGTTTCTCCTTCGTTCAATTTGAATTGCAAGCTAAATCTTTGGTTTCCCATTCGTGTTTTAATTGCACAAAAACTATTCTGAGTTTTGATTTCTTTTTTTTACTTACGTCTGGTTTTCGTCGTTTAGAAGTTCAAAAACTTCTAATTTCTTCTTATCTTTCTCCTTTCTCAAGCTTGTTTTTCGGCTTCTTGTCTTTGCTCCATCTCCTCCTCCTGTAACATTGACTCCGCACTCTCAGTTTTAGTGTCTTTGCAACATGTCGATGGCCATTCTGACGCTGTTGGAGGCAGTTCTCCCACACCTCTGCTCCTCTACACTTTCTGGTTCTTTGGTTTGTGCTTCTCCTTAACATGACCTTCCAGCCATCAAAGCGCAATCATAACTCCAACTATCACTATCATTATGGGCTGTGATGAGTCTGGTAAATCCTTGGAGAGCAGCTCTCCAGAGTCCCAGATCAACGCCAGATTACTTCGCCTAGGATACCACCATGTTTGTAGCAAACAATGGCATGGGAACTCATCATGTGTCTACAATTCTTTTTTCCTGATGCTTCCAGTAGCTGTTCCACTTTCATCATCACTCAATGGGTTTCATCATTTTCGTCCACTGTATTGTAATCTGTCGCTGTTGATCCTCTCTGCTTGCGTCTTTCAAACTCATTAAAGTTCCCACTAGCATATCCCATGAACTCTTTTCCTAGTATCGGATCTAACTCGTCCTTGGTTCTTCCTGGAACTGCGGCAAACATTAATTTAGCTGACTTAAAACGGCTTGGCTGACTCGGTCAACCTTCCCAGTAGGATTAAAAGGTGATTTTATAAAAATTTCTGCCGCTCGGAAGGTTCCCTAAAACTTGGACCCTCCGAACTAACAAATTCTAAACAAATTTTCCCTCCTGAAATTATCAACCTAAAAACAGTTGCAATTCAGAAGAGTGGTTAAAATTGTGGACTTATGCTACCAAAATTATTCCGACCGGTTGGCTAGTCTTTGAGAAATCACTAAAAACGCGTTCGTTAAGTTGGCCTTTTTTCACACCCTATATAGGTTCTCAGAGACTTTTTCGGCAATTCTTACTGGAAGTTCCTAAAATTATTTCAAACGAGCGTAGAAGCCCTGTACGGCACTGGAATATTGCAAAAAACGGGATCAAAATTGGTTTGGAAACATAAATTTGGCCAAAAACTATCAAATTTGGACCTTCCGTTTCCTCCCTTTTCCTATCTTTAAGTCCTTAAACCTATCCACGGAGCTATTCGGAGGCTTAATAAAAATCTCTCGAGCACTCGAACACTTTATGCTAGCAAGCTCCTAACACAAAATTTTTATCGCTCTAACTCTAAAAACTCAAAAACTCGATCCTCAAAACATATTGACAAAATTCGGAAAATTACCAATATTTTGATCGAACACATTTTTTTCGCCAACTTCTATTAAGTGTTTTTTCGCGCGCTTTCTTTAATTAGATCGATCTAACTACGTATTAGATCACTGTGCAAAAGCTTTTTGCTGTTCAGAAAAGCTCAGACATCCAAAATTTTGGGGGTTAACAGTTTCGTCAAAAATCAATCTTTTTCGACAAAATTGGGGTTGTTTCTCGGGTCTAAATGGTAGACAAGTAACAAATAATAAGGAAAACAACCTACTAGTAGTCGTTAATTAAAATTACTATACCCTCCTTGGCACCAAAATATCCAAATTAAAACCCTCAACTCGGAAATTCGCAATCGATGGAGGGTGCAATCGGACCGATCCAATTGTGCCCCCACCACTTAAGTTTTAGTGAAATAGTACCCGAACGATATTAAATTTGTATCAATGATACCCTACAGTCGTTTTGGAGTTGTCCCTGATGCCCTCTGTTGAGTCTGAAACACGTCTGTCAGCTTGCCACTCTACCCTGCGGTCACCAGCAATAAGGAACCTAACCCACCAACAAAACACTCGATCATTCGATCAGAATTGATATCAATCAATCTGAAACAACAATAGGAAGGTCAGATTACATCCCGTCCGGAAATTATATGTAAACAGTCATTTAACACTTTTTTTACTGTTTTTGGTCTTTTTTGGAGTTTTTACGGGATGTGATCTGACCTTCCTATTGTTGTTTCAGATTGATTGATATCATTTCTGATCGAATGATCAAGTGTTTTGTTGGTGGGTTAGGTTCCTTCCTTTGAGTGTAGTTTGAAAGTCTTTTGTTTTTTTTTTGTTTTCAAGTAAATTAGTTTTTGGCTTTTTCTTGGTTATACACTATTTTTGTTTGGTTTTACGCTTTCTCTTTGATTGTTTCTTGGTCCCGGGACCTTGGGATAAGTGGGCTCTTGACTTCCCACCTAACCCTCTGGCCCTCGGAATTTTTGGTCTAAGCTAAGTTAAAAAACTAAATAGTACCAGGCGGAGGGTCAGTACCTTCCGCCTAGTACAAAAGGGACATTAAGTTCTCTAACTCGGGCATACGCTCGGAGCAGAGGGTTCGTCGCTGAAACGTTTGCCGATCATGATGGTTTTATGCCTTTGACAGGCCTACCCAGGAGCGCCCTAAAAACCTCTATGTAACATTCGCCCACATACTACACAGTGACGGAGCGTAGACAAAGCACCTATAGACGACTGGCCCGTGTCAGTTATCTAATTTCTACTCGTTTTTCACCGTCTCGACCTAGCCAGTTGATTTTCTGGTCTGTTTCGGGCTGAGTAAGAAGTTACCATTTTCAAACCATCAGTTAAACGACTTTTGATCAGCTTTCGTTACATGCGAAGACAACCACAGAGCTGGGTCTCGGATCCCCAGACTACATGATTGCTATTAAAAAACGGCTCGAATCTCCTATTTTACTATGTTTTTAGTGACAGTTCTATACTAAATCCATTGGAGATGGGTTGACCCTTTCCTCTTCCTAGCTACTCATACTCAAAAATAACAGTAAAAACGGTGTTAATTCAAATGTTTAGAGAGCTAGAAAAATAGTGTACTATAGTTTTTCATCATATGACAGTCTCTGGGGAAAAAGCCTCCGCTTCCGCTTCCGCGCTCTTCCAGTGATAACGTCGTTATTACTCTAACTTCGTGGCACGGGAGGTTTCTGTTCCTTCCGTCTGCCCCACTGAAGCCTCCTTTCTGGCTAACTACTTCAGTTAAGTATCTTATCAAGCGTGATCGTCACGATCAGAGACTTTGCTTTTTTCTGTCAATTTTGTCGACCGTCTGTCTCTCGCTAATTCAGTTGTTGTTGTGTTTTTCTTCTATTTTCCGGCTAAACATGGCCGTTTCTGCATTTCTCAGAAATGTAACGTCGCACTTCGACTTTTTCAAAAAATTTTCTTGAATATTCTAGCCTCCTTCACATAAATATATGACGACTAAGGCCTCTAATGTTGCTTTCGTGCTGCGACGGAAGGTTCCACTGTGCCAATCCGGGGAAATGGCACATGGATTATTTATCAAAAAAATATCTAACTGTTTTTTATTGTTTTGGGATAAACATTCCCCGAAGTCATTTCCGGAGAGAAGATTAAGAACATTCAGCTCGTAGCTGTCATTCGAGTCCATTGACTCCCAATTCGCGAGTGCGAAGTTTATTTCGCCTGTTATGACTAAATTAAAACAATTATCGTTTTCGCTAATTGCTATAAATTCATTTATTAGATCGATGATTCGTTGTTGTCAAACTTGTAAAGGAATTTTTTTAGGAGGGTTGTATAGACAGCATAGAAAGATTGATTCACTTTTCGGGGTTATTTTAACTGCAACACATTCACATTCTGTTTTTATGCATAGCGGTTTATGTGGAATATCTCTGACACTAATTAGCACCCTACCGTGTTTAAGTCTATGGTCGTGTGTTGGTCTGTTCGTTCGATATAAGTCGAAATAGGGTAGAAAAAGTGCTTTGTCAGAGATATAACTCCTTAACCACGTCTCAGATAGACATATAATTTGGATATTAGTTTCAATTGTAAAGCAGTTTGCAAAACACTTCTACGTTTTAGTTCAAATAACCTGTGTATATTGTAGTTTATTATTGTCAGAGCTGGGTTTGATGTTTGTCAATTTGGTTCAAAGTTAGTTTGGTCTAGGCTGACCCATTTTTTGTTTATTTCATTTGTAGTACTAAGTTTCGTATACGTAGCTTTTTAGATCATTATTTTGGTTTATAAGTTCACGTCGTTGTTTTAATAGTTTGTTCTCCAGTTCCTGTTCATCTAGTGTGAGCTCTTTGCTTACATACACTGGCTTTGAAAATGTTTTGAGTTTGCTTAATGACAAAAGAATAAAGCTTTTAGCATGTTGGCTGTCTAGCTTGATAACAATAGTTCGATTTCTTCCTTCGGTATCTTTTCCTATTCTTTTGAGTTCCTTAATATTGCCTTCTACTGCAAGATGTGTGCAATTATTGATTCTGCCTCATTGATGTCATGATCGTATCGCTCCCGACTGTTGTTTGACCTGAATTCTGGTATTCCTCGCAGTCTTATTCCGTCAAAAGCTTCTTTCAATTTGTTTCTTTTTTGCATTGCAAGAGTTACCAAGCTCCTCTTTGCCTCTGTGTTGATGACTCTTTGCAACAAACCGTATTAAACACATTTTGGTAGATAATTTATTTTATTCTTCGGTGGATGGGGGAAATTTTTTGTGAAATCCTATTCAATTTTTTCGACTAACTAGCCCAGGCTTTGCTTGTGTTGTATCAGGCTCTTGTTCTTATCTCCATCAGGCTTACAAAAAAAATAAATTATAAAAGGGGCCCTTCCGTTTAGGTACGGTCGTGCACAAGCTGGATACGGCCCATACCAGCATTATAAAAATACATCAATAAACAATATTGCAGGAATTAAGTCAAGTCAGCGTTTTATGCATTGTCATTAAAAGTATTTACTTCAAACTTCCCTCCTCTACAACAGCAATAAATGAATTATCTATGAATTGCATCTTACGCAGTGATCTGCAACCCCGTATACAAAGGCTAGCGCTCCTGAGCAGCGCGAAGCTTATCTTTGTTCTTATATTGTTTATTGTTTCTGCGTAGCTTTCATGCATTTTTTCACTAAGTTTTTCAGCTATCCGCTATATTGTCCGCGTAGCTGCTGGTGCGGCACCACCAGTGCAGCCAAAAAAGAGCAGACAGAAGCCGCTCTGTTCGACTTGTAGAACTCTCTGTTGGTATTTTGAGTTTTTTAGTGATTCGTGGTACTTTTAGGCGTCTTTCAGTAGTCTTCGTGAAGTTTTCGCGTGCGGGTTGAAGACTTTGACATCAAAAAAGGTTCGGCTAAACCTTGGGCCCATAATCTTTTTGCTAGTTGAGTGTCTTCATCAGCTGTGGTTGAATTGTTGACAAAGCTCTCGCCTTGCAACGACTGGAGTTTCGGCTCGATTTCAACATCAAAGCAAACCTCGCTCATGAGGGCGGCAAAGGTATCTCTGATTTCGTTATGCCTCATGTGGGTGTATCCACCCTTTGCACAGTGAAGGACGTGGGTAAGGTCAAAAGATTGACCATACGCACATGTGAGTGGAATGTTGGTTGGTTCCCATCCATATCTGAGATAAAGTCCATCCCGGAATTCGAATTTTTTCAGGTTTAAATTATATCTGCTAAGAGGCAGTGCATTTAACCAGTTTGAGGCTGCTTATGCGGAGGCCAGCTCAGGTGCGTATTTTTTATTGCCGCTCAAGTTGTTCAAAAAGTTAGTTCAAAAAATTTGTCCTATGTGTCTAGGACTGACGATGTTTAAATTGACCATTCTAAAGAATTCTCATAGTCAGAAGGTAGCTTGATATTTAGACCACCCATTTTCAGTGGCAAAGAAGCGATGTCTCAGAATTGATGGCTGATATTATTTTTACCAATTAAATTTGGAATTAGATTTTCCTGCAGAATCTTCTCGCAGGCCTGCATGTGTGGTATTGGGGGTAGTTCTAGCTAAAAAGGATAATTTTTCTTGTACCCATTTGATGTAACAGGAGTACACGTTTTGTGGTGACGTTTTTGCGATCTTGCCAAGTTTTTTTCAGTATTTTTTTATGTTCTTCTAACTGAGTTTCTAAGAAAGTTCTACGTTCAGTCTCGGATCCTATGACAGAACCAAGTACTCTGGCCCCTTTCTTCATTTAAATTTCGGTATTTTAAATACTTTTATCGCCTCATTGTTTTTTTCATCTTTTACAATGTGCTGGTATTTCGATGCCTTTACATGATATCCAAATTATTTTCCGCGTTTGATAACGTTGTGAAGAATTCTTCACAGGCTTTTCAAATTACCGACTGCGTTCCCATCGTCTGCATACCATTTCTGTGTTAGGCTGTTATCGTTGACTAGTTTTATTAAAGGTAAAGTGGCTAGCTCGCCATTGCTAGTGAGTCTTCTTGTGTGGTTCCTTCTCTAGATAGTATTCTTTTTTTTACGAAGAGTTTGGATGAATCAGAGCATGAGGTCCGGTTTAGGGATTTAAATGCATTTTCCGCGTCTATCAGTAATATTGCATCGGGGTCTGTTTTCTCGTATTGCTTTCTAAGCGAATGAATTGCTTATTCGATGCCTCATTTTTGGCCCCAGGCATAGTTGGTAATTCGATCCGAGTACCATAAGTTCGCTTTTAAAGCATTTTGTGGTCGTTCTACCTATTATTCTGCGGATGACTTCGCCTATGCCAATTGGCCTAACTCCTGGGTTTTTATCGAGTGGAATTAGTCGACAAGCATTAAATGGTTCAAGAAGCTCATGGCTTAGTTTTTCTGTCGATATTTTTTGTGCGATTTTGGCTTGTGTCTTTGATATTTTATCTGACTGTTGTCATGGCAGCCTTCCTAATTTTCTGGGCGTTTATTTGGTCGAACTTGGATGAGTGGAGAGGGATTGTATCTTACTGAGCAAGATGTTATATAGTTGCTGTTTACTGGCTCAGCGGGAGGGTGTTTCTCGTTGACGATTTGCTCAACAGTTTGACCTTTGACAGTTTCGTCGAGTGAGAGAACTCTCTTAGAGGTATCAGTTATTTTAGCAATAGCACTCGATAATTTTCCAGTGTTCATTAATTTTTTAAATTGCTGTGCTTCAGTTTCTACTTTCTTTTTTCTTACTCTTTACCAAGCGCGTTTGCAGCGCTTTTCCCTCGTTAAAAAGTTCGTCCAGTTCGCATTTATGCCATTGTTTAAGCCTTCTTGCTATAGTTTTGGAGTTCGAACTACCACTCTCCGATTTGGTTTTACATAGCATGAGGGTGAGGGAATATCATTTTTGCGTGCGTTGCGTATGTGTTTTCTTGTGTTTCAATTGCCGAGTTGAGGGTTCTTTGTAGAGTTTCTATAAAGTTAAACCCAATTTTATTTTTTGCGAGGGTCATGAAGACTGGTTTCAAGTGCACTACTTGGCTGTAGATTGTTCTCATTTTATCTTTTAGTTCAGGTGTGGGATTTGACCAGGGGTCGGGTGTGGCTGTTATAGCTTCGTTGCTGTTTGCAATGGCAGGATTTTGATCGTTAGTCGAAGGAGCGTGTTGAGGTTGAGGGGCTTGGTTGCCAGTTGTAGGGTTGTCTGTAATCAGGGAGGTGCAGCGAATGCAGCTGAAATTTTCGTCGTGGTCGCTGGCTCGGTTAAGACCGCTGCATTCAACATGCATTTAGGCTGCGCATGTTGTGCACCATATTCCACGGCCGCGTAGGTGGTTGTTACATATGATACATTGTGTTTGATTGGAAATTATTTGAGGAGGAACGGTATCGTCAGATTATTAAGAGAATTTATAAATAATATAAGCAAGAAAAATTGTAAAGAATTCATTACCGAAGAACGAGAAGTGGATGCTGTCTCAGCAGAGCAATTGAGGGGTTAGTAGTATTAGGATTGTGTAGAACTATTAATATTAGAACCATCATTGCATCGTCATATGTACCTCTTGCTGCGGCAGTTGTTCGCCGCACAATCGCACCCAATTTTCCACGTGCACTTGTCAACTTCATTTTATTCTCCAAATTTCAACCAGAATGTCCTCAGTAATAGCTGTTTGAGACCATAATAAACCCTCACGTCTATCTTTAAAGTATTGACCAGTCTGCAAGATTGATAGAAGAAATTTTGTTCAGCTCTCAGGCGCTTAGGCCGTTTCAGCTGAAACATTACACCGCGAGAGGGTTCTGTTAGTATGGGCGCATTTACATGCATATCGTCGTAACTTCCTAATCCGACTTTTGAAAGCAGCGAAATAATATTTATTTGTATATACATAGGAAGCGGTAAATTTGCAATTGAGCAATTTTTTCTTTCTATGCCAATGATCCAGGAAAAATCCATTTGACGACTCATTTTTTGAATAGTCTCAAGTTCATTTGTGACATATTTGCTTAATCCATAGCTGCGGCTGGCCAATGTTAAGACTGGGACTACCAAAGATTTATAAAGGTTCAATTTTGCAGTACGACTCAGATTGTTTGTAATCCGTTTTATCATGAAAAATACACGGTTTACTTTCTTGCATGCATTGTCTATGTGGATATTCCAGTTTAAATCACTTGATATTGTCAATCCGATGTCTTTTTGTACGTCTATTTCAATGATCTTGAGTCCGTTGAAGTAAAAATCATTTGCATTTCTTTCTAATTTTAGATACATACGTTTGTCTAAATTGATGGGCATATTATTGTCGATGGTCCAATTAACCACATTAAGTAGGTCACTTTGGATTTGCTCTCGTGCTTGACCAGAACTGATGAATTTAGCATCGTCTGCAAATAACATAGTCTTAAGATTTACACAGTAATCTGTTAGGTCGTCAATAAAGATCAGTAAAAACAAAGGACCCAGGATGCTAACCTGTGGCACTCCACTGGTAACTTTTTCTCTTGAAGACTCTTTGCCATTTATTCGAACAATCTGGTGCCTGTTGGTAAGGTACGACTTGATCAGTTTTAAAAGTTTACCCCTGACTCCTGTTGAAAACAATTTTCGTATAAAATTCCATGATCAACTCTGTCGAAAGCTTTGCTAAAGTCTGTAAAAATAATTTCAATTTCTTCTCCTTTTTCGATTCCTTTATATGTTTCATATAGAAAGTTCAAGAGATGATGCATTGTTGACCGGTTTTCTCGACATCCGAATTGAGATTTGTTAAAAATCTTATTGTAATGATCATATAGTCGAATGAAGACAATTCTTTCAAAAATTTTAGAGGGCAAAGATAAAAGAGAAACAGGTCGATAATTTTCTATGTCTGCTGTTTTACCTATTTTAAAAACTGGACTGATTATTGCATTTTTCCACGAGTCTGGAAAAATAGAAGTTTGTAGAATTTTTGAAAAAAAAAAGAATGGGAAATCGTGTTTCTAAATTTCCGAAAAAGCACTGGTGGTAGTTCATTGGGCACTTTACTTTTGTTGAGAGTTAGCTTTTTGCATATGCTTTCGATTTCAGTTTCTTCGAATGTTAGGTTGCTTAGAAAACCATTCTCTGAACAATCTTGAAAAGGCTCATAAAATTCAGAAAATTGTACGTGAACGGATGCAAAAAAAATTCGAAAATAGTTGGGCTTTGTCACTGTGATTTTCTGCTTTTTCAATTTTATAAAAAACAAGGCTGGGAATATTTGATTTTTTGAAGGCCCTGATATACTTAAAAAGCTTCGCAGCTGATCTCTCGCCTGCTAGATTTTGTTCATATTCTATCTTGTCATTTCCACAGCATTTTCCAGCATTGATTACAGTTTCAGAACCTTTGGATGCATATCTTTATATCTTCTTCTTGCTGTCTTGAGACATTTGTTTAGATGAGATGTACTCTGGTTTATCCAAGGTGGCAGAGAAGCTCGATGCTGGGTTCTTTTCAGTATAGTTTCATTCAGAAAAAACATTCAGCCAAAGGTACCAGTTTTCAACAATGCAATTTGGGTTTGACCAGCAATAGGAATTGAACGGATTTGTCGAAAAAAGGCGCATTAAATTTTCATAGTCTCCACTACAAAAACTATACACATCACTTTTTACATACTATCTTCTTATATTGTTCTGCCCTATAGCTGAAAACTAAGATAAATTGGTTAGTAATTTGGCATTTCGGTGGTTTGACATTCGTCGCTGGTCATTTGCTTCAAACTTACGCACTTATCACTAATAAAAATGAGATCTAATATACCACTTGCTGCTGTATTGAAGTCTATTTTTTGTTGAAAGTTGTTTTCTTCGATTATGCTCAAAAACTCTCGCTACAAAAATTTTTCTGAAGATAAGCTACACCAATTAATCGTGAAAAAATTGAAATCGCCGTAAATGATAATATCATCGCAGTTTCTTGTCAGCTGATTTTTATTCTTGAAAAGTCTTGTTAGGTCTTCACTTGTATATGCATATTTACTATTTGCCGGAGGGTTATTGCAACATACAATCAGAATTTTCTTTTGATTGATATTAACGTAACCAGCAGCTGCAGAACCGTTAGTGTCAAAATCGAAAAAGACTTGTTCGGAGTTATAGCTTGATTTAACGCATATCAAGGTACCACCATGGGCTGTAGTTTCAATGGCGATTTACGATTAGAGCGAAAACATTGGTATTCTGGTAAAAACCGCTCTGAATCCGTTTGTTCATTTATTAACCAAGTCTCTGCTATGCAAACAAAACCATAAGGGTTTGCTATTCAAAAGTTTGTAAATTCTTGACGTCTTAATATTTTAAACAAACTCCGGATATTGTAAAACATAGCTCAAATTTCGAATTTTGAATCATTCAGTCAGTTGGAAAAATCAACTGGCCTGTTTTTCAAGTATAAAACGCCTTTTCGTATCTTGATATCAGTGTACGCTGTTTCTTCGTTAAGTAATTTTCTGCTTTTTTTAATAATGATTGCTCTTTTGCTTGCTCTTCCTTATGTAAAGATTTCGAAATCAAAATTGATTATTTGTTTCTCATATACTCCGGTTCGTACATTTTTAAGTTGGAGACGCGTGCGAGTACTTTTTCTACTGTAAAAACGTCACGAAACTTTACAAGGATCTTCCTGGGTCGTGTTCTCCCAAGTTCAAATTTTCCCAGTAGCCGAAAAGATGAAATTTCAACTGAATTTAATCCCAAATTTTCAAAAGCACTTCGTATCAGTTTTTCATGATGCTCAAAAACTTTTGAACGATCAAGCTTTTCTGTACTTTCATTTTCCGCATCCTTATATTCAGGTATACCACTGAAACTTAACTCATGCTCAAAATCAATTTTCGTTTTAACAACATCGCTATACTTAGCTACGGTTTGCTGGGGCTGTCTACATGAGGGAACTTCCTCCACCATAGTCCTAATACTTTCCACACTCTCCTTTAGCTACGTGATATCCCTGCTCAATTCCCTTGTATCAATTGCATCAATTGGAGGGCTCTGTAGGCAGCTGTTACATGTAAAGGTAACTTTTGCCCTCTCGAAAAACTTGAACTCATCCTTCGAATATTCCATTCACCTCTGACACCTCTCACATAAGTTCCAGGTCTCCCCTCTCGACATGTTACATATGGTGCAGCACTCCTGCTGCTTCGATGCCAGTCGAGTTTTAGCTGAAGATCCAGGCATAACGTTATATGAAACTATTTAATAAGGTTTAAATTAAATTTTAGGTTAGATTTAAGTTAAGATTGGGCGAAACAATGAGTGTTTGGGCGAACAAGTTTACTGCTTAAGTTAAACAGCGCATGGTTTTGATTGTAGAGTTTGCGGTTATCATCATTGTTCTTGGAGCTTTGGATTGTTTTAGGGACAATCAGGGTTTTGGGCTGGAACTTGTTTGTAATTCGGTTGATTAAGTTTTTCCACTTTTGCTCACTTTCTTGTAGATGCAGCCTATTATCATTAAACCCGGTAATAATAGTAACTGTATTAAGGCGCTTTGGTCTGTATTGTAAAACAGTTTAATACAGATCTTGGAGTGTGGCGCCGCGGTAAAAGTGAATTTTACTAGAGCTGGTTTGATATATTTTGTCCTTGATGTGCCAATTACAATCTTCTGTGAAAAGTCAGGGATGCGCCCTGCCTGGAATCGGGGCATCAACCTGAAACACAGACAGCGAAGGCAACGGAGACGTTCTTACGTATAAAGTTGGGAGAATGGTTGGTCAAAGATTCAAGGAATTTTATTTAAATCTGAGACTTTGAAAAAAAATTTTAAAAAAAAACGAAAAATGGATAGGTAGAAACGGTACAACCTGTGGTATTGTTGATGAAGGGCAGTGCCACCTGCTCATTCCTTCTTGAGTCTAGATACGCCAGGGAAGCTTCACTCGCCTACGGTTGGGACGGCAAGATTTGGTTAGATAATCAGAAGAGGAAAGCCCAGCGCGCGTATGATATGAAAACAAACAAGTGGTAAATTTGAAAAATCAATCTATTCTTGAAATTCCTGCAATTTGATATAACCATATTACAAGTAAAGATTTATAACAACATCTAATGGAATTAACGTGGAGAAAACTCCTGGGGGCAGCGGGGCAGATGGGAATGTATCCAATCATCGGTGGTGGATCAGTTCATTGACAAGAAGCGGGTCCGGGTCGCTTTTGAATGTCTCAAAAATAGCTGCCGCATTTCCCATTTGCACTGCTACTCCCAAACGTTGTCTTCGATATTCAGTTGCTCTCTTCTCTCCTGTTGCAAGAAATATCCGTCTACCCAAGTCATCAATCTATTTAATCAGTTTATCACAACAGTTCAGTTCTGAGAAGATTTTTTGAGCAATATGGGCTCAGAAGAAAGACGCAGAAATGCTAGCGTCTCGCAAGCATCTGAGAAATCTTGTAAAACATGCAAAAAGCCGATCACAAACAAAAGTCAAATCTTTAATTGCATTGCCTGTGGCGATGTTATGCACATGACAAAAACATGCACTGGAATATCTGAAACTGCCATCCTTGGAATTTCGGAGATCAGTCAGAACGTCCTCCTGCTCTGTAACTGTTGTGTTGGAAACTATAGGAAAGAGTCGATGATCAGCGATTTGATGCAAACCCGTCCATCCATTGCCGAAACAAAACTAAATGAAATCGCCAAACAATTCTCTACATTTAAGCAAGATATAGATTCACTTAAGCAAAAGATAGATGAAACAAACAAAAACCCACAAAACAGAAATGAGCCACAGTAACATGCCTTAAACAAATCAGAATCAAGCTATAACGGAATCCGGATAAGAGGACTGCTTGAACTGGACTCAAAAAATTCAAGAGATAGACACGAACACGACTTGAAGAGGTGAACAAACGGTTTGCGTTCTCAACAAATGAAGCAAAAAGCACAGGTTTAAAACGTTTAGGAAAATATGAAGAAGGGAAAAGGCCACGCACAATAGTTGTAAATGTATCAAGTGAATGGCAAAAACGACTGATACTAATGTCCTTGGCAAAATTGAAAAACTACGACAAAACTCTTTTTGTGTCAAAAGAGCTCAGCCCAAGTGAATTTCTGATTGAGAACAAACTTCTTATGAAAAGACGAACAATGATAGAAACTGGCGTATCAGCTAAAAACCTAAGGCTAAGGGAACTTGTGCTTTACCAATATGATGAAGAAAGTGGAAATTGGAAAAAAGTCGAAGAAAGCAATTGACTACCTACTGCTAAGTATTTAAAAATTTTACGCCTAAATGTCAGAAATATTTTACACATCAACAGAAAAACAGCTCTATCAAATGCCATTTTACAAACAGACTACGATATACTATGTCTCACAGAGACATGGCTGGTAAAGGAAATACCAGATAAAGCTCTGCATTTGGCTGGTTTTAATATAAACCGCAAAGATAGAAAAAACTCCACTTTAAAAACCAATCACGGAGGTGTACTCATGGCGATAAAAGAAAAAGTGCATTACGAAGAAATTGATGCTCAATTAGAAAATGAAGAATGCATAGTGGCCAAACTAACAGGTGAAACTGCTCATCAATTTAATTCTCTGCTGTGTTTATAATCCCCCGAAAAACAGGAAATACCAATGGAAACAACAAAACTTCATCAGTTTGTTCGAAAACTTAACAAAATTACAAATACAACACAACTGTAACGCAGTGTCGATTGAGGGAGATATAAAATTTGAATACACTCATTGGAAAATGATGCACTCAACGGACGAATATGAAAATGCAGTGTTAAAACAGCTCATTGAACTTGACTATGAACAATTATTCGACTCCAAAAAAAAGCAGCTTGATGTTTTATTACCAAACAACCCCGGAGTGATACTCAACTGGTACACGAACCAAACAGCAACAAACGCATACAGCATTGACAAAGTTTCATGCTCAGATCATTATGCTTACTCTGCAACAATTAACATGGAAGCCAGTATCAAAGAAATAAACAAAGATGAAAGTCTGGCATTTAACAGAGCCGATTGGACGACAATAAATCAAGAAATAAAAGACAAACCTTTCATACCGTATTGTTACAGTAATGTAAATGAGCTCCTGCGTCAGTGGTATGCATGGTTACGGGACAAAATAAAGAACAATGCACATTGAAGAAACCAAAATCGAATTCATTCTCAAAAATTTTTTAACAAATAAAGCTTCAGGTTTTGATGGTATAGGTAATATAATCCTAAAAAATTTTCTGAAACTCTATCAAAATCGCTCTATCTTCTCTTCCGCACATTCCTTAACAAGCAGCTCTCTCCGACCTACTGGAAAACAAGTCAAGTGGCCCCAATTTTTAAAAAAAAGAACAAGGCGTCAGTTGAGTGCTACCGCCCAATTAGCCTGTTATGCTCCGCCTCGAAGGTCTTCGAAAAAATTATCTTGATAATATATACCCCAAAGCACAGCCTTTCTTGGAAAACGCACAATACGGCTTCCGGCAAAAAAAGGTCAGCAGTACTACAAATGGTACAATTTTTGAGCAAAGTATATGAACTCTACGATGACAAAAATGTTCAAACACTATCAGTCCTGTATCTAGATTTTTTCAAAGCCTTTGATAAAGTTCCTCATAGTATTCTAATCGCTAAACTACGGAACATAAGTCCAGGCATCCAAATACAAGATATATTACAAGACTATCTAACAGATAGAATGCAATTTATGAAAATCAATAAAAGTTCATCAACTCTGAAAGAAGTAACTAGCGATGTACCACAGGGCTCAATTCTTGGCCCTCTACTTTTTATCATTTTCATTAACGATTTTCCCAAATGCATAGAAAATTTGAATTGTTTTGGCTATTGTGACGATATGACGATCTTGTCTACTGAAGAAATTCATCTGCAAAAAGACACCACAAATGTTGAAAAATAGTGCAAAGAAAATAAAATGCCGCTGAATGAAGATAAATGTATTCTGTTAAACCTCAAAAAGAAAATGGAAGTTACACTATTTAATAAAAATGTTGATACCGCAAAGACCCAAAAAGACGTAAGTATTTTAATGTGTGACAACCTTTCGTGGTCAGTGAATGCCGAAATTCGCATATCAAAAGCAATGGGAGCTTTTTACAAAATCAAACGGAATATCTCGAAAAAAACATCATTTAAGTCAATATTAAACTTATACTGTGGATACATTGTACCAATCATAAGGTATGCATCGCAAACATGGTATCCGAACAAAGCAGAATTAAGACAACTAGAAAGAGTACAAAAACTAGCGACTTTGTAACATTCGCCCAAATATTAAAACGGCGTTTTTACTTCGGTCGTCATTACTCTCAATTCGTGGCACGGGAGGGTACTGCTCTCCACTACTTCCCCACCGAAGCCTCCTTTCCCACTATCTTCTTCTGTTAAGGGTCTTATCGTGCGTGATCATCACGATAAGAGGCTTCGTTTTTCTGTGTTCTCGTGCGACTGTTTTCTACTCTATTTAGTGTTGTTGTGCTTTTCCCACTTTTTTTGGTCAAAATGGCCGTTTTTCGTTTTTCTGAGAAATATCCGTTTGTCAATCGAAGTTTTGAAAATAAGAAATTCTAGAATATTTCGACCCTCCTTTCAAGCACTTTTTTGTTGTTAAGGCCTTTTCTCTCTAATTCGTGCTTCGCTGGAAGGTTGCGCTGTGCCAGTTTGGCCGAATGGCACATACTCCCCGGACAGTCCCCATCAATGTCCCTATTGATAGCATAACACCGAGTTATCGTCAAGTCGTGTTCCAGTTCTCTATAATCAATCTTACAAATCGCATTAGAAAATGAAATTTATCTACTCCACCTCAACTCACTACGGGTCACAAATGGCATCATACTACATCTCACTCCCTTTCAACGTTTTCACAAAATTTGCACCATGAGGAGTGTCCTAGAAAAAAATTTCTTTTCTGACTACTTACGTCATCTTGCCATAAAACTTCTTTTCGCTCTTGCTGATTAAAAAGTTGGGTCGTGGCACGGCCACGCACCCGTTAATATTAACCTAATGTCACTCACCAAGTATAATCAGTTATCTATGCGGTCCTCTTTGATATTAAAACTAAAAAACTCTCTGGCTAGGAAAGTTATTGAATTACTCGCCCTCTTCGAGCGAGTTTACCCCAACTTACCAGGTCGCCACACAGTGAACACGTGTCTTACACAGGTTAAAAACATCAGTCGTGTTTAAATTGGTAAATATACTCACCTACTTTCTACATATATACATAAGTAGCACAACTAAAATCTTCTTTCAACAATTTCAACATTTTCAACATTTTTCAAAGTTTGGTCTGACCAAACTAAATCAAAACAAAAAGTTTAACAGTTTCAGTAATCAAACTTGGTTGAATAGTTTAAGTTTTAGCACACAAAGACAATCAAGTTTTCTCCTTCTCTCCCTCTCTGGTTTACGTCTTCACTTCTCCTTTTGTTTCCATCATCCTTGTTTCATTGCTTCTTGATCCTGATCTTCAGTTTCCTGTCTTCTAGAAATTTTTCGAATATGTCCATAGATTTGCGGGCTGTCCCCCAACTCTCCTGTTCCAACGGCCTCGGTTTGCAACAAGGTAGCAAGTCCACATTCACCTTTTGCTCCCGGTTCCTGCAAAAGCTGCTGTGAAGACACAGGCTCACATCCCGTTCTAGGTCAGCTCGTAAGACCTCTCACTTTTCAGTTATACAAGGTGCTCCAGCTACTCGCTTTACCGCCGTGGTAACTGCGTTTCGGTGCGTCAAGAATGCCCTTTTATAGGCTCCCGGTCCTATATCAAGCTGGAAAGATTGATAGGCTTCCGTGTTCCTAGACATATGACGCTTCGCGCGTTCATACATCCATGATGTCATCACTGCACGGAATCAAGGCATCAATATTTGCCTTGACCATATTCTTTCAATGGCTTTGGGTATTCTCAGAATCTTGCAGGTGGTTCTGAAGAGATCTAAGTTGCGGTTCATCTTAGCTGCAGGGTGTCGGCACGGCCGTATCCTGCTCACTTGTGCCCGCGTTGGCTTCTAACCACCTCACCGCCAGCATGGCACTCACCACCACGATCGACACTGGTTGGTTTTGATCGGGCAACCCCGTGGAGTACAACTCCTCCACGTCCCACACTAATACTAGATTCCCGCGTTTGGGGTACCACAACGTCTGCGCCAGGCAGTGGCAAGGATACTCCCCATGGGTCATTAGAATGTTCCTTCGGGTCCGAAACCCTGAGGCTCCCAGCAACGGTTCCACTTCCATCATTATTCTATGCACCTCGTCCTTTTCTTCTATGGTGGGGAATTCAGTGGGAAACGCTCCACTCGCTTTCTGCTTCTGGAATTGACTCACATTACCCTCGTTCAATCTCATGAACTCTCCACCCACTACGTCTTGCAACTCGCCTTCAGATCTTTTCGGGACGGCCCGAATGATCTTTGCCAATAAATCATACGACCTTTCCGACATTCTGGCCAACCTCACGCACTTTGGCACAGAGAAGGATTGGTCGACCAACACCTGTTGTGTCCTCAAATCCATCACCACCATGTGCGTAGGGTATCTACTATTGCAATATGGTGCAGAGCTCGAACCCACCAGACATCTCGAGCCAACAGGTCTATGATAGGCCTCACTATCCTTCAAATTCAGTTCATTTTCCAGAGCTTCTCGCCAGCCTCCGATCTTCTGCTATGTCTGTAGTGCTCCAGGGAATACTTCCACACTGAGGGACGTCACTAGCTCATGGGCACGCTCTAGGCGTTCCAGTGATTCTATCGAGCTCGTCATGCTGCAAATTCCAAGTCAGTGATCAAGTTTACTTCCGTTACCCCATGGCAGTCCGCGATCAACTCCATTCCACTCTTATCTGACATGCTCAACCTTCCATACAGTTGTGCCAATTGGCGATGCTGCTTGCTCAGCGTGATCAAGCAATGTTCCGAGTTACATACATGTCCGTCCATTCCACTATTGTGAGCTAGACAGGTGCCCTGTCTCAGCCAGTCACTCGATGTACTTCCTTCGGATGGTTCCGTGGATGGGTTGTTTTTCTGCTTCGTTACTTTTATGGCCAGCAGATGGTGTATCATGGCCAGATCGTGCAAACTCGCGTCATCATCCAAGTTCGACGAAATATCCGCCGTCATATCCCAGATTAAACCGGCGTTTGGATGTGGACACCAAGAAGGCTTCATGAGTTCTCACATGGTTACTAAGCTGGTTTTCGAGGGACCGTCCCTAGAACCACAATCGAAACTCACTTGCCCCTTCAGCTCGGGAACCGAGGGTTCGACCACTCGTTCCTCCAAAACAATATCCAGCTTGGGTTGTTCCACCATCAACATGCCAGTTTCCTTGACTCGCTCTACCCAGAAATCAAGTACTATAACTTGCTCATAGTCGAAGTACGCTTCCCTGGCTTCCTCATTCACGAAAGGATTATATGCCATCCCCGATAGGCCAGACACATATTGGAACGACTTCAACTTCCCTAGTGTTGCATAGTCTCTCTGTCCCCTGACTGCTTCAATTAACTCCCGGCTCACTCTTAATTCTTTGTTGGAATACCTTCTCACTTCTTCCAACCTGTGGTAGCTCTCCATGTCGTTCGACTCCTTGTTTGGTATGGCCAAAGGCATGTCCTGATACAGCTCCAGGAGTGCCCTCAGGAAGTTTCGTTCACCATCAACTCCCCCTTGTAGAATGGTTTTTATGCATTTTCCCAATACAGGAGTGGGGATACGATCCACCACGAACCATACAAAGCAAAGGGCATCCTTACGCTTAGCCCAGGCTATCGCAGAATCGTCTCTAGAAATCAACGTTCGCAGGGCTTCCATCAATTCCAGTTCCTGTTCCTTTGATTTTGAGTAGTTGTTGGCTTCATATTCCGCCTTCTTAATTCCCATCAAACACCAGGCCAATCGTACCTGCAAGTCAGTCCTGGTACATGGATAAGCTAGGTATGCTGCCACCGTCGCCGGCGCATGCATCGCCTCGTCAAAGTATCTTTGGAGGGCCGCCCTCCAAGAGATCTCTAGCAGTCTTTCTAGGCTGATTTCGTTTGCTTCTGAGGACATCACCGTGCCGTATTCATTCCTGTTCAAGTTGGAGTTCTCCGTCAGCTCCCTCAGATACTCCTGCATGGCTTGCTTCTCGTTCCAAGCCATCAGGTGCCCTCTCGCGGAATTCTTGGCCTTCAGAATCTCCACATAACCCCCTGCCGGATCTCCCATGTGGACTGAGTCTGGTACAGTGATTCGACTAAACTCGACCACGACGAGTTTTCCCTCCAGATTCATCCGGGCCATGTTGGTTCGCGAGGGCTTGTAATCATCAAGTCCTCCAGATCCACACTGAATAATGACCTCCATTTCCAGCTTAGTATCCGCCAGAGTCCGTGCATTTTTCTTTGATCTCGTGGCCGTTGTGGTCAAACCCGCCAATATCATAGGGGGTATCAGGTTCTCTTTTTCTCCCCCGGCAAGCATTGCACCATCTCGTTGCCCACTTTCGCCTGAATGAGCTACTCCTGCCAAGGAGGCCACCACTATGCTGGCTTTTGACTTCACCACTTTCTGGTTCACGGCTCTGCTTCCGGTCTTTCCCATTAAACGCTTCAGCCCTTTTTTAGCTCGTCTGACGGGTAACTTTCTCGTGATCGGCTGATCATCGGCACTGTCATCTGTAACTGACTTGGTCAGAACATCAGACTCTACGGAGTTCATTATTTTCTCCAGAACCTCGCGCATGATGGGTTGGTTTAATCCCACCTTCATTATGGACTGCGTCCCGTATCTGCGTATCACGTCCCATGTCCTCTCCATGAAATTCACTCGATTCCAGGTTACTCCCGTCTCACGTTCAAGTTCACTCTGGTATCTTTCCCACTCCTCTTCCGGTAGCGTGCTCAGGAAAGCTACCCTCATATTCTTCTCAATCTTCCTCCTCCTTGGTGACTCATGGAGCAGTTTCTGTAGGTCCCTCCTCCGGTAGTCCTTTGCCAGACTTGTTGGTTCCCCTGGGGATAAGCTGGCCAGCGCCTCCTTTGTAGGGGACATAAAAGACGATGATGTCATCAGCAATAGATTCCCATCGAATTTCCCGTCGTCGTCTCCACTAAAATGGTATTCCAGCAAGTCTCTCTCCAATGCTCCTAGGTCCATTTCACCCGACTTCTCTCCCTTTCCCTCCATGTGATCATCGTCCTGATCCATCCGCTCGTCATCGTTCGTGTCTGGTTCTGGCTTAGATCCCGAAGGGCCTTGTCGCATATCCATGCCCGAGTCCGGCCGTGCAGGTACGGTCAGATCCCCTGCATGATAGAATGACTCATCGTTCACTAGGAATTCTACCGACTCCTCGCTATGTGGCGCCAGATCATCCACTGTTATGTACGTGCCTCCTCTGCACTCTTTTGCGACCTCCAGGATTACTACCTTCACCTCCCCTGACCACTTCAATCTTGATAGATCATCTGCACATCATTCCACACCTCAGTCGAGACCTCTGGTTTCCTAGAAGGTGATGCTTTGAACTTCTTCCGGCTCCAAGCATCAGGAAATGAGAAGTCAAACGTGTGCGTGGCCGCAACGTTCCAACAGATGAAGCGCGGCTCCATCCCTTCACTCCACTTAAGCATTCTCTTCTCCGCATCACGGGCTGCTCCGATGCGAGGGTCTTTTACGGGAGATGTGACTCCCAACAACATCCTCCTTATCGGTGGGTATCGAGGGCATTGGTCCGGCAGCGGCCTGGACCCAGAAAGCCACGCTTGCTGGTTCTCTTTCACGTGTGCGTAGGCCTCTGGCAAAAATGGGACCCTCATCGCCTCTCCTGAATCCTTCACCACTGGTCGCAGATTTCAAAGCTTCGGGTTGAACTGGACATGGGAAAGGTCCTCGCGGCCCATTCGGTACTTAAAGTTGTTGTTGAAGTCCATCAACACCCAACCCGGCTCCGCTATTCTTCCAAATAGTCTATCGTCGCTGGCTAACCCTTTTAGCTCCTTCTGTTCCACCCAATTCAGCACGGAGCAATCCACTACCGAAACTAGGTTGACATACAACACCGAGTTTCTGTATGCCTTCACTTGTACATCGGGGAACGCAAATGACATCACGGGTCCATAAACCACCGTGACGACTCTCGTAGTCCATGAATCAGAGCCAGCGGATCGATCCGCATCATGACAGCCAGATCCATCAGCAAGGGCATGCCACAGTACTGTTTGCACTCACCCGCATCCGTCGCCACCTTATCCTCTCCTGCGATGCTCCTGTTCTGTTGCAGGAGATATTGGAGCAAGAGGATCCTCCAGTTCTTCATCTTTTTGAGCGAGGCGGTTTCCAACTGCGCGTTGAATTCACGACTGGTTCCCTGAAGTTGTTCTGGTTATCGCAATAGCACGAGCAGATCGCCTAACCGACCATACGTCATAGCGATCAGGTGAGGAGACCGTCCAACCTCAGGTCTGCCAAAGCTTGGGTGAAGAGATTCGCAGGTCCCTTCACGAAGTTCTCGTGACCAAATGTCACCTACAAGGCTAATATCAGGCCGATCGACAGTTTCCGGATATCCTTGACAAAGTTCGCAATCAGGTTCCGGGATGCCCTCGGGTAGCATGTTGACAAGAAGGATGGCGTCCATCCCACTCCCATTCCACCCAAGACAGCGTCTGATTGTTCATATTGTGCCCTCGTGGCCAAGATATCAGCTTGGAACTTATCCAATGACATCGTGTTCACGTCCTGCATCAACTGCAACATCATGCCCCCGGCTTTTTCCCTCTCGTTAAACAAATTTTTTAGATATCGTGTATCTCTTTGATCACCGCCGGTGCATGCTCGAATGCATCTTCCCCCAAGGTGCACAATCTCGGTGACAAGTACAACCATGCGTTGGTGTGTGGCTTCGTACGCAAAGCCAATGCCATGAGATCCTCTTCTGCCGATGTCATTTTTTTCTAACCGTCCTCCCCTGCTCATTCTCCGCATGATCCATTTGTCAGAACCAGAGATCATCAGTTACCTGTTGTACTAATAAATGATCGTCATCTATCCCTGGCCTCAATTTCAATAATCTGGCGAAGTTGGAAAGCTCAACCCCAGGACTTCATCCAGCACCAACCGAGTTGTGCTACAATCCTTGAATCCCTGTATGGCATTAGAAATGTCAGCCCAAATGGCAGGAAGCTCAGATCGGGATGGGTAGTAGTTGTTGGGGTCCATCGTTCTGTTTGGCGCGGGTATTATCACGCTGAATCGTCCCTCTGCTATCGTTGTGACCATCGTGTACACAAACTGAAGGGGTTCTGGCAATGTGGCGTACCCCGGTGATAATACAAAGACAACCTTCACCACATTTTGAGTGAAGCGTTGATTTACTGATGTCTCTACCTCAGCCATGGCCGAGAGCAATGTCAATATCGCCTCTCCTATGACCTCATTGCTCGGGATCGATCCATCCGTCAGACGGGACAACAACCCTCTGTTCTGCAGGTGATCATTTCGAGCCTGCAACCACTATCACCTGCGGTTCCATGCTGACTACCCTTCGCACACTTATCATCATGCCTGCTGATTGTCCCCAGTCCAACTTAGGCGCCGTCAAGAAAATCACATCAGGCCAAAAGAGAGAACGGGGCGTGTAGAGATACTCCGAAATGGCCACTATCAGGTATTTGACAGCCTTCATATCCAAGGGATCATAGGCGGCAAACAGGCTGTCACCGACTGGTGCCATCAGCCCTGCATATCTTTTGTCGTCTCCTTCCACCGAGGTCGCTCGGGGATAGTCTCTCGAATATTCTCTAGGCGCCTGGCCGGGTGGTTTAGCAAACTGCCTGTACATCTTGTGATGCTTGTTGTTGGGCTTATTCTCTGCCAGAAACTTACCCTTCCTAGCAGGTGGTGTCAGCTCTCTGGCTCTCCGACGGAAGTCCGTGAGAGATCGCGTTTTCAAGGGTCCAAAGGTATTGTCCTGAGGAAATCCATTGAGGTCCACGTACCTGAGCGTAGTCGCGGAGCTGAACTGTTCCTGTCCCGCTACCAGCCAATCCACGCCCGGTATTCGATACAATCGCGACACTGTGGGACCCTTGCATCCTCCCGACATGTCAATGTCTTCTTGTTCAACTTCGCGGACATGTCTGTCTTATATTGTCCCCAACCGTTGGGATCTGGACGGTTCCAAAGCAGCACACTGTTTGGTTCAACTCCCTCTGTCGGCACGATGGTCATCGGTTGACCTGTTGTCGAAGCAGGAGTTGCTGTAGCGGGAGTGTCGTTCCTCCTAGACACGGTCTGGGAGCTAATCCGGTTCTGATCAACCGATCTGCCAAGTCGGCTCTCCAACGGTTGAGTTCTGGGAGGAGGGGCAGTCCCCAACCTCGTTCTCACATCTGAGCTTGGAGTGACGGGAGCAGCTGCACCCGTTTCCCTTGCCAGGGGCCCGAGACGATTGGCGAGTGATTCTGGCACGTTACCCCTCACTCTACCTCCTCCAGTCGAACCGGTCCGAGTCAGTGAGCTGGTGCTCCTTAATTCTTGCTTCATTTCCCTCAACTGCGTCTGGAACACGTCTCCCTTGCTGGGTGTTGAAGCATATGCCGTCCCAGGTGAGCGTGAGGTGATCGATCATTCGCAGCATGTTTTCTAGATCCATGAGTCGCAGCTCGCTGGGGTTGATCCTTACCATACCGCGAGTCATCTCGTTCCACCGGGTCACGGTACCATTCATAAAATCTGCAACCGGCGTGCCCACCTCCGGGTTCTGTGGTATCGTGCATAGAACCACAAGTCTGGGTCTGTACTTCTCCTTCAGCTCATTCAGAAGGCAGACCAGTAGGGGTTCCCACTTGCCCTCTGGGGTTACAGGGGCCCTCGAAACGTCATTGGTCCCGAGCATTATCACCAACGTGTCTAGGTGATCCTCTCCCTGGAACTCCATCATTTTGATGACTTGAGCTACGGAAGCGCCTCCAAAAGATAGGACAGTAGTCTGCTCGTTGACAAAGATCTCGCTTAGATCTCTCACTGAACTGTCCCCTATAACCAAATGACGACTCCCTGAGGGAATGGCCTGGTTGATTATGGCGGGGTTCAAGCCCATGCCATTCAAACAAGCACGAGGATGCTCCGTGGCCACTTGCACGAACTGGTTGCGCACCGTTAGATTCTTTCTAATATCAACAACGCGAGACCTCTGAATCGTCCCGTGATGCGCAGTCCCTGCTGGTACTACAGTTCGGGGTGTTCTCTCCGAGCTGCTCGAAGAACGATCGAAGCGTTGGGAAGGGACGACCCTACCCAGCGTCCGGCTAGTGGTCCTATTGATCTCGTTCATAGCTGCTTTGGCTACCTGATTGAACGACTCCTGGAACTGAGGAGCGAGATAGGTGCCCGAGGGGTCCGGTATCGTATTTCTCGAGTTGGGAGCAGACTGTGATGTCTGCTGAGGAGCCTCGGGCTCTCTCGGTGCGCACAGTTCCTGTGCCCTCGTCCTAGGCCGTGTGTCCCTGGATGCCTCCGAGGAGTTCATCGTAGCCAGAACCTCCGGTGACACTTGACTCACCCTCGCCATATATAGTTCCTTCAGATGCTTTATCTCCTCCTCCTTGTAGGCTATTTGCAGGTCTTCAAACTTCTTCTTCCATTCGTCCCTTTCTCGAGATATTGTCCTGTACTCCTGCAACTTGGCACACAGCTCGTTCTGATCCCTTTCTTTCTTCTCCAAGGTCTCGATCGTCTCCGTATCTCGATCTCGCTCACCTTCACTCTCTTGAGAGGAGGAGCAGCTATTGGAGAGTCTACTGAGTGTGACGGGCCCGGTCCATCACGTAGTCTTTTAGCTCCGATGAGCGGCTGCGCAGGCTGAACAGGCAGGGGCATCTCACCTAGCCGGTGATCCCCCTGCTCGCCTAGTCCCGGCTCACGAACCAAGTCGTGTCTGGACATTTCCCCTCGGCGCCATCTCATCAATCGATTTCGACCTCTCTCGGCGGTCCCGGACTCACCGAAGGCCAGCATCAACACCACTTCCGTGGGCGATTCCCTCGACCCTCTCGTCCCAGCGATAGATCTCGTCTAGAGTCGCTCCTAGACTCGCTGAGAGGAATTCCATTAATTCATTTGTATCACCCCTTTCTATCGTGTTGATTCTCGTGTCGTGAAGTTCCTTCAAGTTTGTTTGATTCACTAAACAAGATTTGATCAATCAAGATCTAAAAAACAAGTCACGACTTAAAATCATTTCATGCGGTTCCATTTTCAGGATAAAACATCATTCACATTTTTTCCTTTAAAACGATCCATTGAAAATTTTCTTCGTTACTGATTTAAAACTTAGCACCAAGGTGGATCGTCCACCTTCAACCTTATCGAGGTAACACGAATGAGCGCTGTCACCTTCAATACTTGGAGTGTTCCAGGTCTTTCAGGATACAAACATCACATAAAACATACCCTAACAATAACTTAAAACATAAACATCATATATATACATTATTACCTAAAAGCATAATCCCTAGTAGCTAACCTAACTCAATCCTAATCTCTATAAAGTGAACTTAATAAAAACCACTTATCGCCGAATGCAACTCCTAGCATATGCTCAGATAGTACGTTTTATGTAAGTAAACCTCTATGTCAGTTTCTGAAAATATCACGTGTATGAGGTCGTACAACTCTCTCGAATGTAGTTTTCCCCTATTGGGATCATAGACTGGTTGGTAACGAGATAGTGGTCATTCCTCTCTCAACCAGAAAATCCCTAAGTCGAGTCAAGGTCAATACCAAGCTCTCTGGATCTACGTGTTGCCTATCAGTGGCCTTAGTAACCAGGAATTACAAATATTTCCCTGGTATCTGCGATGCAACAGGGGGCAGCCCTATCATCCCTCCCACAACAGGCCTCTGTTTACATAAAAACTCGATGTTCTTATACTCTCTTTTGAAATCAGCCGCTAGTGCTGTTTTGAAGCTTACCTCCGCGGTTGTCGCTATAGCGCATGTACGTTCTGTGAGTATGAAATCGTTGTCCGTTATGACGATATTGTTTGAATAATAGTTCGGTAGGTCAAAATAAGATTCAAAAATTCGTCCAAAAGGTGGTTTTTCAGCGTTCTCGCCCTCTGTCTCCAGTTCTCCGGTTTCTCTTGTCGATTTTAACTTTTTAATGATCAGGTTTTCGGTGTGGGTGAGTCCTACCCCCACTCCCCGGAAAAAAATATCCTTCGACGTCGCCGTCGATCATCTAAAGCCGAGCAGATCGAGGTTGGATTGCGGAACGCGTAGAGGGCCATCTGGAGCGACCCAGTTGGACTCGGTTTTGTCATGGCTGACGTGTTTGATGCCGTCTTTATCGACATCCTGACTCGTCAAGATTGTCTCTTTAGGATCAGCCGGCAGATCGTGGAGCCCTTCGAGCACTCGCAAAATCGTTAATTCTTGCTCATGAGTCTGATCCACGTCTGGTTTGAACTCTACTTCTGGTTCGGAGCGATCGTCTATCCAATCTTGATCCATGTCATTCACCAAGTCGATCTCTCTTGGCACCGCTACTTCATCCAGTCCCACCAGCGACTCCATCATATCACTTAAAACTATCCTGTCTATGACGAAACCCTCGCCATACGGGTTGTACTTCTTCTTATCCCTTCCCTTCTTGCTCTGGCGTGTCTCCATGGTGAGAGGAAAGTCAGGTTGTATTCCTTTGTCAATTTCAGTCTGTTCTGGGCAGTCCCAGTCCTCTTCGGCATAAGGTAGAGTTTCGTCATCCACCTCTACTCACTCGGTCAACTCTAGGTCCAGTGGTAGATCGCAATCATCCACCACCTCATTTCCGTCGTTTTTGTCGCGAGTACCTCTTTCATTCACCTCACAAGCATGATCCACTATCAGATAGTCTCCCTCTTCCATGTCCGCTGGGATGCACCAGTCCTCTGATGAGGCAATGTGCGGCTTGATGTTTTCGTAATGAGCTACTCTTCCTGTGCTCAGTCGATTAAACCGACCTCCTTGGTGCACTTCTGCCACGGTGAAACTACTTCCTGGAATACCGAGACGTAATCGCCAACTGAGTAGGCTTTTGCATCGGCAGTCCATTTATCAAACCTCCTTTTTGTCTAATGTGTTCCTCCTGCATAAGTCATTGAGGTCCTGTTGTCTTCTAATGACATCCCGCGCACGTACGTTTGCGGTCCTGTTCTCTTCCCTTCATATTCAGGGTAGAAAAACGTCAACGGAAGCGCTTTTTCGTGACCAGTTAGAATCATATGCGGACTTATTCCCGTGGTGGAATGCACTGTGCTGTTTTAAGCACCCATCACTTGCGGCAAGTGTCTATCCCAGTCATCCATGTAGTGTGAGCAATAAACTCTCATCATGGATACCAGCGTGCGATTTTGCCTCTCGACTAGGCCATTCGTTTGCGGGTGATAAGTGGTCGAGTGGGCCTGTGCTACCTGCGACCTTTTCATTAACTCCTTCGTGAGATCACCCACGAATGCTTTGCCATTGTCCGATTGGAACGTGATGGGGCAGCCGTGCATCGCTATCCACACATTTATCAAGTGATCGCATGTTTCTTCCGCTGATGCTGTCATGCAGGGTTCTGCCTCTGCAAATTTCGTAAAATGGTCAATCATTACCAGTACCTGATTGTAACCCGTGGCTGTCATGCATATCTTCTGGTGATCAATCTGCACCACTTCATTTAATCCCGATGATTCTATTGACTGCAGAAGGAATCTTAGTTTCCTGGGGTCCTTCGCCTGTTTGCACGACAAGCACGCAGAGATCCACTTTTCACAAGCCTTTTTCAAACCAGGCCATTCGAATAGTTTCTGTATCCTGTTGTACACTTTGTCCACGCCTTGATGGCCCATCTGGTCATGTGAACGAAAGAGCAATTCGGTCTGGTATAACTGTGGTAACACTATCGAGTTGTACTTGTAAAGGACTTTATCCTCCTCTTCACGTTTACAGGCTACGATTCCGTCTTTGTTCAGGTACAACAAATCTTTTTTTTTCAGGTAGAACTGCTTCAAGATCTTGTAGCTGTCTTCTTCCAAATCTCCTTTGTCAGGTGCTCCATTCTCGATCCATCTTTCAGATTGCTCGCCATTCTGTCATTTCGTTGAGCCCTTAGGAGGTCCGACAGCCGGTATCTGGCTTTCAGATACGTCTTTATTACGTTTAATTGCCCGCTCTTTATCTCCGGAGCATAAGCATCGTCCATCAATTTGACGCAACATATTTTCTTCAAAGGCGATGCTTCCTGCACGGACGGCACGAGATTGGTACGGACGACCGTACCATGTGGCAGTAATCTGGTTGGGCGTTTCGAAACTGCTATCAGCTCGAGCTCATCGGCGGCATTATCCACCACAGTGCCCTCCTCGTCGGAGGTGTACCTGTCTGTGTCCGGATCCTGATGCATTTCTCTGTCGAGCCCATGCTGCTTCCAGTCCACCAACAAGGAACGAATCGCAATCTTCGATACATCAGAATTGGAAGTAGTCTCGGATGTGTTGTCCCAGGACTGAGGCCTCGAGTCATCACTTGAGCCAAATGATTCCACATCATCATGTTCCAATCTGTCTGTGATGTTTCTCGACTCCCCGGACAAAACTCTGTCCCGTGGTCACTTTGAATCCGACTCCCCGGACAACATTCTATCCCTTGGTTGTTTCATCAACCTCTCCCCGGACAAGTCGTCCTGCACGGGCCCGAAAGTTCCTGACTCCACGGACATTGTCTCGTCCCCGGAAGAACAATCTGAGCTCGGATCGTACTCTTCTTTTGCATCTGTGAAACGTACTTTTCACGTGAAGCTGGATTTCGACTTGACCCTGACTTCCTCAGTGACTTGGATCGGGGTCGGTTTCCCACGTTCTGTGAACGAAGTCCTCAACAAGACATCCTTCGGCATTGAGGTCACCAGCTGGTTCACTATCGGCCGGCAATCCCGTTCCACATTGCGACCGCGAATGATCACCGGCCTCTTCTCAGTTTTCTCAGTTACGGTCAATCGCTGCATGGTCTCCATCCACTCACGATCATGTCTGTCGACTTCTCTATCCAGCAAGTCACGAAGTTTCCCCATGACGTCCGGCGCCACATTCACTGTCCTATTTAGCAGATCTATGCTGTTTATACCCAACCTGGTGAGCCCCTGCTGTACCAGATTGGATCGGACTAGCAGATCCAGCGGAACGGGTTCACCCCTGGCTAAAACCTTTATCTCAGCGGCCGTTTCCACTGGAAGTTCAGTAGGGTGTCCTGGTATAGGGTGCCCTGACTTATCCAGCCATCTAGTGAGTGGTAGTTTGTCGTAGGTCTCCTTGTCTAGGAATGAAAACCCGTCTTTGACCTCCGCTTGGTTCGCCTTCTTTTCTTCGAGGCGCTCATAGAATTCTGTTTTCTTACTGAGGCTATCAGCATTCTGATGCTTGTCACGGGTACGGTGCTCTATGATCATGTGGTATCCGTCCAGGCGCACGATCCAACGACCAATATAACTTTGGTCCATCGAATAGGTTTTCAGCCATACTTCATCTCGGTATCGCTCAAGACCTCACTTCCGTAGGCTATTGACAGAGAACCGTTCTCCCGTTCCACTCTGGCTCCTGGTAAAGTATGCCTGATATCGCAACCACTGATGCATCCGTGTCTAACACAAACATCCCCTTCTCTGTTGGCATGCCGAGGACAATTCGCAAAATTCAAGTTTAATGTTTTCAAATGAAACTTGTGCCTCATCACTTCAAGTGAACTTTTTGCCTTTGTTTCTCATCAACTGTTGCATGGGGTATATCTTATCGGCGTATCCCTTGATAAACTCCCGATAATAGTTAGCAAACCCCAAAAAGCTCATCAGTTGTGTATCTGTCTTGGGCGCCTTCCGGGTCAAAACCGCTTTGACCGCTTCGGGGTCTGGTCTCACTCCATGCTTATCCACCAGGCGGCCTAGATACTTTATGGAGTCTCTGAGGATTTCACACTTCGAGGGTTTACATTTCAGTCCCGCCTGCTTCATGCAAGTAAACAACTCATCCAACCTCTCTATGTGATCCTCTAGGGTTGGCGTTGCAATCACGACATCATCGACGTAACACATGATGAGTTTCCCGTATTTCTTCGTCACACTCGTGAGTACCTGCGCCATCAGTCGCTGGAATGTGGCCGTCGCGTTGCACAATCCGAACGGCATCCTCTTCCACTGGAACAACCCCAGCTCGCACGCGAAGCCCGTTTTTTCACAATCTTGCTTTCGGAGTGGCACTTGCCAGAACGCCGAGCCCAAATCTAACGTCGTGAAGAACTTCGCGTCTCTCAGCTTGGATAGGCTCTCATCGATGCGGGGAATCGGGTATGCGTCCTTTAAAGTCACCGCGTTCAGATAACAGAAATCACTACAAAACCTGAGTTGCCCCCCTTTCTTTTTGGCCATGACCACGCCACAAGCCTACGGGGACTTCGACGGCTCGATCATCTCGTACTCCATTAACATCTCGATTTCCTTCCTGCACGCTTCCGACTTATGAGGGGTCATTCTTCTCGCCCCTTCCCTATGAGGTACCGAGCCCTCTTCTATCTCAATCTCGTGTTCTACAAAATTACAGCAACCTATGTCGGCCTTATGTTTCGAAAAAACGTCTGCGTTCCGACTTAGCACCGCCCTGAGCGAATCTAGTTCCTTGTCTGATATTTTAACCTTCAAATGTTCTATCTCAGGTAGGACCGGTTTATTCGCTGCTAACTCTGTTTCTGTCTGTCTCTCGGAAAAATTCGAACAACTAGACAGCCCACCATCTGTTTCCTACTTCATTGAAAACAATTTCCTAGAAGATTTCAATTCATTTACTCTCTTCAGTATACATTCTTGGTTAGCATGCATGGACATTTAGTTACATCAAACTTTTTCAAGTTCTCCACACCCTGAAAGTCTGTGTTCAGAGGCAATGCGTAGCCAAGTTTCTTTCCCCTCTGTATTGTCACTGTTGTTGCTTCTGCGTTCAACAACACACTCACACACAGTCCGCTCTGAGTGAGTGAGAAGCGTCTTCCTAAAATAGCCGAGCTCTTTTTGTTTGGATTTGGTACCAGGCACACTTGTCTGTCATTACTGAGTTCATTAAGATTCCTCATCCTAAAAGTCGCTACCACGGCTTGGTTTGGTTTCAATCTCACTTTTCGATCAAGAAAAATTGGCACCTTAGCCTGGTTAATTAAGATCTTATTAATAGGTTTCTTTTCATACTTCCTCTCTCGATCTTTGATCCTGATCAACCCGTCATTGAGGTCGATCGTGACATCAAAGTTGCGTACGAAGTCCCTTCCCAGGATGAATTGATCGGATTCGTCCAAATTTTACACCACCAGGAAGCTCATCCATCCAAAGAATTCTTCCCCCAAGCTGCAGTGATATAATAGGGGTCCGTCCTGTCACATAGATTGCTCCTTGATTGGCAGCTGCCACTCTGATGTTTGTCGGTATCAGATCCGACCTGTCAAAGCCCATGTCAGTCCAGGTTTTGACTGGCATGACACTGACCACTGCACCAGTGTCTAACAGTCCTTTCACTGAAAGTTGTCTGCCCTGCACATCTAGCACATGTGCTGCCAGATCGGCTTCGCAACCTATGTGGACCGCATCCTGTTCAAGCATTGCATTTTGTCCTATTCGTCGCACCTTCAGCTCTTCTTGGCCAATATATATCCGACCTACCTGATCACACGCATCAGTTACGTGAGCTTTTGTGAAGATTTTGATACCGTCCACATTCATCAGAATCGGATATGGGCCATGGACCTCGATGTAATGTCCATCCACTCTCATCAGCCTCGGACCTCCTGTCGTGAGCAGCGCTCGCACTGCCCTGGAGTCCAGCTTGGGATCTTTCTCCCTCAGATAGTCTGCATAAATTCCAGGTGGACTAGTGTAATCTCGGATGGTTCACTCAAGTTCTTGACTACCTGGTGTCCTGCGACTGAGATAATGGACATTATCTTCGTCTCTTCTTTCGTCATTCCGAACGTTCTACCAGATATGACATTCAGTTTTAGTCCCTGCTTTCTGGGTTCCTGTTTGTCCTCTTCTTCCGTCGTTTTACTCAGAATGTTAAACTTTTCCCGAAGATCTGTGCTTTCCAGTTCCGAACTTACCAATTGCTCCACTTCTTTCGTGGCTAGCTCCTGTTTGACATTCTGTAACGCTATCCTTGCCGCCAAACCATAATCTACTTTGAGTGGGCCGGCCGACTCTGCCTCCAGGTTCGAGGCTACTACCTCGTCAGGCAAGGTCTTCACCTTCTTAGTCGTAAAGGTGCTCGGTGTCGTCTCTTTTCTCGGAGACTCGGCCTCGTTCATCAGACGTGCTTGACTGCCTTGACACCCGAAAGCGTCTCTTCGTGGCGGGGGTGTTTCGCGTCCGCCACTGCATTCCAAAACTGAGTGCAGTCCGACTTGAAGTGTCCCTCCAAATTACAGAAGAAGCACCTCGGTCCATATTTCATGATGAGCCCTCTAACGTTATCTTCGTGGTCCTCGTCGGTCGCATCGACGTCGTCGAGAAAGTAGCCTATTGCCTTCATGTTCTGTTTGTAAGCAGAACACGCGGAAACAAGATAATGTCCATCGAAACAAAATTCGCACAAGACCTCCTCTTATCGATGTCGTCGCGAGGTTTGTACCAACTGGAGTTCGCGCCAGTGTTTGTTCCGCTGTAGTTACCATAATTGCTGTAAAGTTTTTGCGCCCTCGGTTTTATGAGCAAGTATTCACGTGACTTCATACGCAAATCATCAGGCTTGGGTACCTGGTCAAGCGACAGGGTGAAGTGTGTGGCTAACATCGTTTTCAACTCCTCACTCTTTACTCCGTCCATGAACTTCGAAGCAATCGCCAAGTTGCGCTCGGATATTCTCTCATCGGGATTGCTTCTCCTCCTAAGCAATTCAAGGTCGTCCAAAAATTTTCTATGGATTCGTCATCTCTTTGACGCCTCTTTTCGAACTTCACCATAGCCTGGTGCCCTTGTACTCCAAAGCCGAAACGATTCAGCAGGATGTCGAATATCTTGCGAGCGCTGTCTCTTCTTTCATTGGCTCTTTTCGCCATTACACAAATTAGGGCAGTACCCTCCAGGTTGCTTGTTAGTGCGCTACCTTCCTGTTTCTTGGAGAGACTCTCTTCTTCAAAGTGCAACTTCACCTCTATCCAAGTATCAATGCAGCCGTCTGACTCGTCTTTGTATGATTTCGGCTTCTTCAATGTCCTTCTTGACCTCTCTCCTCTCTCGGTTGACTTTGAGAGCTTGGTGATGAATGTTTCGAGGGATCTATTCAGAGGTTCAAACATCGAGGCATACATCGTTGTGTCCTGCGAGACTGTAGTCAGATCTGGCATTGACCTGACTTGTGGCACAGTGGGCCACCTTGTCTCCGGGGAAGCATCTGTTTCCGGCGGGACTGGATTCGTCCAGCCAGGCCTCGAGGGGGCTGCCCTGGGCAGCTCCCTATTCCTAGATTCGTAGTTCGTTCTCGAAATTTGCTGGGCCCCGGCATAGCTGCCTGCACCATCTCCATCATTCGCTTGGCGTGAGCGCTCCTTTGGGTTGGAACGCTCCTCCCGATTGCTCCCACTTAAGATCTCGTCAAGCTTCCGCATCATTAGGTCAGTTTTGGCATCTAACCTTTTTTCCAGGCTAGTCATCGTATGAGCGTAGGTATTGTCATGATCGTTCAACAATCGCTCGATCTCTCTTGTCATCCTAGTCTCTCTTTCCTCTGACTCCTTGTTTGCCTGTGCCAAGCTCTCCGCCAGGCATTGATTGGTGTTGCGAATCAATTAAGCCTGATCGACTCTCACCTGCGATTTCACGTGCGTCAGTTCATCTAGCAAATTCTCTCGACCCTGGTGAGCTCTCTCGTCAACTTGATCTATTCTTTTAGTCATGTCCCGTCTCAGTTCATCCAGACCAGTCATTAAGCCAGCAAACATGTCACTTATATCGCCAGCTGTCCCCAATGGCGGGGTTAGTCCCAGAGAAGATGAGGTCAACTGCGGTTGCAGCCTGGTATTTGATGACGCGCCGCCCTTTTGCTTGCCCATCGACATCGTCAACCTGTCGAACGTTGAGGACGCTCCCATCGTTATCCCATCTGACATGGGCCTGGTCGGCGAGGCGGACGACGCCTTCTTGCTCATGTCGTTCGTTGGGCACGGCGTGAAGTTCACATCCGGATTGGTTATCTCCGGATGGTCATAACTGAAAGACAGACCTTCAGTCCGTAGTGACGCCATGCGCTCATCGTACAAGGACTTCCAGCTTTTCTTGGCCTTCGAACCCGTTTGTTCTTCACTCGGGCTTATACTCGACATCATCGCGTTCTTGCTCTGCTTGGCCAGAGATGAGTGGGTATTGGCTGGATGTGAGAGTTCTTTTCTCCACTTATGACTCTTAGTCTCCGATTTGGACATTCCCCTGAATAACATTTCCTCTCGCGGCTCGACCTCGGAACGCTCCGAGGCCTCCTCCGTCCTCTCGACTTCATCCCGTTCGAGGTCCTCGCTCGGCTCAAAGTCGGGTCGAATAAGCGTTCGTTCCCCTTCGTCAAAGGGGTCCACAAGTGTTTCGCTCGTTGGGCCGGCCTCGGTGCTCCGCCCTTGATCGCCATCGAGGTTCTTCTCGCTCCTTAGTTTCATTTCGCTCACTGAAGGATCAGCTTGACCTTTAGTCGATTCGTTTTCAGCAAAAACGTCGGAAGCGCTGCTAAACGAAGATTGGCTACGCCTAGCTTAAAATTTTCGCGTGCTTCCCTTGCTCAGCCTGGGAATCTTAGTAGTCGATCCTAACGAGTCCCTACGCTGCATTTTTTGTAATAAACAGTAATACTCTCACAAATTACTGGCAATGCACACGTACCGCAAACAAGTTCAAGTTAAATTACTTAACGCTGCCTACTCGATCTCGTAAGTATCAAAAATGTCTCTTGTATTTCTCAATGATAAAATTAGTGACTCAGCTAAAGTTATACACAGGGCCTACTCAGTATTGATATAATGCTTATTCAACCCCGTTGTATAGTGTAACAGTATCACAAAATTTTCACAAGATATAATCAACACACAAAACACAATTGATAATCAGATAAGAATATCCTACAGGTGACAGCGACCTTTCGTCAGTATCAATTTACCGCCACAGTCTTATCAAGTCACTGCTTTGTTAAAATCAAACAATCTTTTGTAAAAAACAGTGATGATTCAGGAATAAATAAATAAAACTTAGTCTTAAAGAAAAAGACTTCCCTCGATCGGAACACTCCGAAAGAACGAAGCCCAGGACACAGTCTTCTCAAGTGAGTGTGTAGTTGCCTAATACATCCACCGAGGTCTTCTTTTAGGTGTCCTGCGATTGCCTAAGCTGTCCTACTAAGTAGCTCAAGGCAACCCTGATCGAAAAACTTCTAAAGTCTATGAAAAATCTACCCCACGCCCGGAACGCTCCAAGTGCTCGAGAGCAGGGAACAAATTTTCTTTCCAAGTGAGTGTTTATTTGCCTAATACACCTACCGAGGTCTTCTTTTATGCGTTCCCGGATCGCCCGAGCTTTCCTATCAAGTAGTTCAAGGCAACCACACAACCAAAATCACAATCAAAAAAAATTTTTTGTTCGGGTACTTCTGATACACCCGATCTAGAATCCAAAGTTGATCACAAATTTCTGGGTCAAATGGGCTTCTGTGATCCTAATATGCACGCCCGTTGTTAGTTGACCTTTTATCCCAACCCTAAATGGATATTTTCCGTTTCTCAAATTGCCCCAGAAGGTTTCCCTAAGTTTTCAATAAGGAGGGTTGCTAAGAGGTTTAAGTCACTTCGGAGGGTTACTTCGGAGGGTACCTTAGTCACCCAAGAGACTTCGAAGGGTCCCCTTTAACTCACTAAGTAGGGTCAATAAGAGGCTTTATATGCTCCGGAGGGTTACTTCGGAGGGTTCTTCCAAAATTTTCAAATTTTTGAACCTCACTTAGAAGGGCCTTCAACTAGCTTCAGGAAGCGCCAAAACAAGCTAAATTCTCTATAGTGGGTTGTTTTACTTTCTCTGGAAGGTCTCGTGGAAAATTTCCACTAAGGAGGGTTGCTAAGGGTTTAGCTGACTCCGTAGGGTTACTTCGGAGGGTTCCCCAAAAATCAAGAAAAAGGGTTTTTTTTTTACCGCAATAAAGCCTCCGAATGCGGTGTAACTGACTTAAAACCAGGTTGGCTGACACGGTCTACCTTCCCAGTAGGATAAAAAGGTGATCTTATAAAATTTTCTGCCGCTCGGAGGGTTCCCTAATATTTGGACCCTCCGAACCTACAAATTCTAAAAAAAAAAAATTTCCGAGATTATCAACCCAAAACCGGTTGCGGTCCGAAAAAATGGTCAAAAACGTCGACTTATGGTACCAAAATTATCCCGATCGGTTCGCTAGTCTTTGAGAAATCGTCAAAAACGCGTTTGTCAAAATGGCCTTTTTTCACCACCTATATAGGTTCTGAAAGACTTTTTCCCCAATTCCGGTTAAAATTGCCTAAAAATAATTGAAACGAGCGTAGTAGCCCCGTACGGCACTGGAACAATGCAAAAAAAACCGGACCAAAATTGGTTTGGAGACAAAAATTTGGCCAATAATTATCAAATTTGGACCCTCAGATTCCTTCCTTTTCCAATCTCTAAGTCGTTAGCTCTATCCACGGAGCTAGTCGGAGGGTTACTCAAAAATTGCTCTAGTAACCGAGATTTTTATGCTAGCACGCTCCTAACGCAAAAATTTTTATTACTCTAACTCTAAAAACTCAAAAACTCGATCCCCAAAACAAGTTGACAAAATTCGGAAAATTATCAAAATTTTGATCAAAAAATTTCTGTTTTTCCTAACTTCTGATGAATCCTTTTTCACGTGGTTTCTTTAGTCGGGGGGATCGAACTACGTAGCAACTCCCTACATAAAATTTTTTTGCTGTTCGGAAAAGCTCGGATATCCAAAATTTTGGGGGTCTGCAGTTTGGTCGAAAATCAGTAATTTTCGATAAAATTGGATGTTTTTCGGGTCTAAATAGGAGATAAGCAATATATAGTACGGACAATAATCTTTTAGCAGTCGTTAATGAATAATACTATACCCTCTTTTGCACCAAAATACCCGAATTAAGACCCTTAACTCGGAAATTTGTGATCGACATTTGTTTTAATAAAATTTGTTTTAATGAAATAGTACCCGAACGATGTTAAAATTGTTTCAACGATACCCAAGAGTCGTTGTGGATGTTGTCTCTGATGTCCCTGTTGAGTGTGGAACACGTCGGTCAGCTTGCCACTCTACCCTCCGGTCACCGGCAAAATCACCATTAACGTGCTTAAATACTCAAATTACACTCAAGGTTGGTTACCCAACCCTTCACCAAAACACACAATCTTTCTATCAGAAACGATATAAATCAATCTGAAACAACAACAAACAGAAAGGTCAGATCACATCTCGTCCGGAAATAACATATTAACTATCACTTTATGTTTTTTACTGTTTTTGGTCTTTTTTGGATTTTTTACTGTTTTTTGTACTTTTTTATTTTCAAGTAAACTTATTTTTGGCTTTTTCTTGGTTATAAACTATTTTTGTTTGGTTTTACGCTTTCTCTTTAATTTTTTTTGGTCCCGAAACCTTGGGATAAGTGGGCTCTTGACTTCCCACCTAACCCTCTGGCCCTCGGAATTTTTGGTCTAAACTAAGTTAAAAAGCTAAATAGTACTAGGCGGAGGGTACGCACCTTCCCCCTAGTACAATAACGGTCATTAATTTCTCTAACTCGGGCATACGCCCGGAGCGGAGGGTTCGTCGCTGAAACGTTTGCTGATCATGATGGTCTCATGCCTTTAACAGGCCCACCCAGGAGTGCCATAAAAACGTCTATGTAACATTCGCCCAAATACTACACAGCGACGGAGCGTAGAAAAAGTACCTATTAACGACTGGCAGGCGTCAGTTACCTTAATCCTACTCGTTTTTCACCGTCTCGACCTTGCCAGTTGACTTTCTGGTCTGTTTAGGGCTAAGTAAGAAGTTACATTTTTTAGGCCATCAGTCAAACGACTTTTGATCAGCTTTCGTTTACATGCGAACACAACCACATAGCTGAGTCTCGGATCGTCAGACTACGTGATTGCTATTCAAAACACGGCTCGAATATCCTATTTTATCATATTTTTGGTGACAATTCTATATTAAATCCATTGGAGATGGATTGACCCTTTCCTCTTCCTAGCTACTCATATTCTAAAATATCAAACAATACCGGTGTTAATTCAAAGTTCTATGGCATCAGAGTAGCTAAAAAGTCAGTTTATTACAGTCTTTCACCATATATCAGTCTCTGGGGGACCAAGCCTCCGCTTCCGCGTTCTCTATGTAATAACGTCGTTTTTATTCTCAATTCGTGGCACGGGAGGGTACTGTTCTCCACTATTCCCCACCGAAGCCTCCTTTCCCAATATCTTTTTCTGTTAAGGGTCTTATCGTGCGTGATCGTCACGATAAGAGGCTTCGTTTTTCTGTGTTCTCGTGCGACTGTTTTCTTTTCTATTTGGTGTTGTTGTGCTTTTCTCAATTTTTTTGGTCAAAATGGCCGTTTTTCGTATTTCTGAGAAATATCCGTTCCTCAAAGGAAATTTTGAAAATAGAAAATTCTAGAATATTTCGACCCTCCTTTCAAGCACTTTTTCGTTGTTAAGGCCTTTTCTCTCTAATTCGTGCTTCGCCGGAAGGTTGCGCTGTGCCAATCTGGCCGAATGGCACACTTCTTGAATTACAAATAAGTTCAAATGTAACAGTCGCCTACTTCGGTCACATATGAGGCTTAAGAAGAATAGGCCCTATAACCGTTGGCTCAAGAGTCAGGGACACTATCTCTCGTGTTTTTCTACCTCAAAAAGGTCGGAGCCAATTCGGTTCGCTTGCGAAATGAGACTAAAAACCCGTTACAGCTTAAAGGCCACCACCAAAATACCCCCCATTCTAGAAAAAAAGAACGTCGCCATACTTAGGTCTCAAAATACCCAAAATACACGAACGCCGTTAAAAACAGAGTCGGAACAATCCGCACAGGTACTTTTTATTAGACAGTGGAACTTTGATCCATTTCAGATGGATCAACCTAAAACTCTCCTTACCTCAACATAACAATCATAAAACACACTCGAGAAAACTAAATTGGGTACTCACATACCAGCACACTCAAGAATTGAGTAACTTAATCAGTAAGCAACTTGAGAATTAAGTATGATAACTTGAGAAGTTTGTTACTAATTAATTTCAACAAGGGAAATAAGTTTTAACTCAAGAATTGAAGTTTTTGTCTGAACCATTGGGACACCCCAGCTGTCCACCTTTCCACTGAGGGTTCACTCTAGTTCAGCTCGAATAAATGTATTCTCCTTCTGTAATCACTCCTTCTCCTACTCGCGTTTATTTTGTATCTGGAAATTGCGAATCGCAACTTCCCACTGCTTTTTCAAGTACTTTCTCGCGATTGTAAATCGGATGTTCTGATCTTCTATTTCTGAGATTTTCAGTTTTCGCGAGAAAGTTGAGCATGCCAGGCTCAATTCGAATTTTTGAAAAATTAAATTTCTCCCCAAAATTACGTACTTCGTATTCCTCAAGGTCAAACTTCCAAATATGACCGACTGGCACATACTCCCCGGACTCAAGATCGATGTCCTCATCGCGTGTTGACGCCTGCCAGTGAGTCCCCAGAATACCGAGTGTTGCTCAAGATACAGTGCCAGTGGTCATTTACAGAAGTTTACAGCAGACTTAAGTTTATCTACATCCCAAAATTCACCACTATATAAAATTGTCACACTATCGCTGAATAGCAATCAAAATTTTCATATACCTTCACCTTAAATATCCGCTTTTGAAGCTTATGATTAAAATCAGGAAATTGTCATGCAACATTTTGATTTATAGCATATTAATAACAATACTTTTTTTCGTTAAAAATTTTTTTTCGTGACCTCGGATTTCATCCAAGTTTACACTCGAGCCCCTTCCTTTCCCTCTAAAGACTCAAGAAACCCACATTGAGCTCCCTGCTCACTTCGTATTCCTAGACTTCGAAGTGCTAGGACCTGATGCATTTGACACCGTGATCTGCCTTAGTAGTGCTTCCTCATCATCGGAGCTGATCACAATTTCTTCCCATGCTCTCTATTGTTCGAAGGATCGCACCTGCAACTCGTTGCCTGATTCGGTAAACCTTTCGTTTTCAATTCCCTAATCAAGCAAAAGGAATTGTGCAGGCTCAAGCTCACGCTCTTCGCCAAGTCCTCCCCCAGTATCGGTTCTCTTGCTTTGGTATTATCTCTAGACACCCTACCGACTCTTTTCCAACCTGTTGTGATCGCATTTTGATGGGTCAGCAGAGTCCTCCTGAAGGCTTCCGGACCTATCTCCGCCAGGAACTGTCGATATTCATTTTGGTATTTCTTCATGTGATCCTTCGTCGCTATGTACAACCAAGATGTCAACGTCGCTCGAAACCACGGAAAGAACCTTATGCGGCTCCATACGTGCCAGACTTCCATTGGTATGGCGAATACCTTGCATAGAGTCTCAAACAAATATAGTCTCCTGCTGTAATCTATAGCGTATATCGATTCCGCCATTGGTGTCTTCGACTCCCTATATTTCGTTACATTTTCTTCGATCCATCGCAACTCTAACATCGTACTTACTACCAAGATGGTCACCTTCTGCTGATGATCGGATAACCCGATTGACCGAATTTCTTCTACATCCCACACTAAACAGAGGTTTGAATGCTCCGGGTACCACACTGACTGTGCCAAGCAATGACATGGGCATTCCCCATGTGTAATTTCTATGGTTTGGAGATTGCGTTCCCCTGAGGCTTCCAGCAGAGGCTCCAGTTCCATCATTTTCTTGTGCATCACATCATCCTCCTCCGGCAGTGGGACACTACTCATCGGCTTCCCGATGGCATTCTGTCTCTCAAAATCACTCCTGTTTTCGTCTCCTAATCCCAAGAGTTCTTCCCCCCAGATTTCACTCAAGTCATCTCTTTGTGCCCTTGGCACCGTTCCCAGGATCTTCCTCAACAGTCTGTGTGAATGATGCGACATTCGAGCCAGCCGTACGCACTTGGGTACCGAGAGGGCCTTATCCACTAGTATCCTTTGGCTGGATACCTCCACCATTGCCATGTGCAATGGATAATGGCTCCCACATACGTTGGCCATTACCGATCCCACCAAGCACTTTGCATTTACAGGCAGGCCATAAACTTCGCTCACTGGAAATCCCATCTCCGCCTCTACACCAATTTTCCATCCTCTGATATATTTCTGAGTGGTTTGCAACGCCCCTGGCCACGACTCCACGCTCAACGCCGTCACCAAATGGTGTTCAGACTCCAGCATCTCCAGTGATCGCAGACTACACATTCTAGAGAAAAACCCCAGCGCCGTTGTTATATTCGTATAACACTCAGCCATTATCTGCATCTCGCTCTTCTCTCTTTCTGTTATATCACCAAACCAAGTGACTAGGTCTTCTCCCTGAAAAGATTGTATTCTGACACATGATCGTCCATCACAGGTGTGCCCTCCGCCTCCGCACGTCACGTCAATACAGCTACCAGGCGACAACTTCTTTACTGATCCCAGCTTACTCGTTGCTCCGCCCGACTCTTTTCTCTGTGGTAGGATCAATTTTTGTATCACGTCCAACGTTCCCAGATCCTCATCTTTTGTTGGTGTTAGCCTCACTCGTTCCGTGACTTCTTCAATCAAGCTCGCATGGGGATGGGGACACCAGGAAGATCTCAGCAATTTCCAAACCGTTCCCAAATTTGTATTCATCAAGCTATTTCCATTTCCCATTCTCAATTCTACTCTTTTGGTCGAGCGCGGCACGCTTATCACATTTGGCGTCACCTCAAGTAGCAGGCCCAGGCTCGGTTTCTCTCTTTCCATTGGATTGATTACGATTGTCTTCTCCGTCCAAAATTTCAAGAGCTCCGCCACCTCATGATTCCTGTAAGCGCTCGCGGCTTCTGAGTTCAAGAAAGGATTGTACGCTATTCCCATCACTCCAGACACGTATTGATACTCTCCCTTTTTATTGGGTCTCGCGTAACCCTCAGCCAAGGCTATCATGTCCCTCTTCAAATTTCTCGTAGTGGAATCTGCGTATCTCATCAAGTTTTCTATGATTCTCTAGGGATTGCCTCGAGTCATCCTCCTTCTCGATTCCCGTACTGTGGTACACGTTCAGTATGACGGTGGATACTCTTCTCTCCATGGTTTTGCTCCCCGTGGCCTTCTGATGACACGCTTGGACGGTGCTATTGGTCATTACGGTTATTATCCACCTCAAGAAACAAGTGGCATCTTTTCTTCTTGCCAGGCTCAGACCGGAGTTGTCCCTCGCGACGTGTTGTACCAGCATCTGGTAGACTTCCAGGTTTTCATTGCCCAACTTCAATTTGTCACATGAAGTCAAGACCTCCAACTCTATTTCCACTAGGATCCACGTGAACATCAGTTGTCCCGCGGTTCTGACGAAGGGATTCGCCATCAGAGGCAATGCTGATGAAGGTGTTCTCAGCGCCTCCTCAAAATAATCCCGCAACAGGCTCTGCCAAGTTCGCTTTAGCTGACTTGCCAATTCCAACTTGTTGACTTCAGCTTTCCGTTGAGTAGCCCAATTGCCACGCTTGCGGAACACCCCTTGATCAAGTTTTTTCAGACAGTCCTCCAATTCCTTCATCGTCTCTAGGGCCACCCACCAAGGTCGAGCCGTATTCTTTGTCGCATTCTTCGCAGTCTTTACACTCATCATCTTTGGTCTTCTGTCGCGTCTCAATCAACTTGACCATCTTGCTCAGCAACTCCTTTCTTGCTCTTTCATTCAGTCCGGTGGCCATCAACACCGGTTCCCCAAACTTGACCACCGTGTTCCACAGTTCCTCCTTGAAGTCAGCGTGGTCTCGCTCTTTGTCTCTCATGATTAAATTCACTCAAGAAATCCCGCCAAGCCTTCTCATCCAGAGTCCCCAGAAACATATCCTTGTTCCCCTCAAACGTATTCTTGTGCCTCTCTTCAGCACTCAAGAGTATCGTCCCCATTTTGGAAGCCTCGCTTGTCAATGGTAGTTCCAGGTTCTTACGAGGGGATGAGGTCAGAGGTGGCGTGGCAGTGTCCGCCCAATCGTCTCCGCTCAGGTCCTGCAGTAGCTCCTGGGCGGTGAAATCCACCGCAGCTGGTTTCGGCTCAGGTGTATTCCCCCACTTCCATTTCCTCTCCTGTTTCACTGAGAGTTTCGTCCATGCTCTCTTCTCCCGACTCGGCTTGCCTTCTCTCAAGTATCTTCCTAAATCGGTCTTCTACGGGGCCACTTCTCTTGTCTCCAGGAGTGCCCACTGACAGGGTTGAGGGTGTCGCGGGGTCTTGCTTCTTATATTCCGTCAGAGCCACATATAACGAGCCTGCCGCATCCATTTATCTCCCTTCTTGCCTCATTTCCACCTGTTCCAATCCTTTGGATCGTCTTTGGTTGAGTCGGCCATGAGTTTATCTTGATATCGCAGGTGTGGAAATAGACCGCCGCCGTATATCCAATGAACAAGGGGTCCCAGCCATCGGTGAACTCCACTTGCTGTCTCTCTACCGTAGCCCTTGCCCTCGCGAACAGGGATGGGACTACCAGGGGGCTATTCATCCCCAGGGTCATTCTCCTGACTGTTGGAAACTCAGGAAACGTTGCGGGTAAGATTTCCTTCTCTAGTGTCGCCTCCAGCTCCTTTTTTACTAACTCGAAGCTCTTTTTCCATGCGGGGATTCTCAAGATCTCTTGTCCGTTCGCCGTCAGGGGATTCAGGTTCCATAACTAGGGATACGTCTCTATGGGGCCTTCACGTCCCCCCCCATCCTGCACTGCAGTTGCCCCCGGAAATTAAACACCACCAACTCGGGATCTTTCACCTTCCCGAAGAGCACCGTATTACTCATCCGTGCCCTGAGCACCTCTTGTTGACACCAGTTCAGCGCCGTCCCATCCAACACGCTTATTAAGCTCACGTGCACTACTGAATGGCGGTATGCAGCCACTAGAGGGTCCGGAAAGGCGTATATCACCGTTGGTCCGTAAATACAAGTCACGACTTCCTCTAGTCCCCTGATCACTCCCACTGGGTCAGACCTCATCGCCAGGCATAGATCGGTCAATAGAGGGATACCACCATTCGCCTCCCTCCATTCCTCTCTCGTCTTCGGGTTCTTCTACTCAACGGTCATGTGTCGGTTTTGCTTCAGAAGATACTCCACCAGCAACGTCTTCAGTCCCGCCGCGCACTTATACGAGTAAGTGTCTATACTCGAGTGGGTTTTTCCCATCGACAGGGGTTCTCCATATTTCATCAACCGATGGAATGACACTAATTCGCCATGAGTCAGGAGCACCAGTGCCAGATACCCATCAACCCGAAGTGTCTCCACGACCCGGCTGAACATGTACGCTGGACCCATGTTAAACAGGTACCTCGGGTAAACTAAGTATAGGGCTAGCAAGACGCTTATGGGCATGCTCAACAGTTCTTGTACAAAGGCCCCGAAATTGGTCTCTTTCGCACAAAACACTCCAGCCATGTTTTTCTTCTCCCAACAAGAACTTCAGGATCCCGTGATCTTTCCTCGCCCTCAGCTCACCTTTTGCATGTTCCCTCCAGAATCCTCCAATGGTGACCTAGCCACCGTCATCTCCCTGCTCTCGACTACCTCCCATTGTTCCTCAAGAAATTCCCAGATCTGCTTCACGAGAGGTGGGGCACTCTCCCTTGTCTTGTCAGTAGCATTATCTAGTCTTGGTGTTAGAAATGGCCACCTGCCTCTCTCTTGTGTTAGTCGATACACCATCGATTACAGTTGCTTTTCAGTCGCAGCCACATTCTTCCTTTTGTTACTTGGTCCCTTCGATTTGCTCGTGGAGCTCGTGATGGTCACGTCCATGCCTCGGAACCATAAGCTGGCCATCAGGTGACTTATTATCGGGTGGTCATCCCCTATTGTCGGACTGAACTTCAGCTGCCTGGCGAGATTCGAGATCTCGAGTAAGAGGACCTCATCCGGTACAATGAGTATGTCTACCATTTCATAAAATCCCCCCAACGCATGGGACACGTACGCCCACGCCGCCGCTAGTTCTGATTTCCGAAGTCTCAAGTTCGTGGGTTCCAGCTTTCGACAGGGAGCTGCCATCAGGATCCGCCATGCGTTCCCCTCGGCTATTAGAATCAAAATAGCATACACAAACTGCAGAGCAGGGGGCATGCTCGCGTATCCGGGGGACGTCGTGAATACCACTTTCGTCTTTGGTCCAAATCGCGAACTGACGTTTTCCTGTACCTCGTTCATCGCGGCAAACAACCTCCGGATAGCCTCCCATATTTTCTTTGGCGTAGGCTCATCCCCCTTCAGCTGCTCTAGAAGCCCAGCCACATGCAGGTGATCGTTCATTCCCGCGAACAGCAGCAGCTCTGGTTCGCAGGGCTCCTCTGACTTTATCGCCACCACCAAGGTCAACATCTGGTTCAATTCTGCACCTGGCAGCGAGAATACTAGAGCTTCTGGCCAGAACAAATTGGGAGACGTTCCTTCGAAGTCCGATCCCGTCATGATGATCACTTTCGCGGCTGCTGGATCCGCTCTGTCATATACTGCCAGTGTCTTGGCCAATTGAGCATTGCACCAAGGTTTCCCATATCTTGGGTCATCTGCCAATCTCGCACCCTCGTAAGTGGCGTCTGGCAATTCCATCTCTCTTGGATCCAGTAGCTTGTCTACCACCCTCAACTGCGCAGTAGTTGCCAATCTGATTCTGGCGATACTTGTTCTGTGCTTAGGGGGCTCCACTATCTGTGCTTAGGGGGCAGCAACTTGAGAGGTCTGTAATTTATCGGTCCCATGACTGATCTCATGGGAATCCCAGTCAGATCAGCCGTCTTCATCATTCTTGCTCTTGAGAAATGCGTTTCATGGGCCTTTAGCCAGTCTACGCACTGGTGCCGACTCAAGTCCTCGTGTGACACATGCTTGAGCCCCAGGACTTCTGCCAACTCCTGTCTGCACTCCAGATCCTCCAGGTTTAACTCCTTTACTTTCTCCAGATATCGCGTCCGGCTTGCCTCCGCTGGCTTCTCCACTCTCTTATTCTCTACCACTACCACTGAGGACACCACTGAACTTTGGGGCGTTGATGACTCCGCTTCTTCAGCTTCCATTGGCGTGGAACCCGGTAATCTAGTCCGGCTGCTTCTCGAGCTGTCTCTTGAGTCGACTCCCGCTCCCAGACGACTGGACAGGGGTCTTGTGGCAAGGAAAAATGGATTTGGGGATGGACCGAATGTGAATCGGGCCGTCTCAAGCAGGTCTGCCTCCAACTCATTTATGTGCCTCTGGAAGACATCGTTCAACCACTCCACGCCCCTAGGCCTGTCGAAGTGGATTCCATCTGAGGCGCATCCTCTTGGAAGGACCGCTCCATCTGGTCGGCTCGTCAAACAATCTGACGGGGAGGACACTCCTTTGATGTATCTGCCTGATTATCTCGTTCAGCACCCGCACTTTCTCGTTCATTTCCATCGCGTGTTGGTCGGCCATCATGTTGTAAGGGATGGTGCAAACTGTGAGTATGGCGGGATCCATCTGAATCCGCAACTCCTCCAGGATGCAGTGACTCTAGCGACTCCCCATCATTAGAGTCACTCTGTACATTTTTGCCATCCCTACCATCTCGAGTGATGCCAACATCTGCGGCAATACGGTTCCAGAGAAACTCAAGACTCCAGTCTGCCAGTGCGACTGGATTCGGGTCAGCACCCGTACCAGGCTGTCCCCTACAATCAGGTGAACTGCACCCTCCGGTATTCGTGGCTGTGTGTAGTATTCAGCCCAAGACGCGTCATGAAAACAATCTCTTCTCGCCCGCTGCGCCACGTTCCAATCCATGTGGTTGTGCCTGTGGTATCTGCCCTCTGTGTTTTTCTTGTAGCTTGCGATCACCACGCTCCTGACCGGTTGCTCTCTCCAAGTTGGGGGTACCTCCGCTCTAGCTGGACTTTCACGACTTCTCAGCTGTAGCTTCTCGTGTAACTCCTTGAGACGCGACGAGCTCACGCTCACCTGACTGCTGCTCGGGGTTGAACTCGGGGTGTATCCAGGCAGTGCCGCGTCCATCAACGGGCGTATCGGTTGCGTCGTCGCCGAACCGCGCAGGGAGGACGCTGATTCGGTTGGTATCCATACTTCCAGCCCCTCGTTTATGTGTTCTTGAGCCGCGCGGTCTAAGTTGAATCGTCCCTTCGACCTGGGAGCCTCATCCACCTCCATACGCGACTCCGGCCTTGAGCTTGCAACAGCTCGCTCCGTCGTCCTGGTTTCCTTTTCCTTTTGTTGATCGAGCTCTCATTGTCACCGCTGGATCCTTTCAAGTTCCGACTTCAACTGCTCGCAATTCGCCGCGTTTTCTCGCACCCTCTGCTCTTGCTGGTATTCTGCTATCAACATCTCAAGGTCACGACGCGCCTGGTCCCTCTCAAGGATCGCCTGGTCCCTCTCCAGATTCGCTTGATTTCTCTCGAGCTTCGCGCTGTCCCGGTCAAGATTCGCTTTGTTCCTCTCCCTGTGCGCCCTCTCAAGTTCTCTCCTCAAGTTGCTGAGGTCAGGATACGTCTCTTCCGTTAGCTGGGCTCTCGTCATAGAAGGTGGCTTGCTCGCTCGTGGACTGGCTAGCTGATCTTGCTGACGGTCTGACCGGCAATGGGAATTCTCCCGCGCCGTACTCAGTGTTGTTGCTCAAGCCAGGATTCCTCGCCAAGTAGAATCCTCTCAAACCTCCATCCACGTTCCAGGATAGCCACCTGGTCTGTTCCTGATTGGATATCACTTCCGTGGTGTAGCCGACCATCAAGACAGCTTCGGTCGCGGACTCCCTGCACTCACCTTGCTCCTCTAATTGCAGGATGGCGTTCAACATCACTGCCATCCTCTCGTCCACTTGGGTGTAGTCCAGGTCACTCAAGCGTCTGTACAACTAATCGAGCGTAGGCCTCTTTAGCGCCGCAGGCATGGACTTCCAAAATCGATCTGCCATTTTTACAATTTCTAGATCCTGATCATTTCTAGACAATTTCTAGATCATTTCTTCCGAATGTTGCTGATCCTGAACTTTGTTCAAAACCTTCTATTCTCTTTCCAATGAGTGTGTTTGAGTCGTCAACTTCGATTTAATCAAATCAATCTGAAAATTATATCCACTTTTTAGACTAAGGTGTTCCTAACCTAAAACCCCCCCATTATTGTAGTTAAAACCTTATCCCTTCATTTGTTTTACTAAAATAATTCAATTGGAAGTTTTTTAAGAGCATGCAGATTCATTTAATGTTTTAGCACCGTCACTCTTTAAATTATAATTATCGTCCCAATCACGTTAAAATCCTTCTACCTGCTCCGAGATCCCCATGTACCCTTACTCAAGATCCACATCTACCCCCAACTCAAGACCTCCGTTGTCCACCCGTAGCTCAGGCAATACTCAAGTAGTATTTCTTGTGTAGGTGTACCATTATCTCCGTTTCTGCGAAGACCACGTGTAGGATGGCATATAACTCCCTTGGGCTCAACTTGCCCCTGTTTAGGTCATAAACAGGCATCGAGACCTCCACTATCCCTCTTTCAATCATGAAATCTCTCAGTCTCGTTAGTGTCAACATCACGTGCTCAGGATCTATCGTATTCCTTTCATTGATCCTCTTCACTAGAAAGCATAGGTAATTGCCCGGGACTTGTGCCACTGATGGGGGAAGCGCAGCCATTCCTCCCAGCCCCGGCCTTTGTCTGAATAGAAACTCCACGTTCTGGTATTCTCTCTTGAAGTCGGCTTCTAGTCTTGATCTGAAGCTCATGTCCGCTGTTATACAAATCGCGCCGGTCCTGTCTGACAGGATGAAGTCGCTGTCCGTTATCATGATTTTCTCTGAGTATTCATTCGGAATTTCGAAATTTGTCTTGAAGTTCCTTCCTATGGTAGGCTCAGCCTCCTCCTCGCCCAGTTCCAGCTCACTTGTTTCCCTAACTTCCTTGAGCTTTTTTATCATCAAATTTTCGGTGTGGGTAAGTCCTGCCCCCACTCCCCGGACAAAAATATTTATCGACGTCCCCGTCGATGATGCTGGGTCTAAATTATCTGATGGTATTTTGAGCGGCCTGTCGGTTGCCGTCCAACCGAAGAGGGGATCTTCCGTTTTCACG
>NC_087064.1:83244865-83267232 GCF_963678635.1 Symsagittifera roscoffensis | reverse complement strand
GCCACATCACCTAAACATAACAGCAAACATAAACCAACTAATCTCATCAAAAACTAAAATCTTATACCAAATAAATTTAAATTATTTCAAACCTAATTTTATTTATTCTTAATCCAGATCATCGAGGCTTTCCTTAGATCTAAATCAATTTTCTATCTTATAAATTTTAAATTCTGATCATCAAGGCTTATCCTTGGATCAAAAAGAACAATTTTGTTCTCCCCCACCCACTTATCAAGTGTCTAACGACCTCAAACGTCGATTCACTACCCAAACTTTTCAAAAGACTCAGGACTAATAGAAAGTTTTTAATCAAACTAACCATTCAAATTAGGCTAAACAGTGAAGAACTTCGGTTATTCATCCTTCACTTGAACCCTCCTCTAACCTGACCCAGGATAAATCTTAAGCTTAGTAAGTTTAAAATAGTATCTAACGAACTACTTGCGTTCTAATTATACCTGAACCTTGTGGATCGATATACTATTCTCCAACCCCTAAACAAAATCACTACCCCTAAGTAAGATTAAGTAAGTTAACACCTTAACTTAGACTAGCCACGAGAAAATAAAAAATCATTCTTCGGAATCGATATAGTTTTCTCTCCAACCCTGGAAAAAAAAGACCCAGGTTAAGCTAACCAAAAAATAGTAAGGACTAACAGTCTAAGGAATCAACCAATTAGACACATTGATAGTTATATACTAACAGTCATTAAACAAAAAAATGAGCCACACTCAAAGTGACGATAGTCCAGATGACGAAGAGGTTTACCCCTTCCTCATAGATGCACCCGATAATAGAGGGCAACATAATTTTTGCAAGAATTTACTTGTAAATTTGTTTAAACTCGGAATCAGCCCATGCAAAGCAGAATTCCCAGATGTAAAAATCAAAAGACAAATTATTGAATATTATCTGAAAGATATATGTAATTTAACACAACAAAATGGAATCTACACCATAGAATTCAGCACACCAAATCTGAATCATCGAAAATATGTAATTCAAACAGACGATCTTGAAATAGAATTTTCAAAAGTATTATTAGAATATATTAAAAGCATACATTATCATAATTCACAAAGAGCAAACTCCATATTCACTAACGAAGTTTTTGCAATAATATATACCTATATTTCTATATTAGAAAAAACAGAAGCTCAAAGTACATCACCAGTCCAAACATCAAAACATACAAAAGTAAGAAACGAAATCGTCGCATTTTCAACATTTTTAAACATAATCTGTGAAAATTTTACCAATAATGATGTCTCACAAAACACTAAACATGATTTACAAAAAATAATAGCATGGTTTACAATTGATTATTTTACACATAATATCGACTTAATTGAACAAGCAAGAAAAACCTTTAGACCCCAAACTACCAATGACGACACTGTCATTGCAGAACAATCAGATTAAGTTTGGGACCCTGAATGGTCTCATCCAGCATTTTTAAATTTTCCAGCGGATATCTCAAGTCAAGCACTAAGTTCAATATCTTTTCACAAAGATTATGTAAAAGTAATACCATTAACGATTGACGCAACACCACTAAATTACAACACATTTTAACCTGATACACGAAATAAAAGCTTAAATTCAACAGTTATACATAATGAAAACCTCAATGGAACTAGAAATCTTACACAGCAAGATATTCAAACACCATCAGACTTCAGAAATGAAGAAATAGTTCAAACAACAGTAACAACTACACAACAAAGTATCTCACCAATACGTCCAATTCTCACAACAACAAAAAATACAATTACATCACTACCACAAGTAACCTTACAATCGACCGTTAAGCCTTCGGTTGCTCCAAAATATTCACATATGGACTATCAGACGTTAAGACCAATGACAAAACCGTCAAAAACACGAAAAACGTTCACAATAAACACTTTTGCAGAACACAACTATAATTATGTACATCAATCAAAAACAAATCAACCCCCCCCCCCAAAATACGCAAAACTTAAACCACGTATGTTCTCACTATTGGAATCTTCCAAATACATCGACTAATTCAGTAAATTTCCAAGAAAATCCACACCCTCTACAGGATTATAGTGAAAATTAACCATTTTTTCAACAAAATAAGATTAAACAACAAACTCCTTATAACACAAATTACTTATCATCTGATGATGATGATTATTATCAACCAGACATTTTTGCACCATATACTCAAAAACATTGCACACAAAGACCGCCACAATCTCAACCATCCCAAAATATGAAGATTTACCCACAAAATCCAGCAGATATGCAGAATCTACAACCAACGCATATACAAAACCCAACTAACGCACAATATTTTCAACCTATACAACCACAAAACCCAATGACTATGCATTCTTACCAACCAACTCAAATGCAAAATGAAATACCGCTACCATACTACCTCCAGCAACATGAAATAACAAAAAATCTACTTCTCACAAATACCAAACGCCGCAGAGTCACTCCAAATGACGATGAATTCATATTTAATGGGAGGATCGTCAATAACATCCAATAAACCATTAATGATATTCACAGGAACAGACCCTGAATATTCTGTAGAAGATTATTTAAATGCAGTCACAGCAAATTTAATTTTAAATATAGAACCCGAACCAATTAATACGCCACTCCATCAAAATTGGATACATAGAAGCACAGCGTTAATACAAACAACACTAAATGGTTTTAGTACTACCCATAGACATAAAATCAGATTGGAAACGATTCACAAAAGAATTTTCAAAAATTTTTGATTCTGAAAAAAAAAAACATCAAAGAGTTTTATGCAACAAAATTCGCAGGTTACCAATCGAAACAATTAAACAATTAGCAGTTCGAATCGAAACACTAGTTCGAAAAGCATATTCACTCAAAACACATGATTACTAAAACACAAAAATGACAGAAATTTTAATGATGACCTTAACACCTCAATTAAGGAAAATAGCTATAAAAAAGAGAGCATCTCATCCTTCCTCAATTCGAGAACCAGATTTAGATTGTAGAAAACTAGTAGATAAACTAGAGCAAGCAGAAATCACAATGAAACTTGAAGAAACAGAAAATCTAAAATTACAGTATGTTAATCGGATCGAAACAAATACTACACATATAAATAACATACAAGGATCAGATACAGACCTGATTGAAAAGATCACTGAAATACTAAACATCTATGAAAAGAACCCAAACTTTAAAGGCAAACCATCTTTCAAGAAATGGTGTAATTATTGCCGACAATACGGACACAGTATTGCCGAATGTAGACAAAAACAACAAGACAATCAGAATAAACCTCAAAAGCGCAAAGAACCAAATGAGTCATTCTATCAATATATGAAAAAAGATCAAAACCTACCAAACAAGAATATATACAGTAATAATAGTTCTAGTAAACCACTTCCAGGCAACTCAAATTATTCAAGAAATCAATCACCATGTAACTCCAGTCATACAGGTAGATCGCCCGAACAAAGAAATTCACGAAATTTCTCACAAAATAGATATAGTCGATCGAATAGCCAAAATAACCAAGATAGAAAAAACTATTCACGATCGAATTCAAACACAACAGAATTTAATTCTGCATCCAGTTCCCATTCAAACCCAAGAAATAGACACTATTCCAACAATAGATAACGAAACTCATCATACAACAGAAATAGAAACTATTCAAACAATAGGAATAGAAGTTATTCAAACAATCGAAATCAGAACTATCCAAACAACAGATCAAGGAATAAATCATATAATAGATCAATTAATCAAAGATCAAATGATAACTATCATAACAGATCACAAAATAATTCACAAAATCGAAACTCAAGCTACAACAATAGATACAGAAACTATTCCCAGTCACCCCATAGGAATAATAACCGTTACCCCGATTCTAAACATCGATACAGAAGTAACACACCAAAGCATCAAAGACACATCAACCAAGTGCAAACAATTGAAGAAACAACTTCAGATCCCCCAGGTATTGATGACACAGAAAATAATGAATTACTATTAAACCACATTAATTGTGAATCAACAGATACTGAAAGTCATACAGATAACACCATCTCAGTAAATATGATAACAGTCGAAAACGACTATGAACCTATCATATATGAACAACCCTTTAGTTCACACATATACAAAAATCAATGGGAACTTCTTCATAATTATTACACTACACCCATTAATAATAATACACAACCTACACAAGAAGTAAACGAAATTAACACTAAAATTGAACCTGATAAAAAAGACGAAGTACAATGCTCAAACACCAAACATATTTATCAAAACATACAAAAAGAACAAGCGAGAGAAAAAATTTGGACAATCCCATTTCTCTTAGAGAGTCCAAGAAGTAAAGAATTTCAACCACCAGATCTTGAAATTGACTTTTTAATTGACTCAGGAGCAGAATCCAATATCAATAACATTCCCACATGGAATGAAAACAAAACAATGCATCCAAATTTAACACCTCTTGAAACATCTAGTAAATTAGCAACAGCACAAGGATCAACATTAGTAAATTATGGAAAAATCCAACTATTCCTTGTTCCCACAAGAACAATGGAACAAAACAAAATTTTGAACAAGCCATTCAAACAAACATTTCATATTACTGATATTAAGCACAATATCATTGGCATACCGTTTATAACTAAATATATACCAACAATAAGCATCTTAAATAGTAAAATCCATTTAAAGATAAATATACAAAAACGGAAAACACAGCCTTAACATTCTTTCAAAGATTGAACAAACAACCACCATTTTTCTCAAAATTTTACATCATTTAAAATCAAGAACGAAAACAACTGAAACCACTATCAGGAAACGTATACAATTTTTCAATAAAACAAGTTCATCAGTATGACAAAAGTCAAAACAAACAACATTTTTTCATGTCAGATTACGAATTTAAACCCATTCACAAATTTTTCAAAAGTATTTGGATAAAAGTATTATGCAATGATTGTATAAAAAGTCAATTGAACAAACGCTATCCAAACAAGATTTTAAAGAACAAAGTTTATATTTCAACCATAGAATTTCATTCGACACAAAAGGACCAATTTCACCATCCTCTGAAGGAACTTCCTACATTATGGTCATTGTTGATGCGTTTACGCACTATGTAGCACTCATCCCAGTACCACATTCTAATGCTTATTACGCTTACACAACACTTTACGAACACTGGATAGCTGAATTCGGATTACCCGAAATCCTAGTTACAGACAACGGAACAGATTTTATTAATAATGGAATTATCACACTATGCCACTTATACAACATTAAACATAAACTACGTATATCTCATGCACCTTGGACAAACGGTTTAGTCGAAGGTATGAACCGTTCATTAGAAGAATATCTTAGATGCATCATTAATGGAAATGATACACGATACACGGAATGGTCAGCAGATGTAAAATTATTTCCCTTATCATACAATTCGTAAATAACGACAACCTTAGGAATGTCACCATATGAAATGGTTTTTAATCAAAAATCAAGAAAAACAATTATGTTCACAGCAAATGCTGACAAAAACGCACAAGGTCATTGCAAACCAAATAAAGATTCAATATGCTATAATCTACCATTACACACACATGATGAAGATCATTTTCATGACCCACAAACTCTAAAATTAGCCTCCGGCACACATACCGAATGGATTTTAAAAAGAAATAAAATCCACAATGAAATCTACCAAAAAGTAACAAAGAAATTTTTACAAAGGCAAAACATTAACAGTCAAATTAATTCACGTTTTATGCCAGCCACAGATTTAAAAATTGGAACATTTGTCTTAATACCTAATTTTAATACACAAAAAGGAATCTCCAAAAAATTACAACCACTTCGAAAATGACCATACCAAATAATTGCCAAACCCGCTGACGTAACATACAAACTCACAGATTCAACCAAAAAAGAAATTGTTCAACATCGTAACAATTTATTACCTTACTAACCGAAAGAATACGCATTACGCGAACTAACTCAATTATTTTCTTTTACAGGTTTAAAAGTTATTCAAAACAATACACATACAGAACAAGAAACAAATGTACATGACGACATCCATCATAAACAAAATCAAAAACAAAACACAAAAACACCAGGCCCAAAAATATCTCAAAGAGAAAGAAAAAACAGGAAAATGATAGAAAAAAGCTTACCACAAGAACAAATAGAAAAAACAAAACACAGAGAAGTATCACGACTTAGAAATCAAATACGTAAAAATTACAAAACATTCATCCCACAATCTAAATTTTTAAAGAAAATTTAATTTCAAAAACAACTTTGATTTTAAAGTTAATAGTTTGTACACCTCTAAATCATTTTGAACTTTCACAATTTCAAGATAACATGCTGAAACATACGCAACAATTCTAGTTCAAATTCAGCCAATAGGATTCACTCAAATCCGTTACCTTCAATATCTCTAACACAAACCTACTAGACGATAGATATTAATCTCCAGGCATATCTATAACTATAACTTTACAACCTCCAGGTCAAAAATAAGCAACTTGCTAAAACTTGACAACTAAAAGAAACACCACCATAGTATTACAACCATTCCCTATCTAATAATGCAAAGATCAACAATATTTTCCCAACTCAGACCTCAAAAACCCTCCAACCAAAAATGGCAAATTAGCCTAAAGTCAAAAAGGACCATAACCATTTGGCCTAAAGTACAAGTATTTCAAAAATACCCCAGATTACCCAACAAATAAAAGCAAAGCAAAAAAGACCTACCGAGCTCCATAAAATTAGCCTCCAACTATTTTTCACAAAACTCAACCCACTTGTCAAAAAATCATATAATAATCCAACCCCATTTGAATTTCGCCCCAGAAGTTCAAAAAATATTCGACGAACAAATCATTTTTTAAATGCTTCTCTCTTTAACAGTTAATACTTTAAAAAATATAATCATAAACTTTTTCATAAAATTTTTCATTCTATTTAAACTTTTGCTAATATTTTTTATTGAAATTTTTGAAGCCCTAATAATCCTTTTAATAAATTTTAGCAATATTTTTTTAGTGGTCTACTCCCTATTTGAAATATATCTCCAATTTTCCCAAATCATTGACCACATTCACAGGTACAATAATTCAAAGTCAATCAAATGATACGAACAATTTTTAGTAGAACAGATAATTTTTACTATTCGTAATTTTCATCACATTTTTATCATCCCTAATTATGACAATGTGCAAATGTGTATAAAAGGTAATAGTCACATTCGCCTTAGCAACAATCCTTTTAATTTTTTTCATCGAAGAATATTATAATAAACATAAATCTTCCTACTAAGAAACAGACTAATCAGACACATTTCCAAAATTGCTGACCAACCACCACCAAAACAGTCTTCACCGACATCTTCCCAAGAAAACCCAGTCATACCCACAACTACCCAGAACCCCCAAACATCCACACGAATTTCTTTTCAAGATAACCCGTACACTTTTGAAAAACGACACGCCCGCTTATCCGAACCCCTAGAACCGGTTCAGCGACAAGCATCCCTAAGTGAACCAACATATAATTTGTACCCCACATTACCACAAGATTTAAATCGAATAAGACATATTAATCAAAATCAAAATACAGTTGAAGTAAACAGACAAATTATACATCCACGAAGAAATAGAAATTTTCAAACCCCCAGAATTCATTTTGATATACCCCAATCACCAACACCAACTACTTCAGAAATTTCAAGTAGCACATTACCAGAAATCCGCACACTCCTTTCACAACATAGCACCTCAAGTATACCCTCAGATTTCTTAGGTTCAACACCGACATCTGAACAAATACGTGAAAATCCTTTTAACCCCCCTAATCCCACCGAAGGACTACCATATTGGGCAACACACTCATATACACAAGGCGAACCAAACATAATAAATGAACCAATAGATATTTCTACAGATACAACACCATCATCGTTACCAGAAACATTTTCACTCCCGTCAACATCATCATTAAGTCAAATCTCACCGAAACTTTTCCCCTTAAATTTCCCAAACAACCTCGACGCTAGATATCGAGAACAATGATCATCAAATATCCCTTTACGATTAGATTGGAATACTTTCGTAGCACCTCCTACATTATTTGGACAACATCACGAAAGTACCCGACTTCACAATTGGGCACTCAATAGATTACAATATAGACAAGATATCCACGAAGATATTCGAGAACATAATATTCAAATACTCCAACAAAATAGTCTCCAATTAAAATTTGAAATCAGAATCAGACTTATTAATATTGTTCAACATCCCTACTCACTAAATCCACCAAATATAACAGCTCAATCGCTAACACCACCATTTATAACAACTGAAGTAATATATAAATACGATAGATGTACAAAAAACACAATTGGTTACATAACATTTTATAATCCATACTCCGGATTATCATACACATGTATATTCTAAAATATTAACATTTCAACACATCTTTTTTCTTATATTTTCCGACCAAAAGGACAAATCCTTCTCCTCGCACAGGACCCCAGGATTTATTAGTAACACACTATGATTGTGAAGAAAACGAACAAAAAACACTACACAAATATGCAATAAATCAAGTATCGCAATGCGAAACAGAACCACAAGCTATAGAAACTACAAATGTAATCGCGACATTATATTAAATCGCACGAGCAACAACAGTCACAGGATATAAATGTACAGCAACATTTTCCGAAAAGAAAGTACATTGTTCACAAGTTTCCAACGGAAGTAAGAACCGACTTGATCACGAATCATTTTACCAAAGTAATATAGAACGATAGTAAAAGCACACGTTTACAAGAATTGTCACTAATGAATAGCACCTACTTTGGTAATATTCATTATGATATTCACTTAGATATGAAATTAGACTACACAATTAGTAGAAATTTCCAAGAAATGTCACTTTCTGAATTAGAAACAATTCATCAACTTTGCGAATTAGAAAGAACACAAATCTTACAATCACTCGCATTAGCAGTACTAAAAAAACCTTACGCAGGATACTTATTATCAGGAAATAGATCAAGTTTTCTTGATTATGAAGGAAACATTTTATGGTTTTATACTTGCACCAAAAAAGTATCACCATTATATGTTTTTGAAGATAAACGTTGTTATAAAAGAATCCCCATATTCTACAAAAATAAAGTACATTTTGTCGACACACTTTCAAGACGAACATGTTTTTGGGATAGCGCAGTGCAGTCCCATGTGGATCAGAAAATAGCCACAATGTCGAACAATTAAACCCTGACGAAGATAAATACTACCTACTTACAACGTATCCTACATTAATGCAACCACTCAAAACGTTTTCACCCGAAAGCATCAGAGCTATCGCTCGTAACCCAAATATTGGTTTACAATCAATTGGAATATATTCTAAATCTGATATACAACATCACATTAGAACACAACAATTTCAACAATTACTAACACAAATGGACACAATACAACGACAATCAACCGACCAGAATTTAAGAAAACTTGCCGAAACCGCAGGATTTGCAGACATTTATACACAAGACTACAGCGGATATTTTAAAGATATAAAAGATTGTATATATTTAAACGGTGAAAAATACAGACCACAAGATATTTCACCCATAAATATCTTCAGTTTTGTAACCTTAAAAAACGAAATTCTCGCCTCTCTAGGATGGCCCTATTACATCTTAGAAAAATTAACTATCTTATATGCTATTTTTAATTTTATAGGATTTCTTTTCTCACTGTTAAAAAGAATCTATAACACATGCGCTATACACACACAAGTAAATCGCCAAGCAAGTGTAGCACCTATACTATTTGCAGAATTTTTTGGAATTTTTTCATCATCAATCAATAAAATACTTCTAGATGCGCAAATAAAAGAATATAATACAAAAATATCCACAAGACAAAACACATATGACGAAGAACATAATAATGTAGATACAACACCTACTGCACCACAGATACCACCCCTACCACAAAACCATCCATTATCATTAGTTCCCCGAAATTTTCGAAACCTAGCTATCACAAATAATCCAAATTTTAGACTAAATACAAAACAAAGTCCCATTCAACACATAATGACACATCATTCACAAAATGATAAAACATATGAACAAATTATGTCATACCACCACTTTTCAGTCTCAAAATAATCATTTTTTTAGCCCACAATGAGCCGACAACTTGGATCCCTCCATCGCTCAAATTCCCATCCAGCCAACCTCCAAATTCAAATCCCAATTATCCCACTTTTTGCTTTCACGCCACCCGATTCTCCAATTCTTAATATACCATCAAGCATGAATTCTGATACTAACTCAGATATTTCAGTTTTTCATACCATCTCACAATTTAACAACTCCAATGTAGAAACTCCCGACGAATTCGCAGACTCCGAACCATCTCCCTCTACCCATACCCAGACCAACTCCTCAGTTTTTTCAAAACCCCCCTTTCGACCCATCCAAACCAGTCATCCACTCCCATCCCTTTCCACTCCTTCTTACGCTTCCCAAGTAACCCCAACCTATTCTCCATTTAATTCCGACAGATCACATAATAACTTCCCAGATAACATTCAAATTTGCGAAGAATTTGAAATTTTTATTACACTACAACAACAATTAACACACCCCCACACTCTTACAATATATCAACTATCATCAATAGTAACATCATCAAATCCACCAACTCCTGCACCCTCTTCAGCTTACACTCCATCATTAGCTCAATCATCAACATCCACCGAAACACCTACCAGCACTAACCGAGCTTACCGCACTTTTAAACGAAAAATCCCAAATCAACCATTTCCAACCAAACCCGGAACAGCCAGAGAACATATCAACCACCCAGAACACACAAACACAAAAAATTTTCTTGAAATAACCCTACCCTCATTTCCACAATATACCTTAAATACTTCTACCATTGCTAACGAAACACGAAATTTTGTTGATGAGCAAGTTTTAATGCCAACACTTCATTGGACAGCTTACTACAAGTATACTAATCCCCTTTGTCTACCACTAGCCAACACTAATGAAAATATCGAGAAAACCGAAAATATACTAAATAGACTCACCACATCATTAACACCTCGACAATTTACTTACGTTGGATATAAAAAAATAAAAAAAACATTCACCGCACCCCGAGCTAACAATTTCGCAATAGAATACTACGATCATAATATCATCCGTCTTAACCAAGATCAATTTTTAGACGAAGACCGCTTTGCAAACCCGCAACTAACCAAAATTTTTTAAATTAAAACACCATACTTATTTACAGCTAATATTTTTGATAAAAAGCACGATCATATAATTTCAGAAGCACTAGTTGACATACAAGCATATGAAATCTTCTATGATAAATTTCAGTTAATTTCACTAACCTTTCATTTTCTTTCACCACAGGAATGCGATTTGCACTGTTCCCACGATATAATGTTACGCACTAAACAATCGCCGCACACTTACACATATTATCGTTTTATACAAAACCATTTTGATTTACACATACCATCAAGACAACCCCATCATCGTTTTTAGTTTATTAACTCAAAATACACGTCACCATTTTTTCTTAATTTTACATATTGCCATAAAAATATTAACCTCAACGGCATCCTCCGCAACTATGACCCAGTTGCCCAAATGTATATATTCTGTCCCATCACGTAGACCTTCAATGATGAAGAATCAAGACCCTTCATGATTCCGCATGGATTCATACAATCTATCGAAATCCCCATACTAGAATTTTTTCATAATACTAAATATAATCATAAAATTTATAACCTAATTCAAAACACACCTCATGAATTCGCAGTAGGAACAGAAGAACTAAATACCATCAAAGCACTGCAATGGCTTTGGCCACTGCTACAAACTAAAAATGTCATACGCATACTAGCCAAGTTATTAACAACATCAGACTTGATTCACGACATCTTCGCCCATGGCTTTTTCCAAGATAAATAAGGTAAATATGAATTAAAATAATTTTAACTAATAAACTTAAAACTGTACTAACCATTTTCTATCAATGTCTAATTTATTTTTTTATTCTTCACACCACAATCATCTACAAAACAGAAAAAGACAAATAAAAATACAAACTTGTTAAATTATATTAAAACTCCTTAATCTTTCGCACTAAATAATGTAGTAAAATTCATACCTAATGTCGAAATTTCATTTATAAATTATTTCCCCAAGAAGCAGTAAAATTAGATACGATGAAAATTTATAATTTTAAACTTCCCCAAAAGCAGTAAAATTCAATTTCAATGCAATAAATTCATAAAATGAGAAAACAGTACTAACCTTTTCAAAATTTTTATTCACTCGCCACGAATTCTATCCAAACTCGCACAGCTCGCCCACGAAGAAATGTTTAAATAATGAATTTTAAGTTTCAAGTTTTCACTTACCGCAACTCTAACAAGTAATATTAAGTTTCAAACTTCCATTTAACCCGGTTGGAAAGGAATTATATACTAAACCAAACTAACCAACGCAGCTTACTAAACACCACAAATCATAAAATAACAGCATGACTAAGAAAAGAAAACCAACGGTACCCAAACCGGATTAACCCAGTTTAAAACTGGATAATTTATTCTTTTGAAGACTACTATAAAGTCTAAGAAAGAAATAATAAAACACAAAAAAGTCGCAAGACAAACCCATACCAAAAATAATTTGATTTTTGAAAAAAGGACACAACCAAAGTAACATAAGAAAGACCAACATAAACCCAACATAAAACGTTATCACATAACAGAACCTCTTAAAGAAACAGCATGAAATCCTACTCCCACTCCTGGCCTAACCCACCAGAGAGGATGTCCTGAGCATGCTCTATAGCCGGCCTAACCCACCGCGCTACATCCACGCTTTGTGACCACACTTCAATTTTTAATAAGAGTTACTCAAGGGTGAGTAACTCTTCAAAATAACTGAACTAAAATAAAACGCTTTTGTGAAAACAACTAACTAAGATCATGACTTAAAACCAAATTAACAGAAATTTATAAAATGTAAATCATAATATGCAGTATATAGATCATACACAACAACAAAGACGAACATCCAAAGACTAGACGATCCCATCACACTCGAACAAAAAAATGGCTAAACACAACCGACAAGCCGTCCACAATCACGACTCAAAGGATTTAGAGTACGACTTGACTTCGCAGAAAAGGACTTCATTGAACTAGACAAATGACCACCTCGATGTTCAAGTATACGTACAGATTCGAGTTACAAGGCATCCCTTCCAAACACGATTTTCACGCCATTCCCAGACGAGGCTGCACACAAAACAGTTCTCTACTAATACAGAAAAATTTGACATAGCAAACCATTTTGAAATCGGATTGATTTCAATGGGGATTACAGTCGTTGTCGAATGACATAATAACAACTTCCTATCCCTGATTCCAGCGTCCTGGAACGTTCTTCTTCAAGAGTAACCGGATAAGAAAATGATGTTCGCCAAATACCAACGTTCCTCATCCATCCTTCAATAACAGAAAGAAAGATAAATCTAAAAACTCTGTAAACCCCGGATGGGTGGAACCTGATCTAAACTACATTTTATTATTGGATAAGTTAGATACTTTACCACTGTAAATTAATTAATATTAACCAATCATAGTCCATCTAACAAACAACCCACTTATTTGTAAGTGCTGAAATCACTTGTAATTTCAGCACCAGAGAGATTTGAATTTAACTTAGAACTTAGTTGCCTCTCCGAGAGAACTTCAGCAGCCGCAATAAACCAGTATACCCTAGATCTATTGAGCCTAGCAGAGACTAGTTAAACAACCTGAGACTAGATAGTATAAGAGTAAGATTAGGATCGGTATTAGACTAAGAAGTTGCACGAATCTATCCGGCCGAACATAAGATAGCGTGACGAGCAGACGGTGTACCCTATCCGAAATTACTCTATGAGTTAACCTCAAGGACATAACTCAATTGCATGGCGCACTACAATTCGGATGAACACTTTTCAGCCGATTTGAAATTCAGACAATTCAGCTGAAAATAACCAGACAACTCAGTCACTTTTTCAAATGGATTGATTCAAAAGATATAAACTGGAGTTAATTCTCGGCGTAAGGTCGCCGGTGGGCACAAAAGGCGCGCGTCGCCGCTTCGCAGCAAAAATTGGCTTTAAACTATGAATAGAGTTGAACCCTCTATTTGCAAGCTTGCAACACTTTTGTGCGACTGCATCAATTCCTATTAACTTATTCTCAAAAAAGTTATAGTTTTGTTTTGGAAAACTAGTCATATTGGCTGAATTTTCTGCGACAGAATTAGATTTTACATTTTGTTAAATTGTCTAAAATTTATAATGGCTGAATTGTCTCTGTCTTTTGTCTATTTATCTGAACGCGGTTTTGATTGCAGCAAGGTATTAAATGGACTAAATAGCATGCCTCAATCCAATTTGGAAGAATTTTAAAGACGTATCAAATCTCCACTTACGCAAAAAATGCACGAAAAATATCGCGCCTTAATTGTACAAAATTGGCTGAATTGACAATCGTTAAACCCCCTTAACTTTATAAGAATCACTGGTGAAATATGTTTTTAAATTTGAGATCAGGACACCAATATCTTTCGAATGATATAAACAATTTGCGTCCAAAAATGCTAGTTGAAAAGTCGACATATGTCTGGAAAAAACCAACCCGATCACTTGTATTTCATCATTTCATTCAAAAACAGTCGGAACAACAAGTTAAGAGTTAAGATTGAAAAAAAGCATTTTCAACTGAACTATTTTAGCTAATTTAGAAAAATTGACGTTGTAATGAAATCATTACAATTCGTATGAAATATCAAATTGCTTCAAATTTGGGAAACAAGACTCAGTGGAAAAAATACTCGGTTATTTGCTCTCGGTGTGTTTTTCAGACTTTTAAAACGAGGCTACTTTGAATTAACGGCTGAAAGGTTTCGACCCCTGAGGTCAAAGAGAAACTTATGCCCGCCACTTTGCAAAAAAAAACTTTTTTTCAGAGCCAAAAAAGAGTTTAAATAATGCTGCTATAGGAATTTTCTGTGCTATATTTAGGTTTGCTGACCAAACTTTAAAGTCCCAATTGTCCCTTTGGCACTATTTTTTGTGTTAGAGCAAGCAAGCGCTAAAAAAATTAAGTTTTTTTCAGAAATTGGCTTGCAGCGCTGATTTTTGGGCCAAATAGGGGCCTCAAAAAATTTAAGTTTCATTGCAGCCGAAAAAATTCATTTAGCCGATCTAAAAAAACTTCTGTGCTCCATCGATTACCCTTAAAACACTCCTGTTCACGTCCATGGGTGGTACTAGGGTTTTCTCAAAGGCTGGGCAGATTTTCAAAATTAATTCAACCTTTTTATTAGGTCATCCAAATTTGATTTCTGAGTACTCCTAAGCTGTAAAACTCCTAATAACCCTAACTTGACGGGCAGCAGGCAAATATTTGAACAAGCAATGGACCAAAAAGACGTTTTTAAGCAATTTTTGGAAATTTATGCCCAAAATACGCATTTTTTGCTCCTAAAATTAGATAACAAGGCAAAAACGTACTAAAGGGGGAACCCTTTGAGCGGTTATGGGGTCGAATCCCTGAAGTGTCATTAGAGTTTTTTGATCTGGAACTTACCGAGTACAATTCCCACTGCAGTCCAATCATAGTCAATCCACTGTCCAGTAGTCCGATTTTGAACAGTGAAATTGAGTCCCACACTGCAATATACTTCATCAAAAAAGCACTCGATGACTCCGGCAGATGGTTTGCAGTGATGAAGCTGAAGTAGTTGAACAGAAAACCCATCAGTGTGAAACAGAGGCCGATCACGTCAACTATAATAGATGCAGTTGTCAAAACCTTCCAGTTCATTTCCTGCTCTCGCTCGTCTAGTGTATCATTCTCTGGAAAAACTCTGTCCAAAAACGTCATTTTAGGGGAAAAAATTTCAATGTGCCCTTCTCTCACAAAAAAGATATATGGCGATAATCTTCTTTGAAAAAGGAGAACACTTTTTGCAAATGATAGACGCCCTAAGGTGATTATTTTTGGTAGAAAAGTTATTCAATGAACTCTTTGAAGTTATTCGTTGAATTCTGTTTTAACGAGGGAAAAAAAAACAAAAGGTTCTTTCAATTTGATAGCTTTTTGTTTAATAGCTAGGCGTACAAGAGAAAAAAAATGGGTTTTGTGAACGAATTTAATAAAGGTTTGGGAAGAAAGGTCAATGTACTTCTTTGGGCATAAACTGCCGTTAAACGCGCGTGTTCTGTTTTCAAAAACTGTTCCATGCTTCGTTCCGGACCTTGTGAACATTCTCCCCCAAAGTTGACTTAGGGGAGATAAAATTCACTTGGTTGTTTGCTTTTTCGCAAATTGAACGATGCGATTTTTAACCAATCAGAATGCAGAGTTTTCGAGAGAAATGTAGATGAGAAAGTTGAATAAATATTTGACCGGGGGAAAGTTCTACTGCTGGAGGGACCGAATGCTGGAAACATTTCAACCAATCAAATCGCTAACCGTTCCTATTGGCTAAATGCAATACAGTGCTGATTTAAAATATCCGGACAAAACGAACAAAACTTGAATTTTCAAACAAGTTTTTCTCAAATTAGGTTAAGATTAGACAAAAAGTGAAGAGAACAAGAGTTGCTTAGAATTTCATCAGAATTAATATGGTGCTATTTTTTCTCCGAAATTCTCAACAAAAAATTTACCCCAAAAATGGGTCTTTTTGGCTTTTTTCAATTAATCAAGAATTACGCTGAAACTACTTTGTTAATTGATAAGAAAATTATATCACAGGAAGCCTCTTACGCAGCTCAACAAAGTCTAAGATGGGTTAAATCTCCAAAAACCAGTGTAAGAGAAAAAATTTTCACTTGATAGTCAATAAAGGTGATTTTTACTATATAAAACCCAGAATTATTGCTTAAAAATATATTTTAAACATTTTTGCGCAAATTTTGAAGATTTAACCCTTCTTAAAATGTGTTTAGCTGCGTAAGAGGCTTCCTGTGATATAATTTTCTTATTAATTAACAAAGTAGTTTCAGCGTAATTCTTGATTAATTGAAAAAAGCCAAAATGACCCATTTTTGGGGTAAATTTTTTGACGAGAATTTCGGAGAAAAAATGGCATCATATTAATTCTGGTGAAATTCTAAGCAACTTTTGTTCTCTTCATTTTTTGTCTAATCCTAACCCAATTTGAGAAAAACGCGTTTGAAAATTCAAGTTTTGTTCGTTTTGTCCGGATAATTTAAATCAGCACTGTATTAACAGAAACTGATAATATAATAAATATACTAGATGCAGATATAATAGGTCATATATAATAGGTTTCATTCATCTGCTCATTATATAATCGGTCAATATTAACACTAATGGCCTGGTTTTATTTGCTTACTTTGAGATTTTCGCAATTTTCCTGAGATTTTTGAATACTCAATTCTGATTGGCTGAACAGAAGCCAAAATACATTTCAAGCATTTGGTCCCTCCAGATTGAGGGACGCCACCATTAGATCGCTTAAATATAAGTTTAGTTTCAGAAATTTTATGGAAACAACTGTTCCTTGTATGTCTAATTATGACTTATGCATCCATAAATTTAAACATCCTGGATTGTTATCAGCCCGTCAACTTGGTCTAAATTGTCAAAAAGATATGTACTGGTCCAAATACAGAAAAAACTAAGGATAATTATGCCTTGAAATGTCAAATTTGCACGTCCTCTTGATGTAAATTGTAATTTTTGAGAAATAGTAGCCTAACATTAACATAGGCTTAATAATTGGCTTCAAACAAGGAGGTGGGAGCAATAAGCAGAGTGGTCGGATCAACTGTACAATTCCACCCCCTCCCCCTAAGTGACCTACTGTAGAATGCATTCCCCAAGCAGGTATTACTTTTGAAATTTTATTCTGCATAAAATATTCATTTCAAATAAGCGCGCAGAATACACGACACGAGAAAAGTTTTTATACGGAATAGCTATTTTATACTGATCTTTACGTAGAATATTAATCATTAATTTGTATCGATAAACTTCTTCGATCAATTAGGTCAAATTATTTGCCCTGAAATATTAATTTCTGATAAACCGGTGTTTTATCCACCCTAAATTGATCTAGATTGGGAGTTGCACGGTTGATCTGAGTGGTCTATGAACAGAATGAGTCTAAGAGCAGAAAAACACAAGTAATAAATTTTGTTGATTTATACGGGCTAATTGATGAAAAATTTAGTAGAATCGTCAGTAATACCGAGAAAATGGAAACTTTCGTTTCTTTCGTAAAATTGACTAATATTTCACTTAACTTACCGATTATTTATAAAATTTAATTTATTACCTTATCACTTTCATATCTTTTATTTTTTTTATGATCAATTCCGTAAGGATTTTGCCTTGAATATGTGATGAAGGGACTCCTGACTGTAAACTCGGTTACTATGATACTTTTGACCTTCTGATTATTCAAAAAAAAAGAAAAGAATATATTTCTGCTCTTGGACTCATCTTAGGCCATTCTGCTTATTGACTTGTCACCCAAAAGAAAGCATTATTAATGCGTTTGCTTGTCTACGTGAAAGTTATGACGGTTATCTTATTCGGCTGGGTGGACCTGGAATTAACGTCCAAATTGACGAAAGTTGTTTCTCAAAAAAAATCATCGTGGCAGGGCTCCAAAATAACAGATTTGCGTATGTGGGAATGCAAGATATGCAAGCTACAAGCCATGTGTTGGCTACATGGAAACTGTTACCCAAAAAAAATCCAATTTTTTTAAACCAATTATTGAAGCGGTTGTCCAACTCGGCTGACAGTTATTTGGAACCGAAGATTAGGCCATCGAACAGTTCATCAATAATATTTTTTGTGAAACTCGAAACTGGTGTTCATACCCAAAATGTAGAATCATGTTCCGAAATGTAGAAAGCACAAAAAACTTCGATTAAAAAACAGTTTTCATCGGGTTTTTTTTGCATTGGCAAGAAAACCTGGGGCGAGACCGATTTGATGGTAACAATAACTAACTCTTTTAATGATTTTTGTCTGCTTATTAACGAGTACTGTCCAACAAATTGTTGAGTTCGTCTATTATTTGGTTTGAAGAGCTGACTTCGTCGAGAGGGAGAGAGAATGTATGTTTACATGAGCCTTTGTTGCTGCTATTTTTTAGCAGATAACTCCAGGAAAAAGATCCCATTTAATCAAACTGGGAGTGTAAATTGTTTATTTCATAGGACACAGTTTGTTCATGTTTTGATCTGCTTTTTGAGTGACAATGGAGTTATAAGCATGAAGGTTTCAAACTTTTGCTTGCTGAAACAGTTTGATCCAATTATGATACAATTAGTCTTTTAAAAATGAAAACAAACGGAAAAAAGGAAAATCTGGGAAATATAGCAAGCACTTCATCAAATATCTAAAAACAAATGCGCCGTTTATGAACATGTTTGTTCACATTTTTAATTGCTAGTTTATGCGCCAAGAATTGAAATATTTTGCCTCAGAATTCCGAAAATTCTAGAGAAGAGAAAATGTTTCAGTCAAAACTAAGCAAACAACATATACAAAAAGAGAAAAAATTACCCAAATATTCGCCAGTAAACGAAAAAAATTTTCCGTGCGAACTTCTATTACAGCTACTTACATTTGTGCCGCGGCCATCAGCTTTGATACTACTACATTAACGACACTACCTAACTTTTTTTGGGTTGCGATAGCCAACCTGCTATGGCGTCACTACTCTGGGATTGTGCACCAAAATAAAGAACTCGAAAATGCTGCAAAAGGTTCAATGACTACCACACAGACAGCGATGTTCCATCGAGCTCGTTCCTATGATAATCCTGAGTTTTCTTGGAAGGATCAATGTATACGCATTCCAGCATTGCCAACAGCCAAAATAGTCTGGTACTAACGACATTGATATGCAAACTAAAAAACGACCGTATTCAAAAATCCCGGCTCTGTTGAACCAAGTTCTTCACGAAACTGATCAAAACGCGAGCAAAAACATGTTCTAGTTTGCTTCGATGTTTCTGACATATCGCAAAAGGAAAACTCTAAAATGCCTATTCGCCAGTCACCATGGAAGTCTGATATACGTTCAGGACCAAAAAAAAACAAAAACTCACAGATAATTTGAGCAACCATCATCTCAAGAATTTCATAGATACAGGGCACACCGAGACAAAAAGAAAATCAAAACTTAAGAAAATCGAGAATTCTGGCACAACTGGATACGCAACCAGTGGGGCCGGATATTCCTTTCTATCCTCAAGGGAACCATCCTCGTGTTTTTTATCTGTGAAATTTGTGGAATGATAGTTGCTCATTTCATCTGTAGATTTGTGTTTTATTAAGCCCCTGGAAGGCCATCCGAGCATATTTCACTCCACGAGGATAAAAAAGGTTTTAAGTCGTCATTCAACAGAACTTATATAAATTGCACTTATATACAGATTTTGGTAAGATTGCTTGAACAAAAACAACTGCATAAGTGCAGTATTTAATATTTAACAATTGCCTCTGAATGAGAAAAAACTGGACTTTTCATGCTTTGACGGTTGACTTTTTCCCGAATCGAAAATAGTTCACACGAAATTAATTTTGTAGCAACCAATTTTCAACCCTCAACCTCTTACATTTTGTTTGTTTCGAAAAACATAATTATTTTGTTCTGTAGCGAGTAAGCCAGGGTGACCACTTCGGGCGTGAAAAATTACAGACTAGCCTGAATACGCAGCGAAAACTAGTATTCCACAAAAAATTTGTTTCGAATGATAGTTTAAATTACAACAAAAAAGAGCAAAATGATTATTTCAAGATCACGTTTACAATCTTCGCTGAAATGTCATCTGATCGGGAATTAATTCCCCTTTGTTCGTTTTGGAGTCGCTCTTTCTTCTCCTTGATATTTTGAAGGACTTTTTCGGCTTCTGCCAATTGTTTTTCTGTTTCTGACAGTTCGCGCTTGAGGATTTTTGACGATCTCCGTTGGTAAATACCAATTTGCCGACGCAACTCGTTGCTTTTCACTTTCAATTTGTCTTCCTCTTTCATGCGCTGCTTCTCAGATTCCTTATAAAGATGGCTTGCTGCAGACATCTGATTCAGAAGAATTTGGGACGGAATGTATTTCTCAAAGGACTCTCTGTCGAAGAAATCAGAAACAAATCTTAGACTGTCGTAAAGATCAATGCCAGTTCCTGGTTGAAAAACGCCCTCGCTAAATTTCATTTTCGAAATTCTGGCTTCGACAATCATGTTATGAGGAATAACTATTTTTATTGATTGCACGAGACGGCGAAGAGTGGGAGAGGTTGAAAGGAGAGACTGAGTAAACATGGCGTCAAGGAAAGCTTCAGTGGTGTGTTCCAGACGAACACTAGCAAGCTCATCTAATGCTTTGACTCCGTTGCAATGCACGTACTTGCATAGGTTACCCAGAACTCTGATATACTTGTCGGAACTCTGCGTTTCATATATAATATAGCATCTGCGAACGATCGGAGAAAGAAGAAACGGCGAAAATCGGTCAAGAAGTCGATGGAGCTGTTGCTCATTGTACTGTGACCAGAACAGTTGTATGGCTTTAAGATCATATTCGGATAGTTGATCCAGAGCAACTTGTACATGTTCGTATTCCGTGACATGGAGCGCGGATGATTTGTTAGGAAATCTTAGGGGCTTTCCGGTTTAAGTGTCATACAAATTTGAAACATAACCTGCTGGAGAAAGAATGAGAGAATGGCCAAGTCTGGAAAAACGGGAATCTGGAAACATCACCGAATACAAAGAACGCTTTCGGAACACACAGTCACTGCTTCGTAACGAGCCACCATCCAAAGCAATTCGAACAACGTGGTAAAATGTGGCTCTCAACCGCCCTGAGTCGTCGTCAACAGCGGAGACCAGCGAGTTTCGAATAGAAGGCTGTCTAGGAAGCGCCGGTGCAGCATCGATATGGATTTTCTGCTTCTCATGTTGCCCCAACTGAATCGCACCATTGCGCACACTGATCAACTTCCCGTCTAACGAGCACTTTGCCTGTTCCGGCCGACCGGGCACAGCCGCAGCCCATCGGTATTTTTCTCGCATCTGCTGAGAGAAGACACATGGCATATCTGAAACATATTTAACATTGGTGAGAACACTGATTAAAGCAGAATATCAATGAAAACTTTGCCCTGCAATAAAATACAGACCAACGTAAAAAAAAC
>NC_087064.1:83188797-83244665 GCF_963678635.1 Symsagittifera roscoffensis | reverse complement strand
TCTGAAGGAGGAGGGGAACTACACTCACTCCCTCGCCCCTTCCACTAAATATGCTACTTAGCACGTCAGTGTCATAAGAGTTGAATCCCTGAAGGAGGAGGGGAACTACACTCATTCCCTCGCCCCTTCCACTAAATATGCTACTCAGCACGTCAGTGTCATAAGAGTTGAATCCCTGAAGGAGGAGGGGAACTACACTCACTCCCTCGCCCCTTCCACTAAATATGCTACTCAGCACGTCAGTGTCATAAGAGTTGAATCCCTGAAGGAGGAGGGGAACTACACTCACTCCCTCGCCCCTTCCACTAAATATGCTACTCAGCACGTCATTGTCATAAGAGTTGAATCCCTGAAGGAGGAGGGGAACTACACTCATTCCCTCGCCCCTTCCACTAAATATGCTACTCAGCACGTCAGTGTCATAAGAGTTGAATCCCTGAAGGAGGAGGGGAACTACACTCACTCCCTCACCCCTTCCACTAAATATGCTACTCAGCACGTCAGTGTCAAAAGAGTTGAATCCCTGAAGGAGGAGGGGAACTACACTCACTCCCTCGCCCCTTCCACTAAATATGCTACTCAGCACGTCAGTGTCATAAGAGTTGAATCCCTGAAGGAGGAGGGGAACTACACTCACTCCCTCGCCCCTTCCACTAAATATGCTACTCAGCACGTCAGTGTCATAAGAGTTGAATCCCTGAAGGAGGAGGGGAACTACACTCACTCCCTCGCCCCTTCCACTAAATATGCTACTCAGCACGTCAGTGTCATAAGAGTTGAATCCCTGAAGGAGGAGGGGAACTACACTCACTCCCTCGCCCCTTCCACTAAATATGCTACTCAGCACGTCAGTGTCATAAGATTTGAATCCCTGAAGGAGGAGGGGAACTACACTCACTCCCTCGCCCCTTCCACTAAATATGCTACTCAGCACGTCAGTGTCATAAGAGTTGAAACCCTGAAGGAGGAGGGAAACTACACTCACTCCCTCGCCCCTTCCACTAAATATGCTACTCAGCACGTCAGTGTCATAAGAGTTGAATCTCTGAAGGAGGAGGGGAACTACACTCACTCCCTCGCCCCTTCCACTAAATATGCTACTCAGCACGTCAGTGTCATAAGAGTTGAATCTCTGAAGGAGGAGGGGAACTACACTCACTCCCTCGCCCCTTCCACTAAATATGCTACTCAGCACGTCAGTGTCATAAGATTTGAATCCCTGAAGGAGGAGGGGAACTACACTCACTCCCTCGCCCCTTCCACTAAATATGCTACTCAGCACGTCAGTGTCATAAGAGTTGAAACCCTGAAGGAGGAGGGAAACTACACTCACTCCCTCGCCCCTTCCACTAAATATGCTACTCAGCACGTCAGTGTCATAAGAGTTGAATCTCTGAAGGAGGAGGGGAACTACACTCACTCCCTCGCCCCTTCCACTAAATATGCTACTCAGCACGTCAGTGTCATAAGAGTTGAATCCCTGAAGGAGGAGGGGAACTACACTCACTCCCTCGCCCCTTCCACTAAATATGCTACTCAGCACGTCAGTGTCATAAGAGTTGAATCCCTGAAGGAGGAGGGGAACTACACTCACTCCCTCGCCCCTTCCACTAAATATGCTACTCAGCACGTCAGTGTCATAAGAGTTGAATCCCTGAAGGAGGAGGGGAACTACACTCACTCCCTCGCCCCTTCCACTAAATATGCTACTCAGCACGTCAGTGTCATAAGAGTTGAATCCCTGAAGGAGGAGGGGAACTACACTCACTCCCTCGCCCCTTCCACTAAATATGCTACTCAGCACGTCAGTGTCATAAGAGTTGAATCCCTGAAGGAGGAGGGGAACTACACTCACTCCCTCGCCCCTTCCACTAAATATGCTACTCAGCACTTAAGTGTCATAAGAGTTGAATCCCTGAAGGAGGAGGGGAACTACACTCACTCCCTCGCCCCTTCCACTAAATATGCTACTCAGCACGTCAGTGTCATAAGAGTTGAATCCCTGAAGGAGGAGGGGAACTACACTCACTCCCTCGCCCCTTCCACTAAATATGCTACTCAGCACGTCAGTGTCATAAGAGTTGAATCCCTGAAGGAGGAGGGGAACTACACTCACTCCCTCGCCCTTTCCACTAAATATGCTACTCAGCACGTCAGTGTCATAAGAGTTGAATCCCTGAAGGAGGAGGGGAACTACACTCACTCCCTCGCCCCTTCCACTAAATATGCTACTCAGCACGTCAGTGTCATAAGAGTTGAATCCCTGAAGGAGGAGGGGAACTACACTCATCCCTCGCCCCTTCCACTAAATATGCTACTCAGCACGTCAGTGTCATAAGAGTTGAATCCCTGAAGGAGGAGGGGAACTACACTCACTCCCTCGCCCCTTCCGCTAAATATGCTACTCAGCACGTCAGTGTCATAAGAGTTGAATCCCTGAAGGAGGAGGGGAACTACACTCACTCCCTCGCCCCTTCCACTAAATATGCTACTCAGCACGTCAGTGTCATAAGAGTTGAATCCCTGAAGGAGGAGGGGAACTACACTCACTCCCTCGCCCCTTCCACTAAATATGCTACTCAGCACGTCAGTGTCATAAGAGTTGAATCCCTGAAGGAGGAGGGGAACTACACTCACTCCCTCGCCCCTTCCACTAAATATGCTACTCAGCTTGTCAGTGTCATAAGAGTTGAATCCCTGAAGGAGGAGGGGAACTACACTCACTCCCTCGCCCCTTCCACTAAATATGCTACTCAGCACGTCAGTGTCATAAGAGTTGAATCCCTGAAGGAGGAGGGGAACTACACTCACTCCCTCGCCCCTTCCACTAAATATGCTACTCAGCACGTCAGTGTCATAAGAGTTGAATCCCTGAAGGAGGAGGGGAACTACACTCACTCCCTCGCCCCTTCCACTAAATATGCTACTCAGTACGTCAGTGTCATAAGAGTTGAATCCCTGAAGGAGGAGGGGAACTACACTCACTCCCTCGCCCCTTCCACTAAATATGCTACTCAGCACGTCAGTGTCATAAGAGTTGAATCCCTGAAGGAGGAGGGGAACTACACTCACTCCCTCGCCCCTTCCACTAAATATGCTACTCAGCACGTCAGTGTCATAAGAGTTGAATCCCTGAAGGAGGAGGGGAACTACACTCACTCCCTCGCCCCTTCCACTAAATATGCTACTCAGCAGGTCAGTGTCATAAGAGTTGAATCCCTGAAGGAGGAGGGGAACTACACTCACTCCCTCGCCCCGTCCACTAAATATGCTACTCAGCAGGTCAGTGTCATAAGAGTTGAATCCCTGAAGGAGGAGGGGAACTACACTCACTCCCTCGCCCCTTCCACTAAATATGCTACTCAGCACGTCAGTGTCATAAGAGTTGAATCCCTGAAGGAGGAGGGGAACTACACTCACTCCCTCGCCCCTTCCACTAAATATGCTACTCAGCACGTCAGTGTCATAAGAGTTGAATCCCTGAAGGAGGAGGGGAACTACACTCACTCCCTCGCCCCTTCCACTAAATATGCTACTCAGCACGTCAGTGTCATAAGAGTTGAATCCCTGAAGGAGGAGGGGAACTACACTCACTCCCTCGCCCCTTCCACTAAATATGCTACTCAGCACGTCAGTGTCATAAGAGTTGAATCCCTGAAGGAGGAGGGGAACTACACTCACTCCCTCGCCCCTTCCACTAAATATGCTACTCAGCACGTCAGTGTCATAAGAGTTGAATCCCTGAAGGAGGAGGGGAACTACACTCACTCCCTCGCCCCTTCCACTAAATATGCTACTCAGCACGTCAGTGTCATAAGAGTTGAATCCCTGAAGGAGGAGGGGAACTACACTCACTACCTCGCCCCTTCCACTAAATATGCTACTCAGCACGTCAGTGTCATAAGATTTGAATCCCTGAAGGAGGAGGGGAACTTCACTCACTCCCTCGCCCCTTCCACTAAATATGCTACTCAGCACGTCAGTGTCATAAGAGTTGAAACCCTGAAGGAGGAGGGGAACTACACTCACTCCCTCGCCCCTTCCACTAAATATGCTACTCAGCACGTCAGTGTCATAAGAGTTGAATCCCTGAAGGAGGAGGGGAACTACACTCACTCCATCGCCCCTTCCACTAAATATGCTACTCAGCACGTCAGTGTCATAAGAGTTGAATCCCTGAAGGAGGAGGGGAACTACACTCACTCCCTCGCCCCTTCCACTAAATATGCTACTCAGCACGTCAGTGTCATAAGAGTTGAATCCCTGAAGGAGGAGGGGAACTACACTCACTCCCTCGCCCCTTCCACTAAATATGCTACTCAGCATGTCAGTGTCATAAGAGTTGAATCCCTGAAGGAGGAGGGGAACTACACTCACTCCCTCGCCCCTTCCACTAAATATGCTACTCAGCACGTCAGTGTCATAAGAGTTGAATCCCTGAAGGAGGAGGGGAACTACACTCACTCCCTCGCCCCTTCCACTAAATATGCTACTCAGCACGTCAGTGTCATAAGAGTTGAATCCCTGAACGAGGAGGGGAACTACACTCACTCCCTCGCCCCTTCCACTAAATATGCTACTCAGCACGTCAGTGTCATAAGAGTTGAATCCCTGAAGGAGGAGGAGAAATAGACTCACTCCCTCGCCCCTTCCACTAAATATGCTACTCAGCACGTCAGTGTCATAAGAGTTGAATCCCTGAAGGAGGAGGGGAACTACACTCACTCCCTCGCCCCTTCCACTAAATATGCTACTCAGCACGTCAGTGTCATAAGAGTTGAATCCCTGAAGGAGGAGGGGAACTAGACTCACTCCCTCGCCCCTTCCACTAAATATGCTACTCAGCACGTCAGTGTCATAAGAGTTGAATCCCTGAAGGAGGAGGGGAACTACACTCACTCCCTCGCCCCTTCCACTAAACATGCTACTCAGCACGTCAGTGTCATAAGAGTTGAATCCCTGAAGGAGGAGGGGAACTACACTCACTCCCTCGCCCCTTCCACTAAATATGCTACTCAGCACGTCAGTGTCATAAGAGTTGAATCCCTGAAGGCAGGAGGGGAACTAGACTCACTCCCTCGCCCCTTCCACTAAATATGCTACTCAGCACGTCAGTGTCATAAGAGTTGAATCCCTGAAGGAGGAGGGGAACTACACTCACTCCCTCGCCCCTTCCACTAAATATGCTACTCAGCACGTCAGTGTCATAAGAGTTGAATCCCTGAAGGAGGAGGGGAACTACACTCACTCCCTCGCCCCTTCCACTAAATATGCTACTCAGCACGTCAGTGTCATAAGAGTTGAATCCCTGAAGGAGGAGGGGAACTACACTCACTCCCTCGCCCCTTCCACTAAATATGCTACTCAGCACGTCAGTGTCATAAGAGTTGAATCCCTGAAGGAGGAGGGGAACTACACTCACTCCCTCGCCCCTTCCACTAAATATGCTACTCAGCACGTCAGTGTCATAAGAGTTGAATCCCTGAAGGAGGAGGGGAACTACACTCACTCCCTCGCCCCTTCCACTAAATATGCTACTCAGCACGTCAGTGTCATAAGAGTTGAATCCCTGAAGGAGGAGGGGAACTACACTCACTCCCTCGCCCCTTCCACTAAATATGCTACTCAGCACGTCAGTGTCATAAGAGTTGAATCCCTGAAGGAGGAGGGGAACTACACTCACTCCCTCGCCCCTTCCACTAAATATGCTACTCAGCACGTCAGTGTCATAAGAGTTGAATCCCTGAAGGAGGAGGGGAACTACACTCACTCCCTCGCCCCTTCCACTAAATATGCTACTCAGCACGTCAGTGTCATAAGAGTTGAATCCCTGAAGGAGGAGGGGAACTACACTCACTCCCTCGCCCCTTCCACTAAATATGCTACTCAGCACGTCAGTGTCATAAGAGTTGAATCCCTGAAGGAGGAGGGGAACTACACTCACTCCCTCGCCCCTTCCACTAAATATGCTACTCAGCACGTCAGTGTCATAAGAGTTGAATCCCTGAAGGAGGAGGGGAACTACACTCACTCCCTCGCCCCTTCAACTAAATATGCTACTCAGCACGTCAGTGTCATAAGAGTTGAATCCCTGAAGGAGGAGGGGAACTACACTCACTCCCTCGCCCCTTCCACTAAATATGCTACTCAGCACGTCAGTGTCATAAGAGTTGAATCCCTGAAGGAGGAGGGGAACTACACTCACTCCCTCGCCCCTTCCACTAAATATGCTACTCAGCACGTCAGTGTCATAAGAGTTGAATCCCTGAAGGAGGAGGGGAACTACACTCACTCCCTCGCCCCTTCCACTAAATATGCTACTCAGCACGTCAGTGTCATAAGAGTTGAATCCCTGAAGGAGGAGGGGAACTACACTCACTCCCTCGCCCCTTCCACTAAATATGCTACTCAGCACGTCAGTGTCATAAGAGTTGAATCCCTGAAGGAGGAGGGGAACTACACTCACTCCCTCGCCCCTTCCACTAAATATGCTACTCAGCACGTCAGTGTCATAAGAGTTGAATCCCTGAAGGAGGAGGGGAACTACACTCACTCCCTCGCCCCTTCCACTAAATATGCTACTCAGCACGTCAGTGTCATAAGAGTTGAATCCCTGAAGGAGGAGGGGAACTACACTCACTCCCTCGCCCCTTCCACTAAATATGCTACTCAGCACGTCAGTGTCATAAGAGTTGAATCCCTGAAGGAGGAGGGGAACTACACTCACTCCCTCGCCCCTTCCACTAAATATGCTACTCAGCACGTCAGTGTCATAAGAGTTGAATCCCTGAAGGAGGAGGGGAACTACACTCACTCCCTCGCCCCTTCCACTAAATATGCTACTCAGCACGTCAGTGTCATAAGAGTTGAATCCCTGAAGGAGGAGGGGAACTACACTCACTCCCTCGCCCCTTCCACTAAATATGCTACTCAGCACGTCAGTGTCATAAGAGTTGAATCCCTGAAGGAGGAGGGGAACTACACTCACTCCCTCGCCCCTTCCACTAAATATGCTACTCAGCACGTCAGTGTCATAAGAGTTGAATCCCTGAAGGAGGAGGGGAACTACACTCACTCCCTCGCCCCTTCCACTAAATATGCTACTCAGCACGTCAGTGTCATAAGAGTTGAATCCCTGAAGGAGGAGGGGAACTACACTCACTCCCTCGCCCCTTCCACTAAATATGCTACTCAGCACGTCAGTGTCATAAGAGTTGAATCCCTGAAGGAGGAGGGGAACTACACTCACTCCCTCGCCCCTTCCACTAAATATGCTACTCAGCACGTCAGTGTCATAAGAGTTGAATCCCTGAAGGAGGAGGGGAACTACACTCACTCCCTCGCCCCTTCCACTAAATATGCTACTCAGCACGTCAGTGTCATAAGAGTTGAATCCCTGAAGGAGGAGGGGAACTACACTCACTCCCTCGCCCCTTCCACTAAATATGCTACTCAGCACGTCAGTGTCATAAGAGTTGAATCCCTGAAGGAGGAGGGGAACTACACTCACTCCCTCGCCCCTTCCACTAAATATGCTACTCAGCACGTCAGTGTCATAAGAGTTGAATCCCTGAAGGAGGAGGGGAACTACACTCACTCCCTCGCCCCTTCCACTAAATATGCTACTCAGCACGTCAGTGTCATAAGAGTTGAATCCCTGAAGGAGGAGGGGAACTACACTCACTCCCTCGCCCCTTCCACTAAATATGCTACTCAGCACGTCAGTGTCATAAGAGTTGAATCCCTGAAGGAGGAGGGGAACTACACTCACTCCCTCGCCCCTTCCACTAAATATGCTACTCAGCACGTCAGTGTCATAAGAGTTGAATCCCTGAAGGAGGAGGGGAACTACACTCACTCCCTCGCCCCTTCCACTAAATATGCTACTCAGCACGTCAGTGTCATAAGAGTTGAATCCCTGAAGGAGGAGGGGAACTACACTCACTCCCTCGCCCCTTCCACTAAATATGCTACTCAGCACGTCAGTGTCATAAGAGTTGAATCCCTGAAGGAGGAGGGGAACTACACTCACTCCCTCGCCCCTTCCACTAAATATGCTACTCAGCACGTCAGTGTCATAAGAGTTGAATCCCTGAAGGAGGAGGGGAACTACACTCACTCCCTCGCCCCTTCCACTAAATATGCTACTCAGCACGTCAGTGTCATAAGAGTTGAATCCCTGAAGGAGGAGGGGAACTACACTCACTCCCTCACCCCTTCCACTAAATATGCTACTCAGCACGTCAGTGTCATAAGAGTTGAATCCCTGAAGGAGGAGGGGAACTACACTCACTCCCTCGCCCCTTCCACTAAATATGCTACTCAGCACGTCAGTGTCATAAGAGTTGAATCCCTGAAGGAGGAGGGGAACTACACTCACTCCCTCGCCCCTTCCACTAAATATGCTACTCAGCACGTCAGTGTCATAAGAGTTGAATCCCTGAAGGAGGAGGGGAACTACACTCACTCCCTCGCCCCTTCCACTAAATATGCTACTCAGCACGTCAGTGTCATAAGAGTTGAATCCCTGAAGAAGGAGGGGAACTACACTCACTCCCTCGCCCCTTCCACTAAATATGCTACTCAGCACGTCAGTGTCATAAGAGTTGAATCCCTGAAGGAGGAGGGGAACTACACTCACTCCCTCGCCCCTTCCACTAAATATGCTACTCAGCACGTCAGTGTCATAAGAGTTGAATCCCTGAAGGAGGAGGGGAACTACACTCACTCCCTCGCCCCTTCCAGTAAATATGCTACTCATCACGTCAGTGTCATAAGAGTTGAACCCCTGAAGGAGGAGGGGAACTACACTCACTCCCTCGCCCCTTCCACTAAATATGCTACTCAGCACGTCAGTGTCATAAGAGTTGAATCCCTGAAGGAGGAGGGGAACTACACTCACTCCCTCGCCCCTTCCACTAAATATGCTACTCAGCACGTCAGTGTCATAAGAGTTGAATCCCTGAAGGAGGAGGGGAACTACACTCACTCCCTCGCCCCTTCCACTAAATATGCTACTCAGCACGTCAGTGTCATAAGAGTTGAATCCCTGAAGGAGGAGGGGAACTACACTCACTCCCTCGCCCCTTCCACTAAATATGCTACTCAGCACGTCAGTGTCATAAGAGTTGAATCCCTGAAGAAGGAGGGGAACTACACTCACTCCCTCGCCCCTTCCACTAAATCTGCTACTCAGCACGTCAGTGTCATAAGAGTTGAATCCCTGAAGGAGGAGGGGAACTACACTCACTCCCTCGCCCCTTCCACTAAATATGCTACTCAGCACGTCAGTGTCATAAGAGTTGAATCCCTGAAGGAGGAGGGGAACTACACTCACTCCCTCGCCCCTTCCACTAAATATGCTACTCAGCACGTCAGTGTCATAAGAGTTGAATCCCTGAAGGAGGAGGGGAACTACACTCACTCCCTCGCCCCTTCCACTAAATATGCTACTCAGCACGTCAGTGTCATAAGAGTTGAATCCCTGAAGGAGGAGGGGAACTACACTCACTCCCTCGCCCCTTCCACTAAATATGCTACTCAGCACGTCAGTGTCATAAGAGTTGAATCCCTGAAGGAGGAGGGGAACTACACTCACTCCCTCGCCCCTTCCACTAAATATGCTACTCAGCACGTCAGTGTCATAAGAGTTGAATCCCTGAAGGAGGAGGGGAACTACACTCACTCCCTCGCCCCTTCCACTAAATATGCTACTCAGCACGTCAGTGTCATAAGAGTTGAATCCCTGAAGGAGGAGGGGAACTACACTCACTCCCTCGCCCCTTCCACTAAATATGCTACTCAGCACGTCAGTGTCATAAGAGTTGAATCCCTGAAGAAGGAGGGGAACTACACTCACTCCCTCGCCCCTTCCACTAAATATGCTACTCAGCACGTCAGTGTCATAAGAGTTGAATCCCTGAAGGAGGAGGGGAACTACACTCACTCCCTCGCCCCTTCCACTAAATATGCTACTCAGCACGTCAGTGTCATAAGAGTTGAATCCCTGAAGGAGGAGGGGAACTACACTCACTCCCTCGCCCCTTCCACTAAATATGCTACTCAGCACGTCAGTGTCATAAGAGTTGAATCCCTGAAGGAGGAGGGGAACTACACTCACTCCCTCGCCCCTTCCACTAAATATGCTACTCAGCACGTCAGTGTCATAAGAGTTGAATCCCTGAAGGAGGAGGGGAACTACACTCACTCCCTCGCCCCTTCCACTAAATATGCTACTCAGCACGTCAGTGTCATAAGAGTTGAATCCCTGAAGGAGGAGGGGAACTACACTCACTCCCTCGCCCCCTCCACTTAATATGCTACTCAGCACGTCAGTGTCATAAGAGTTGAATCCCTGAAGGAGGAGGGGAACTACACTCACTCCCTCGCCCCTTCCACTAAATATGCTACTCAGCACGTCAGTGTCATAAGAGTTGAATCCCTGAAGGAGGAGGGGAACTACACTCACTCCCTCGCCCCTTCCACTAAATATGCTACTCAGCACGTCAGTGTCATAAGAGTTGAATCCCTGAAGGAGGAGGGGAACTACACTCACTCCCTCGCCCCTTCCACTAAATATGCTACTCAGCACGTCAGTGTCATAAGAGTTGAATCCCTGAAGGAGGAGGGGAACTACACTCACTCCCTCGCCCCTTCCACTAAATATGCTACTCAGCACGTCAGTGTCATAAGAGTTGAATCCCTGAACGAGGAGGGGAACTACACTCACTCCCTCGCCCCTTCCACTAAATATGCTACTCAGCACGTCAGTGTCATAAGAGTTGAATCCCTGAAGGAGGAGGGGAACTACACTCACTCCCTCGCCCCTTCCACTAAATATGCTACTCAGCACGTCAGTGTCATAAGAGTTTGATCTGGAACTTACCGAGTACAATTCCCACTGCAGTCCAATGATAGTCAATCCACTGTCCAGTAGTCCGATTTTGAACAGTGAAATTGAGTCCCACAGTGCAACATACTTCATCAAAAAAGCACTCGATGACTCCGGCAGATGGTTTGCAGTGATGAAGCTGAAGTAGTTGAACAGAAAACCCATCAGTGTGAAACAGAGGCCGATCACGTCAACTATAAGAGATGCAGTTGTCAAAACCTTCCAGTTCATTTCCTGCTCTGGCTCGTCCAGTGTATCATTCTCTGGAAAAACTCTGTCCAAAAACGTCATTTTAGGGAACAAAATTTTAATGTGCCCTTCTCTCACAAAAAAGATATATGGCGATAATCTTCTTCGAAAAAGGAGAACACTTTTTGCAAATGATAGACAAATAGATGCCCTAAGGTGAATATTTTTGTTAGAAAAGTTATTCAATGAACTCTTTGAAGTTATTCGTTGAATTCTGTACTAATGAGGGAAAGAAAACAAAAGATTCTGTTTGATAGCTAGGCGTACAATAGAAAAAAATTGGGTTTTGTGAACGAATTTAATAAAGGTTTGGGAATAAAGGTCAATGTACTTCTTGCGGCATAAACTGCCGTTAATCACGCGAGTTCTGTTATCAAAAGTTGTTCCATGCTTCGTTCCGGACCTTGTGAACATTCTCCCCCAAAGTTGACTTAGGAGAGATAAAATTCAACTGGTTGTTTGCTTTTTCGCAAATTGAACGATGCGATTTTCAACCAATCAGAATGCAGAATTTTTGAGAGAAATGAAGACGATAAAATTGAATAAATATTTGACCGGGGGAAAGTTCTCATGCTGGAGGGACAAATGGCTGGAAAAAGTTCAACCAATCAAAATCGCTAACCGTTCCTATTGGCTAAATGCCATGTTAACAGAAACTGATAATATAAAAAATATACTAGATGTAGATATAACATGTCAGATATAATAGGTTTCATTCATCTGCTCATTATATAATCGGTCAATGTTAACACTAATGGCCTGGTTTTATTTGCTTACTTTGAGATTTTTGCAATTTCCCTGAGATTTTTGAATACTCAATTCTGATTGGCTGAACAGAAGCCAAAATATATTTCAAGCATTCGGTCCCTCCAGATTGAGGGACGCCGCCATTAGATCGCTTAAATATGCGTTTAATTTCCGGAATTTTATGGAAACAACTGTTTCTTGTTTGTCTAATTATGACTTATGCATCCATAAATTTAAACATCCTGGATTGTTATCAGCCCGTCAACTTGGTCTAAATTGTCAAAGAGATATGTACTGGTCCAAATACAGAAAAAACTAAGGACAAGTATGCCTTGAAATGTCAAAATTGCACGTCCTCTTGGTAAAAATTGTAATTTTTGAATTGAAAAAGGAACTTTTTGAAAAATAGTAGCCTAACATTAGCATAGGCTTAATAATTGGTTTCAAACAAGGATGTTGGAGCAATAAGCAGAGTAGTCGGATAAACTGTACAATTCCACCCCCCTAAGTGACCTACCGTAGAATGCATTCCCCAAGCATGTATTAATTCTGAAGTTTAAATCCGTATAAAATATTCGTTTCAAACAAGCGCGCAGAATACACGACACGAGAAGAGTTTTTATACGAAACAGCTATTTTATACTGGCATTAACGTAAAACATTAATCATTATTTTGTATCGATAAATTTTTTGGTCAATTAGGTCAATTTATTTGCCCTGAAATATTAATTTCTGATAAACCGGTGTTTTATCCCCCTAAATAGATGTTACAAGAAAAACGCTTTTGTGGTTGAAGAATTAGCGACCGACTCATTTTTTTTTACCTCCAGTGAATTTCAATATACTACCAAAGCTCGAACAAAAAGCTAGCAACCGGTTAACAAATTATTTACACGGTCTCCATTGGGAAAACGGTGAATACCTTTACATAAACTTGAATCAAATACTTCAGAGTTTTTGTTGAGAAATATTGGTGCCGTTTTTTACGCTTAAAGAAAAGAAAAGACAGAATTTTTGGCCAAGTACTTGTACCGAAAGGTTGAAAACCTAGATGATTTGGGCTGTCGTCGGGTTGAAAACTTATTTTTCAAAAATTAGCAATGTTGCAATAGACATATACCTCATTTCAACTCCAGGAATCATTGTGCCCTGAAGAAAAGCAAGGTTTTTTATGATTGGTTGAAAAATGAACAACAGCGAGAGATCAGCGAAAGTGGAGACATACCTATCACCAAACTCAATGCTTTCTGCGTGGATGACTCAAGAGGGTGATATTAAATTTTCATTAACAAGAATAGAGCGTATTGATTGCAGCGGCCAAATTGTTCAGAGGAAGGAGCAAATAATAATTTCCGAAGAAGAGTTGTCTACCTTAAAGAGATTTTTTCCAGTTATTGATCAATTTGTATACTTCCAGAGATTCAAGTTTATCAGAAATGTTAGCCAGCAAGCGAGGAGTATATCTTCCCGAACTAGTCTTAGTACCCAAACGTCAACCAGGAGTTCAGATGGATCTAAACAGCAGTGAATTGCCAGATGAGTTTAAGATGACAGTGAAAGAGGATACTGTGAAGAAAATAATGTACTATGAAAAAACTGCAAATTTCCCAGCAAACTTTGTTCTAGAAATGCATGACATAAATGATAGAAACTTCACACGTTATGAAATTTTGTACTGTTCATAATTCTAATTCACTTTATTGTTTTTTTTACAAGCTTCATTTACAGTGAGAAAAAGTCTAACACAGTCTGTAGAATAAATCAGATCTCAAATTTCAGAAACAGCAACAGCAGTAGATGAACCTCACGCGACATTAGTAACAAAGTTTGTTTATAACGAGACAAACAGCGATATAAGATCTTGGAAGTTTTTTAACAAAGTAACTTTGCCAAGATCTGAAGTAGTTTTTGTTGCGCAAATGGTAGTAATTCGAATTTTACTAACTTTCTGCATTCTCAAACTTTCTGTCACTAAATTAAGTTGCGAAGAAACTTCAATTGGTTTTCGATTTTAGCCGGCTTGGTTGGTTACGTATTACCAAATCCGAGGATATGAATAAAGTGTTTGATACTTTGACAAGAGTTTTCATGGCGATAGTGGGACCCTCAGGATCCGGGAAAATTGAGTTAATTTTCAAAATTTTAATGGAAAATACTTTACCCTAAATTTGGAACCGTTTTATATCTTTACAAAGAGATACAACCTGCATTCTCAGAAACAAGTGTCTTCTCACGGAGTAAATGTGAACAGATTCGAATCTTTGAGAAATTTAGAAAATGTTCTTCTAGTTTTCGATGATTAATGTGAAGACATCTATAAGGACAAGGAATTTGTTAGATTAGCGACAGCGGGTAGACATGGAGGGATAGATGTAATGTATGTTAAACATAACTTGTTTCAACAAAGTCAATGGTCGCGTACGATTGAATTGAAAACTTCACACATCATTCTGTTCAAATCGCCTCGTGACGTTCAGCAACTAGATCTTTTAGGAAGACAATTGAATGTATCAAAATGTCTGAGAAGCTGTTACGAATTAGGTACCCGAGACTCTTTTTGACATCTTCTAATCAACTTGGACCCCCGTACATCAGATTGTTTGAGATATTGTTCAAATATCACACGGCCTGGGTCAACAGTTTTTTATTTACCCTTATCTAAAGCAGAAACTACTCCAATCACAAATAAAACAGAAAAACGTATCTATTCTGCAGCATATGGTACAACTGACACCTGACCAACTAAGACGATTAATCAGAAAAACTTCAAATCGCGAGATCATAACACTGATTTGTGAATCTTTGCTCAAAGTAGTCAATGGAAACGTACCCAATGCAAGATTTTGTCAATGCATTTAATTCGAGAACAAATCGTGTCACAAATCTTGCACCAAATAAAGTAACTGAAAAAAATGTTCCTCGCCTGATTTCATTAAGAGCAGAACAGTCATTGAAATTAGTTCGACGTCCAGAGCTTTATGTTGGTGATTATGTTGGACTCGCCAAAGTAAACATACCTTTTCGCAAAGGTTACAAACAATCGTTCACCGATGAAGTGTTTGACGTTTTTGACATTTCAACACGAAATCCCCCAATATACAATTTGATTGATTCTAACAGAGAACCAATTGAGGGAAAATTTTAAGAGTCTGAACTAATTCGCGTTCTGGAGAAGGAGAAATCGTAAACAATCATGACTGGAGGCACTTCCAGCTTTTTCACCCATAACGTTCCCCCTTCCTTCACAATTACCCTAGTTTCATCTGCATCAAGGAACGTTTTTAAAGATAACACTCTGGCCAATTTTAAAAATCTCCTGAGTTAAGAAAAAAATTTGCAAGGTGAATGGCGAGTAGCAGTTACAGAAATTACCTTCCCCACTCAGATAAACAACGTAACTGACAACAACATTGTGTACTACAAAGAAGATCGGGTTATAGCAAGCATAAAATTTGAGAAAGACAAGATCTCCAGGCTTTACCTTGGAGAAACAGCGAAACTAACAAAAGGAGAGTATACGAGCATTGAACAAATACTGGATGAGATTCGTCGAAAGACAGAATTAGAGAAATTGGATTACGTAAAAGATCCAATAACGAAAAATCTTTCATTATGGCGGCATTATTGGGAAGGTATAATTTTTTAAGCACCCAAATTCTTAGTCTACTTGGATTCAAAGGCGTCAGAGATGGAACTGTTTTTCATATAGGTTACAAACAAGGAAGCTCGAAACAAAGCTCATTCACTAACCAAGGTATTATTGCTGACTATCCCGTTGATGCATGTGCTGGTACTCAGCTTATATTTATATACCTGGACATAATTCATTATCAAATAGTAGGAGACACAAAAGCACCCCTTTTACGAGTCATTGATACAAATCGTCGAGTGAAAAACGGTTACACATGTACAATTGAACCGATTCATCGTTAAGTGTTTAGTATTTTGGATTTTAAAAAACTTTTGGTCAACAATACTTCTAAAATTTCTGTGAACTTGAGCACAGAAACTGGAGGACTTATCCCTTTTGCTGGAGGGGGGAAAAGTTGTTCTGACTTTGAAATTTCAAAAGTTTAGCAATTGATTAATATGGATTCATATTACCACAACCAAGCAAACCTACCTTATTTCTCGGGTCATTATAGACAACGAGGCAGTGGCTTCGGTGCATTAGCCTTGGGAGTAGGAAGAGTGGCACTTCCATTGGCTCAAAAATTTGTGATACCAGCAGCAAAAAAGATCGGAAAAGAACTACTTCTTCAGGCAGCTCCAGAACTGATAGAAGTTGCAACAAAAAGAAAAAGCCCTCAAAAGCATGGTCAGAAAAACCATCAAAAAGCAAGTAGGAGGAGGAACTAGATCTCAAAAAAGTCATCCAAAAAAGAACAACGGTGGTGAAACGAAAAACAAGACGCATCATTCCCAGAAAACGAACTGCACAGGAGAGAAGTCGCTCCGATTTCTTTACAAGGGTTAAAAATGATTTCTAATTTAATCCCCAGTGAAGCAACTCACAGCTCGCTGGACTTATTTGAAAAACCGCCTTTACTTGTCACTTTTGAAAACAAATTCACCCAAAAAAATTGGACTTTCCTACTCTCCTGATGGTCCTATGCTCGAGTTTGAAGTACTCGGCAACAGAAACAATTTCATCGATCTTCAAAGTACTCGTTTGGAAAGAGTTGCACGAGTTATTCGAAACAATAGAACTGTGCTTCGAACACATGCTACAGAGGCGGCAAACAGAGATACGCTGTATTTTGTTAACAATCCTTTATCTTCATTTTTTTCTGAGCGTGCACTGTCGTTGAAGGGTGAGAAAATATCAACTAGCAACGCTAATTTTGCCCATAAAAGCTTTATTCAGACCGAGTTTTCATACGGTAATGATGCTAAGAAAACATGGTTGGCTTGTTAAGGTTATTGTTATGAAGAAGAAAATAACAGCTATTGACGGTAATGGAAGGAGAGCTGTGGATGTTACGGAGCGTAAAGGTCTTTTGCGGCCTCGAACGAGCTGAAGATATTTGGTAAAATTGCTTGCGACTTCTTATCGTGTGACAAGCACCTACTTAACGGTGTGACAATCAGATTGTCTCTTAGACGTTCTCCTAAAGATTTTGTTGTCATATCTGAAGAAGCAGCTAAACACTAAAATGTTCAAATAATCGAAGCTAATATCTCTTTCAGAAAGATGACTGTGACTGACTATGTTCCCTCAATAAAGGAAAAAACTTTGTTGAAGAAACCGTCAAATTACAATTACATCGAAGTAGTACCAAAAAATTTTCTCGCAACTGCAGGAGTACAAAGCTGGCGACAAGAGGACGTTTTCGCAATAGAACCTGTTCGAAGAATGATAGTAGCAATGAGCATAAACGAAGCATATTTGGGTACTAAAAGGACAAAACATTTTCATTACCAGAAGTTTGGGTTGACTGAGATCATTGTGTACAGAAACGGCCTACCCATTGCCGGAACTCCCATCTCAACATCAGACAATAAAAGAATTTATTACAATACGCTTGAGGCTCTTGATTTTGTTTTGAACACTAGTCATGGAATCAGTCTCGCTAATTATGATAATCATTATATTATGGCTTTTGATCTCACGTCTACTCAGGAGGCGTCACACGATTTCATTCATCCTGAATTGACCAATTGCACTATTCCGGTCGAAGTCAAACTTGGCGCAGGTCTCGCTAATAACGTCAAGTTATTATTTATGGGAAAGCGTGCATCAACAGTTTTTGTGCGTTCAGATTGAAAAATTACCAAAAACACTCTTATGACCTAAGCTAGACATGAATATTCTTCAAATAGAGGAACTTGTTAACCGTTGTAAACATTTGAAGTATCGCTTTAGAGGTATTTTTCAGTACTGAAAAACAATAATACGATCATGATTATGAATGCGTCACCATCGGATCAACCTGGAACCCACCGGTTGCTTTTTGCTCAAGCTGGAGGACAGATATTCTTTGCTAATCCTCTAGGAAAAAATTTTATGGTATCTCCTTTATATGGTTATATGGATAAAATTTGCTAAACATATGTTATTCTAAACTATTTTATTGATGTTTTTGTAAAATTTATAAACTCATTTTTTTTAAAATTCATTCCTATCAAAAACAGATTTTCTTTTTCTACAAGTTTAAGTGAACCGCGAAAAATTTCATATCAAGTACTTCGAAATATTAAGGCATGGCCATTTGGTTCAGCGGGCAATAGTTAACCCGGCGTTGCTCGTCACTACGCTCATCGGGAACGCCTCCCACTTGTGTAGTAACATTTTTTATTTGCTATACAATAGAGCAAAAGAAAACCAATATTTAAAACTTGAATTTCTTCTCCATGATAAATTTCACAAACAAAGTGTTTGAATCAATTTCCATACAACCATACCCACATAAAATTATGTCAATTATTCCAGAAAACTCAGCAGCGTTTTCACCATTCAAAATATTAGTAAAGCGTTCAGTTGTTACGTTAGTAATCATGTCAGTTTGAGTTTGAAGAGATTTAGTCTACGAGCCGAAGCAAACTTGAGGCAATCGTCTGCGAAATGGAACACCACTAACATCTATGTTGTTGATGGAGTTATAATTCACAGCTATTTTCAGTTTTTCCTTCAGAGGGCCAGACAATTCATAGTTGGAGCAACCCAAAATTAAATATTTGACTGTAGAGAGAAGACAAGGGACAACGAAGGCTTTTGAAGTCATCTTTTTTAGTAAATCTGTAGACTCTTTTGTGAATTCGACCAGCACCAGAAGCTGTTATGAATTAGGAACCCGAGACTCTTTTTGAGATCTTCAAATCGACTTGGACCAGATTGTTTGAGATGTTGTTCAAATATCACACGGCCTGGGTCAACAGTTTTTTTACCCTTATCTAAAGCAGAAACTACTCCAATCACAAGTAAAACAGAAAAACGTATCTGTTCTGCAGCATATGGTACAACTGACACCTGACCAACTAAGAAGATTAATCAGAAAAACTTCAAATCACGAGATCATAACACTGATTTGTGAATCTTTGCTCAAAGTAGTCAATGGAAACGTACTCAATGCAAAATTTTGTCAATGCTTTTAATTCGAGAACAAATCGTGTCACAAATCTTGCACCAAATAAAGTAACTGAAAAAAATGTTCCTCGCCTGATTTCATTAAGAGCAGAACAGTCATTGAAATTAGTTCGACGTCCAAAGCTTTATGTTGGTGATTATGTTGGACTCGCCAAAGTAGACATACTTTTTCGCAAAGGTTACAAACAATCGTTCTCCGATGAAGTGTTTGACGTTTTTGACATTTCAACACGAAATCCCCCAATATACAATTTGATTGATTCTAACAGAGAACCAATTGAGGGAAAATTTTAAGAGTCTGAACTAATTCGCGTTCTGGAGAAGGAGAAATCGTAAACAATCATGACTGGGGGCACTTCCAGCCTTTTCACCCATAACGTTCCCCCTTCCTTCACAATTACCCTAGTTTCATCTGCATCAAGGAACTTTTTTAAAGATAACACTCTGGCCAATTTTTAAAATCTCCTGAGTTAAGAAAAAAATTTGCAAGGTGAATGGCGAGTAGCAGTTACAGAAATTACCTTCCCCACTCAGATAACCAACGTAACTGACAACAACATTGTGTACTACAAAGAAGATCGGGTTATAGCAAGCATAAAATTTGAGAAAGACAAGATCTCCAGGCTTTACCTTGGAGAAACAGCGAAACTAACAAAAGGAGAGTATACGAGCATTGAACAAATACTGGATGAGATTCGTCGAAAGACAGAATTAGAGAAATTGGATTACGTAAAAGATCCAATAACGAAAAATATTTCATTATGGCGGCATTATTGGGAAGGTATAATTTTTTAAGCACCCAAATTCTTAGTCTACTTGGATTCAAAGGCGTCAGAGATGGAACTGTTTTTCATATAGGTTACAAACAAGGAAGCTCGAAACAAAGCTCATTCACTAACCAAGATATTATTGCTGACTATCCCGTTGATGCATGTGCTGGTACTCAGCTTATATTTATATACCTGGACATAATTCATTATCAAATAGTAGGAGACACAAAAGCACCCCTTTTACGAGTCATTGATACAAATCGTCGAGTGAAAAACGGTTACGCATGTACAATTGAACCGAATCATCGTAAAGTGTTTAGTAATTTGGATTTTTAAAAAACTTTTGGTCAAAAAAACTTCTAAAATTTCTGTGAACTTGCGCACAGAAACTGGAGGACTTATCCCTTTTCCATGGAGGGGGGAAAAGTTGTTCTGACTTTGAAATTTCAAAAGTTTAGCAATTGATTATTATGGATTCATATTACCACAACCAAGCAAACCTACCTTATTTCTCGGGTCATACTAGACAACGAGGCAGTGGCTTCGGTGCATTAGCCTTGGGAGTAGGCAGAGTGGCACTTCCATTGGCTCGAAAGTTTGTGATACCAGCAGCAAAAAAGATCGGAAAAGAACTACTTCTTCAGGCAGCTCCAGAACTGATAGAAGTTGCAACAAAAGAAAAACCCTAAGCAGGCACTCAAAAGCACGGTCAGAAAAACCATCAAAAAGCAAGTAGGAGGAGGAACTAGATCTCGAAAAATTCATCCAAAAAAAGAACAACGGTGGTGAAACGAAAAACAAGACGCGTTATTCCCAGAAAACAAACTGCACAGAAGAGAAGTCGCTCCGATTTCTTTACAAGGGTTAAAAAATGATTTCTAATTTAATCCCGAGTGAAGCAACTCACAGCTCGCTGGACTTATTTGAAAAACCGCCTTTACTTGTCACTTTTGAAAACGCATTCACCCAAAAAGTTGGACCTTCTTACTCTCCTGATGGTCCTATGCTCGTGTTTGAAGTACTCGGCGACAGAAACAATTTCATCGATCTTCAACGTACTCGTTTGGAAATAGTTGCATGAATTATTCGAAACAATAGAACCGTGCTTCGAACACATGCTACAGAGGCGTCAAACAGAGATACGCCGTATTTTGTTAACAATCATGTATCTTCATTTTTTTCTGAGTGTACACTGTCGTTGAATGGTGAGAAAATATCAACTACCAACGCTAATTTTGCCCATAAAAGCTTTATTGAGACCGAGTTTTCATACGGTAATGATGCTAAGAAAACAAGGTAGGCTTGTCAAGGTTATTGTTATGAAGAAAACCCATCAGCTTTTGACGGTAATGGAAGGGGAGCTGAGGATGTTACGGAGCGTAAAGGTCTATTGCGGCCTCGAGCGAGCTGAAGCTATTTGGTAAAATTGCTTGCGACTTCTTATCGTGTGACAAGCACCTACTTAGCGGTGTTACAATTAGAGTGTCTCTTAGACGTTCTCCTAATGATTTTGTTGTCATATCTGAAGAAGCAGCTAAACACTACAAGGTTTAAAGAATCAAAGCTAATCTCTATGTCAGAAAGATGACTGTGACTAAGTATGTTCTCTCACCAATAGAAAAAACTTTGTTGAAGAACCCGGCAAATTACAACTACATCGAAGTAGTACCAAAAACTTTTCTCGCAACTGCAGGAGTACAAAGCTGGCGACAAGAGGACGTTTTCGCAACAGAACTTGTTCGAAGAATGATAGTAGCAATGAGCATAAACGAAGCATATTTGGGTACTAAAAGGACAAACCCTTTTCATTACCAGAAGTTTGGGTTGACTGAGATCATTGTGTACAGAAACGGCCTAAGCTAGACATGAATTGTTTTCAAGTAATGAAACTTGTTAACCATTGTAAACATTTGAATTATTGCTTTAGAGGTATTTTTCAGTACTGAAAAACAATAATAAGTTCATGATTATGAATGCGTCACCATCGGATCAACCTGGAACCCACTGGTTGCTTTTTGCTCAAGCTGGAGGACAGATATTCTTTGCTGATCCTCAAGGAAAAAATTTACATGATTATCTACTCGTGTACAAGAATATGCGACATACAATTCACGAGAGAAATCAACTACTGATGAAAAAACCAATACAATCAGCTGATTCAGTGTTATGCGGACTTTATTGTATTTATGTTGCTCAGGTTATAATTACAAATAGATTTCCCATACGTTTCAAATTTAATGATCATGATTTGATAAGATTTGCTAAACATATGTTATTCTAAACTTTTTTATTGATGTTTTTGTAAAATTTATAAACTCATTTTTTTAAAGTTCATAACAGATTTTCTTTTTCTACAAGTTTAAGTGAACCGCGAAAAATTTCATATCAAGTACTTCGAAATATTAAGGCATGGCCATCTGGTTCAGCGGGCAATAGTTAACCCGGCGTTGCTCGTCACTACGCTCATCGGGAACGCCTCCCGCTTGTGTAGTAACATTTTTTATTTGCTATACAATAGAGCAAAAGAAAACCAATATTTAAAACTTGAATTTCTTCTCCATGATAAGTTTCACAAACAAAGTGTTTGAATCAATTTCCATACAACCAACCCACATAAATTATGTCAATTATTCCACAAAACTCAGCAGCATATTCACCATTCAAAATATTAGTAAAGCGTTCAATTGTTACGTCATGTCAGTTTGAGTTTGAAGAGATTTAGTCTGCGAGCCGGAGCAAACTTGAGGCAATCGTCTGCGAACTGGAACACCACTAACATCTAGGTTTTTGATGGAGTTATAGTTCACAGCTATTTTCAGTATTTCCATCAGAGGGCCAGACAATTCATAGTTGGAGCAACCCAAAATTAAATCTTTGAATGTAGAGAGAAGACAAGGGACAACGAATGCTTTTGAAGTCATCTTTTTTAGTAAATCGGTAGATTCTTTTGTGAATTCTACCAGCACATGATAATGTTTTTCGTTGTCAATCAAATGATTGCAAAAATCTAATTTTTTCGAATGAGAGGATACCGCAAAATTTGCTTTTGAAGCGAAGCCTGAGAAGTTAGGTTCATGATTCAGGATGAAAAATTTGTAATTTTTAATGAATTGTTTGAAATGATCAGGGGATTGCTTCTACATTGCTTCAACCATTGCGTTGAAGTTTCATTAGTATAACGAGTTAATAATGTTACACAACCCGACAGTTATCATCGTTTTCACTTTCGCATTCTTTTCAGAGCATGAAGGTTTTTTGTTTCGCCTTTTTTAAGTTTTTCAGTGACGTCGCAATTTTTTACTTTTGTCAACTTTTGATTTTTGTATAATTGACCGCCAAGGACTCGAATTCACCAGTTGACAAAGGTATTCCTTGTCGATACTTGAAAGTTCCCTCTTCGTCTTTTTTGTACAATTTGATAGTTATATTAGTGCCGGTCTGTGCGAATGTTTTTGCACCGACTCTAACTAAATGTTTATCATTCGAATATATATCCCTAAAATTATCGAAATAGTCAACATCCGTTTCAAGAGATACGTACATTATGAATGAATAACAACCAACTGGATTTTAGTGTGGAACGTTGATGACTGATCACAGTATACGAGACAGATCATGCGCTCCCAAAGTGAAAATTTAGGTGGTAAATTTCACGATCGCCATAACCCATAATGATAAAATTTAATCACCAAGGATATAATATCTATAACGATAAACCACTTTTTATATGGGTATTAAGTTACTTTTGCCCCGGCTATACTCTAAAATTCTTCTAGTGTTTTTTTATTGTGACGGTTGATTTAATGACTGCTATGAATAATGGTAATGAATCTTTAACAGCATGACAAAGAATGTCTGGCAAACTATCTTATTACTAACTTGAATTTTAATGCTTTCGTCCGTAGCCACTATAATAAAGCTATCACATAAAACTAAAAAGTTGGGTTTTCACATTCAATTTTAACAGGAACTCAGGCGTCATGCGTAAAAGAATGAAAAAAATTTGATAGCCTCGCCTAAAAAAGTATTAGCTTTGACCTAAATGAACCATGCCACCGCTTCCCTGATCTCATTCTCATGAAAAAACTTTTCATACTTTTCATTCTCTCAATTTCATTTCGGTATTTCAGTCAATTTTTTAAACAAAACGTAAAACATTTTTAAGTCATGACTAGTCTTTTACAAATAATATCAGTGTCTGATCGAGAAAGAACGATTATCTACCAAACTTACACGAGAGAGTCGATTGCAGTCATCCATCAACAGAAAGAGAGAGTCTCTCCGTCTACAGCAAGTCCGTTCAATGACTTGGCTCCCCGAAAAAACGACGGGAAACAGAACGAGGAATGGACTACAAAAAGTCATATCAAGCTACCGAACTACCTCCTTGATCACATCGATCTTTTTCGAAAACGAATGTACGAGAGTTGCACTATTCACGGGAGCTATCCGGCATTAGAAAAGACTGAGATAAACGACACAACCTCGCTCGAGCAGTCTCCAAGAAAAAATATCTTCGCGTATGACTGCGAGTCAAGGTCGTTGTATGAAAATCAGGAGGGATGTATTCGTGATTATGCAGAGCGCGAAGCGTAATGGGATATTCCGACAGCAATGTCTCCCGAATCGTTTGTTAGGGGAGCAGTTTCAACTCCAGAACAATCAACTTCCGATTCGGATGCTCGGGTTTTATCGAGTGCGGAGACAATTGATCTAGTGACCCCAGATCTCATTCAAGGCACCCCTCCAAATGCAGCTTGCTATGCGCCAAAAAGAGAAATTACAGTTTCGAGAGTTCTGATAACTTAAGCAAAAAACTTTCCTTTGTTTCAAATATTATTCCAAGGTTGTATATATTTTTTTGTTTGATTTGATTTTTAAGCTGTTTTTAACAATAACTTGTGTATATTAATTGTCTCAGTTTTAGTTTTGCTTAATAAATCAATTAAAGTTTGCCCTGTAAAGTTTTCAGCAAAATGTTAGAGAAAAACTTGAAAAACTAGAAAAAATCATAAATCGAGAATAATTTTTCGCTAAAATTGTTGTTTGAAAAAGAATGAGAGAGAGAGAGAGAGAGATAAACACATTGGCCCATTAGTGAACCCCATTTGGAATATTCTTTTCAGGACATTGCTTACTTTTCAAAAGAAAGATAAATATGGAAGGGTCCAACTATTTCTTGTAGTGTCCAACTATCTCTGCTCTCTCTCTCTCTCTCTCATTATACTTTGTGACCGGCCGGTGGGGTTTGCCAGGTCTTACGCAAAAAAACAGAGAGTGTTTTTGGCCATGATTCTGCTTTTTATTAAGTTTATTTACATGTTTTGGGTGTGAAACTGACAATTTTTTGGGTAAAAAACGTAAAAAATTGAAATTTTTATGTTTTTTTTTGAAAATTGAACATGATCCTTAAGCCTGCTCAAAAATTCCTGGCAAATTGATTGAAGGTAATTTCAAGGGATTTTTCCCAATTTTTTTTTTTATATTTACATAAAAATCAGATTTTTTTTCAAAAAATTGCAGTTTTTTAAGCGTCTACTTTCACTCATTAGGCTATAAACGTTTTTTAATTGTCCTAATTAGGTATCAGATAGATTTTAAAAATTTCAAACCACATTCACTTGAATTTAAATTGAGAACAAATAAATTAAGCTAAAAAGAAGGAAAAATCGCTAAAAAATTATGTTTTTCAAGTTTCGAACAGGACCAGCAGAACTCTGCTCGAGATCCTATAAAATTTACTGGTTTTTTTGTTGATAGACTTTGAAGACATTTTTTTTTAAATTCACTTTTCATTTTTTACAACATAATAAGTTTGAGTTTTTCCTTTAATGTTGAAAAAAAAAATTTTTTTCTTTTGAGTTTACAGAACGGGAGGCGTTATCGAGGAGCGTAGCGACGATCAACGCCGGATTAGCTATTGCCCCTTAAATTTAACGGCCATGCCTTATTATTGCGAAGGACATGATATGAAATATTTCACGGGCCACTGAATTACATGAAGGAAACTTTGTTTCCGATATCTTTTACACATTCAAATGACAATCTATGCTTATCATGCATCGGCAACTATCAAGGTATCTAGTTTGCAAAATTTTCATTTTTTAACAAAATTTTCAAGTTTACTATTGTATTTCAACTTATATATATAAATGAGGGCTTTATTTTTTGAATACTTTTATCTCATATTTCTACTTTTTATTAAACCTATTTAAGCAAACAAAGAAGTGGGCTTGAAATCGTTAGGAAATTACTGTTTCACAGTTAAAATTAGTCAGAAAAAATTTTAGGCTCAATCTGAATCATTCTAAGCTTTAAATTTTGTAATTTAGTGCTGAAATGTTAATTGAAAGTCTAAACCAGTCCCCTAAAAGTTGCCAAAACTTAAAAAAAATTATCGCTACCCTTTAAAATTAACAGCAAAAGTTTGAGGCTGTAAATGAATCAGTTTTTAATATACAAAACCCTTGCACTTGAACAGAGTGATGAGACATTAAGAGCTTAAAGCTGTAATAAACCATGTTTTGGAAAGGAAAGTACTTATTGTCAAGTTCACGTCGAAGTATAACTCTCGTTAATGGCTTCTACTTGCCCTTACCCGAAAATTTTTTAGTCCTAGTCACTTCTCGCTTTTGTTTTTTCATAACCAGTTTTTCTTCAATCTTGAAATTTTCCTGAATTAGTTCAGTAAATTCAACAAATAAAGCCGAATTCTACTTCTATCGCGACACCTGTTCCTTGCCAGCAGTGCGGAAAAATACTGAGCTCTAAAAGAAACTTGAGAAGACATGAGCGAAAAGTTCACAAGATCCTTCCTCCCACTCCTCCTCAAACTGTTTGCGATGAGTGCCTCGAATCTATCGAGAGTTTGTCGGAAGCCCGAAAGCACGTCGAGCTGGTACATGACATGACTTCCAACAGTCATTGTATCTATTGCCATACAATATTTCTCACCGCGGAAAGCTATGGACAACATTTGCTGAAGAAGCACGCATTGCCAGTTTGAGACGGCATTGAGACGACGTCTTCCGCTGCCCCAACGGAAAGCGCGTTCAGAGGCAAGTTGCGTCGATACGATCTCAAAGTTGGTGAAAAAGAAATGGATTTGCTTCAAGTCATGATGCAAAACAAGGAGGAAATAGATGCTCTCATACTGGAAAGAGTCTAAGAGATTGTCCGAACAAGGTGCAATTCCACGTGGAAGAGGGAGTGATCAAAATCCCACTGTGCGAGATGGGACAGTGGAAACTTCGAAAGGACCATGCTGTTTCTGAACACTAAGACATTGAAAGTGTACTTCGAGGAAATAGCTGGGGATCAATTCTTGGAACTGATTGAACATATGGTCAACCAAGTCAATTCGTTCTCTTATCATGGTAGCGGATGGATTATTGACAGAATTGAAAAATTGCAAATCAGTTTCGCGGCCTTCTCACCAACAAGAGCAGGATCCTACCTCGAGCTACCTGATGCACTCAGCGCAGCTTCTACTCTGCTCACAAATATCAACACTAAAGACGATGACCGTTGCTTTCTCTATTGCTTTGTTGCCGCGTATCACAATCTGAATGAGCCGGCCCTCTACCTCACAACTAGACGGTTGCTGGAGAAAAACAAAGTCTCTATCTACTATCTCGACAAAGAAGCAATTGTGAAAACCAATGAGTCTGATGGATTTGGACAGATTTGAAAAGCTGAACAATTGTCAAATCAACGTCTTCCGACAAGCAACTTCTATTTGCCTTTTAAAAAACTTAAAATTCCCTCATTAACAATCTTCACCTCTTCAAACAATTTTTATAATTCATTCCAAACCTAGGTATAAAACTCAATTTTCTGTTTAGGTACAACGATGGTGAATTGTTGTCCATAAGCGTATCGAACAGATTCACTACTAACCTTATTGTGGACTTGTTGCTGCTGACAGATGGATCAAAATATCACTATGTGTTGATAAGTGATTTCCAGAAACTGGTCAATTATGTGCGGCACAAAGTGCATCGATTTTAATCTAAGATTTGCCGCAAATGTTTCCACACATGCGCTTCTTTCGAAACTCTGTAATGACATCAAGAGCTGACACCAAACCGGGAAAAGATGACCACAAGTTTAAAAATTTAACAGCTCGTTGGTACGTACCCAGAGTAATCTAATTTGATTTGGAGTCACTGCTCTTACCAGTATACGGAACGCAACCCGATCCGCAAAAATCTAGCACGCAAACAATTGAAATCCATCAACCGTGCGAATACGCATTAGCAGTAATCGAATTTGGGAAAAAGATCTGTTAAAATTTGAGCTTAAAAGAGGAACGAATGTGATGGAAGGGCTAATTAGCTCCCTTGAATCGTTAGCGAGACAAATTTACGTAGAAAAAAGGAAATATTACACTTTCACTGGTATAACAGACCAGGAACGGGAAGATGCTACAATTTGTTGGATATGCGAGAACGATTTTTCCGACAATGATCAAAGGGTACTTGATCATTGCCCTTACACCAACAAGTTCCTGGGTTGGGCACACAATGAGTGTAACGTTAATAGAAAAACAACAAATCACATTCCAGTGTTAGCTCATAATTTGTCAAATTATGATTTACACTTTATAATCAAGGCGCTGGCAAAAAACGATTCGCAAAACACTGTTTTCGTAATACCTTCATCTGAAGAAAAATATATATCCTTGACATTCTCAGTATATATAAAAACGTGCTTGGACAAAAAATGGAAAAATCAAAAAACTACGAAAATCTGAGATTCATCGATTGGTCTAGGTTCATGCTAGCACCGTTGGCAAAACTTGTCGACAATTTGCCCAAAGAAAATTTTTTTCTGCTGGAGAACTGTTTTAAAAAATTTGGCCACTCACCTGAGAAAGTCAGTTTGTTGAAACAGAAAGGCCATTACCTCTACTCATACTTCAACTCATTCGAAAAATTCCGAGAAACTCGCCTTCCCCCGCGAGCAATGTGGAAAAGTAGTTTAACAGGTGGCGATGTGAGTGTTTCAAGAAGCGAGTATAATCATGCGCTTAAGGTTTTTGCCGAACTGAAGTGTGGCTCACTTGGTGATTACCACGACTTGTACTTGACTACAGATGTGCTATTGCTTGCTTCCGTTTTCAAAGCTTTTCGTGAAGTTTGCTACCAAACTTACGGGCTGGATTGCCATTGTTACTTCACGGCAAGTCACCTTTCCGGGGACGCCTTTCTAAAAGTTGGTAAGCCCGAACTGAAACTCTTAACGGACCGTGAACATCTGGACCTTGTGCAGCGAATGACACAAGGAGGCATGTCGTCGGTTTACGCGCGCCGATTTTACAAAGCAAACAACAAATACATCGACAATTTTTTGCCCTCAGAATCATCAAGCTACATCCTCAATTTGTACGGGTGGATATTGAAACACTGCCTTTTGCCATTAAACGATTTTTCAATAGTTCAAAAAAGTCTGGCAGACATACTGCTCACCAGCGAAATCTCAGAGTGGGGTTATATAGTTGAAGTCAACTTGACCATACCCGAAGAGCTTCACGACTTCTTTGCTGATTACCCCCTTGCCCCTTCTCGTGAAGTAATGGACATCGGTGCAATGAGCAACGAGCAAGTCGACAAGTTGGAAAAATGGGAATCACCACACTGCCAAATGTGCCAAAGCTTCTAAAGACCTTGCATCCTAAAGAAGGTTATGTTTTGCCTTACCTTACCCTAAAATTGTACCACGAGCTGGGAATGGAAATAACTCACCTCGCAAAAGTTCTTTAGTTCCGCCAGAGTCACTGGATGGCACCCTTTGTAGATCTCAACACCCGCCTAAGAAAAGCGGGGTGAATTTCCAGGAGAATTTTTACAAACTAATTGTTAATTCAGCTTTCGGTAAGACAATGGAGTCTAAGTTAGCGTTTCATGTTTCAGTTTCATTATCAAAAGATGACACCGAATCTAAACTTGGAATTCCTTTACTCCGACACTGATAGTTTCATTTATGCCATAAAAACTGATGACGTTTACCGAGACTTAGAGAAAACAGAAGCTGATTTCGACTTTTCAAATTACGATGAGGACCATTTCTTGTTCGAGGATACCAACAAGAAAGTTGTGCTGAAGTTCAAAGACGAGACTGGTGGGAAGCCGATCAGAGAACTCATCGCCCTAAAACGGAAACTATATTCGGTCGTCCTTAATGGTCAATAAAATTTAAGCCACCCTTCCAACCCCACTCTTACCTTTTGCAGAACAAAATTACCACCACCAACCTCCCGTCCCCCTTAATTTGTTGCATTTAACTACGGGCATTTAGCTGATTTAGGCAACATTATACAATGTTGCCTAAACGCTGATTTATCTGACAACATATTCCTTCTCTTTTCCTCTTTTTTAAATCAAAATGTAGAGTCTTCTGCTCTTTTTTGGTAAAATGAATCAAACTTTGTTTGGTATAAACTGAGTATCTGAAGTGAAATGAAACTATCATTTGCGTTGTAGAAAAGAATAAAAATTTAGCTTCTGTTTAGAAGGCACTCAAAAATTGAGCGCCAAAGGAGAAAAACGGAGTGCACAGAGAGAACTGGTCCACCAAACCTTCAGGGACACATTATTCACTGGAAAAACAATGAGAGTGATCAACTAAAATTTAGTTTCGAAAAAAAACACCAATATGACAAAGAAACAAAACAAACTTGCATTATCACCATTCGACTCAAAACGTTTTCTCCCTTTCGACAGGGTTTCGACAGTGCCCTTTGGTTCGAGGAACGCTCGCGATATCATGAGGCGGACTCAGAGAATTATCAAACCGCCTAATTATGTGGGCTATAATTCTGATTCGCAGCTCAGTGTTTCCAATACCAGCGGGTTTTAAGTGGAAGACTTGTTACTATCACAAGATAACAATGACCGCGATTATTTTACACCGACAAGCAATGGCCGCACATGATTAACTCAAGCCATGCAAGACCTGCAAATAGAAGATGTGCTACCAGAAACTGATCTGAATCTTGAAAGCCATGACAAAGACATAATGATGGAAGAATTCGGTGCGTCACTTGACAAATCAACTTGTCTTGATCATTCGATTTGGACTGAAAGATGGGTGAAAAGTGGACGGTTGCCAAAAAGACTATATACTTTGCCTAATGGATCTCCTGACACATGAACTGAAGCTTCTTTCTATCACTGCTGATTCCACTTCAGTAAGAGTTCTGTTGATGAGTCGTGTTTTGTTACAAAGAGATCCAATGATCAAAGCATCGAAAGACATTCGAACACTTATTGGACGGCGCATTGAAGATTGGAAGGAAAACAAACTTGACAACTTGTTGGCGGAAGAAGTGAGATGTGGTAAAACGAAACAAATAAATCAAGATAATTTGGACGGCAAACTTGTCTCGAAACTGTTTGCTTCATTAATGATGAAAAGCAAACTGAGAAGCGCTATGCGGTGGCTCCCGGAGAGAGCAAGCGGGGATGTGCTTGATCCGATGCAAGAAGTGAAGAAAGGTGTGACCGTTTTAGAGACCTTGAAGCCAAAGCATCCAGAGCCACACAAGTCACATCTCTCTTCGCCATTGCAAATGCCAGTTTTACAAGACTTTGAAGATGTTATATTCAGTTCTGCTTCCATTGAAAAGACGACACGTTCTTTGCAGGGCAGTTCGGGAGCTTCGGGAACAGTTTCTGATCATTGGCAGACGATTTTTCTACGTCAAGGGGCTCACAGTTCACACTTGAGAGACGAAGTTGCAACTCTCGCCACAAAAATGTGCAATCAAACCTTACCATGGTCGAAAGTGCGAGCACTGGTTTCTGGAAGATTTATTGCGCTTGATAAATTTCCTGGCGTGCGACCTATTGGCATAGGCGAGTGTCTACGTAGAATAATTTGAAAAAGTGTGGCTGAGTTCACAAAAAATGACCTTGAAGAAACACGTTTGACTGATCAATTAGCTTGTGGGCTGAAAGCTGGCGTTGAAGGTGCAATTCATGCGCTCTCTGATGTTTTTGATGACAACAAGGAAGATGGCTGTGGCATGCTGTTGATTGATGCATCAACTGCTTTAAACTTGCTCAATCATGAAACATCGTTGTGGAATGCGCGAATATTGTGGCCTAGATGTTCTAGATTTCTCTTCAATACTTACAGAGGCTTCGCGTCGCTTTTTGTTGCTGGCGCCGATGAAGTGATATACACTAGGGAAGGAACAACACAGGGAGACCCACTGGCAATGTTCTTCTATAGTGTTTCACTTCTTCCCCTGATTCGGAAGTTAAAGGATCCGAACAATGTGTTTCATAGTTGGTATGCTGATGATTCTGCGGACATAGCGAAACTCAAGAATTTGGAGATATGGCTCAGAAACTTGATTGAGTAAGGTCCCGCCATCGGTTACTTTCCAGAGCCTTCCAAAAGTTTTCTGATTGTCGATAAACAATATGCTGAAGAAGCGCATTACATATTTGACAAGTACTCGATTACTATAGCGGAAGAGAAGAGGTTTTTGGGCGGTTTCATTGGAGACGGAAATGAGAAGGACATCTATCTGAAAAAGAACGAACTTGAATGGGCAGACAAAACTGAGAAAGTTTCATTTGTTGCAAAAACAGAACCAAAAAATGCTTTATCAGAACTGACTAAGTCCCTACAAGGGGAATGGAATTTTTCCCATCGTTTTTGGGTGTTTCTAGTCAGCTTTTTCAACCGCTAGAGAACCTTCTGATGGAGAAAATCTTACCTGCGATACTTGGAATTTCGTCGATTTCATCAATCGAGAGACGTCTCTTTTGTTTGCCAGCAAGAAAGGGTGGTCTTGGAGTGTCTAACCCAACCAGCTTCGCTGATGAGTCTTAGAACGCGTCACGGGAAGCAATTACGGTTCTTTATGATGCTATTGTTGATCAGCACGGTTTTTCTAATGAAGACCACAGAAAGCAAATGTCTCGATCGCGGAAAAGAACATCATCGAATAATGGAAAAAAAACATGAAGAGTTGTTGCGGGAGTTATTGAATGAGCTACCAGCAGACCAAGTTCGTGCAGTAAAAAGGATCAATGAAGGAAGCTTATCTGCCTGGCTGACAGAGTTACCGATTGCTGCGGAAAGTGGAGTTTCGGGATGCATTGAGTGTCCGGTATAACAAAAACTTGAAAGCTTCGCCAACTTTTTGTGATGGTTGCCAGTCATCATTCACCCTACGGCATGCGTTAGCGTGCAAAAAAGGTGGTCTCTTAACTTAACGGCACAATGAGATTAGGGACGCTGTAGGCGACTTAGCTTCTTTAGTTTGGAAGGATGTACAGAAAGAGCCTGTTATTAGAGAATACAACCCGCAAGATGAGACACCCGCATTAATTGCAGATTTGTTTTGTCGTAGAGTTAATGTTAGACAGGGAGGAGCGTCTTTTGATTTTCGTGTCTCTGACACCGACGCCATCTCCTATCCGAACAGAAGACCCATGAGTGTTTTGCACTCAGCAGAGGTTGAGAAAAAGACAAAAAAATCAGACGCGTGTCAGGAAAGACACATGTCTTTCACTCCTCTTGTCGTGTCTGTTGATGGGATGCTCGCTCCAGAATTTGCAAATTTCCTTCGGAGAATAGGAGAATTATTATCTACCAAGTGGGAGAAATCCTATAGTAAAACTATGAACTGGGTGATGTGCCGGCTGTCTTTTGCCGTGCTCCGTGCTTCCAGTGTGTGCTTCCGAGGCACACGGACCAAGTGGAGGAGTCTTGGCTCAGACCATGATTTCTTACCCTAGAGAAATAGTTATGGATGTTCTACAATGAAGAGAAACTGGCCAGCTATGTGCAAACTCTGCTAGTAATGTGAAACGTGGACCTAAACGAAACAAAATGTTGAAAAATTGAACCAAATAGATAATTGACTGATTTCAAAAAAAAATAAATTCTGAAACATATATTTTCAGATGATTTTTACTGTTCGTCCTTTTTATACTTCGACTTGTACATGTTTTGGTTTTTACCAATTTACAACTAATAAAATACTCGTATTGGGCTCAATCCTTGTTTTAACATAAATAGCTTCAGGCAAATAAACTATTTGACGCAAACCAAGTGTTAATTCAAACAAATGTTTGAAATCCTTTGGCTCGTTTTCAATAACAAACTTTTAGTAGCATGATAAATCTTTGACGAAAAGAAAGAAAGAAAGCCAGGAAATGATATCCACATAAAACTAGGACGAAAAAGAAAAGTTCAAGAATTAGGACGATTAACTTTATTTTTCGCGGGAAAAGGGACCGCTTCAAGAGGAATTAGAAGGAATTATTGTATCGGGTCCCGGTTGTTAAGCTCAGCGTAACAAGATCCTAAGGAGGGGGTCTTTTACTTTAGGGGTGGGAACTTGCGTTCATTTACAAAATCCTAGGATAAGGGTCCTCCGAAAAATTAAGGACCCCTTTCCTAGGATTTTACTTTACGTGAGGATCCCCCCTTAGGAAGGCCCCCCTTAGGATCCGGGACACGATACAATACTACTACTAAGCAAACAACAAATACAAAAAGAGAAAAAAATACACAAATATTCGCCAGTAAACGAAAAAATTTTACCGTGCGAACTTCTATTACAGCTACTAACAACAAATACAACATTTGTGCGGCAGCCATCAGCTTTGATACTACTACATTAACGACACTACCTAACTTTTTTGGGTTGCTATAGCCAATCTGCTATGGCGTCACTACTCTGGGAAAATTAAAGAACTCGGAAATGCTGCAAAAGGTTCCATGACTACCACACAGACAGCAATATTCCATCGAGCTCGTTCCTATGATAATCCTGAGTTTTCTTGGAAGAATCAATGTAAACGCATTCTAGCATTGCCAACAGCCGAAATAGACTGGTACTAACGAAATTGATATGAAAACTAAAAAACGACCGTATTCAAAAATCCCGGCTCTGTTGGACCAAGTTCTTCACGAAACTGATCAAAACGCGAGCAAAAACATGTTCTAGTTTGCTTCGATGTTTCTGGCATATCGCAAAAGGAAAACTCCAAAATGCCTATTCGCCAGTCACCACGGAAATCTGATATACGTTCAGGCCCAAAAGAAAACAAAAACTCACAGATAATTTGAGCAACCATCATCTCAAGAATTTCAGAGATAGAGGGCACACCGAGACAAAAAGAAAACCAAAACTTAAGAAAATCGAGAATTTTGACACAACTGGATACGCAACCCGCGATTTTAAGTGCTTGCCAGAAAACCGTTTTTTGGCTACGGGGCCAGTGGGGCCGGAAATTCCTTTCTATGGGAACTCCTTTCTATTCCTTTCAAGGGAACCATCCTCGTGTTTTTTATCTGTGAAATTTGTGGAATGATAGTTGCTCATTTCATCTCTAGACGTTTGTTTCCTTAAGCCCCTGGAAGGCCATCCGAGCATATTTCACTCCACGAGGATAAAAAAGGGTTTAAGTCGTCATTCAACAGAATTTGAATAAATTGCACTTATATACAGATTTTGGTAAGATTGCTTGAACAAAAACAATTGCATAAGTGAGGTAATTAACGTTTAACAATTGGCTCTGACTGAGAAAAAACTGGACTTTTTATGCTTTGACGGTTGACTTTTTCCCGAATCAAAAATAGTTCACACGAAATTAATTTTGTAGCAACCAATTTTCAACCCTCAATCTCTTAAATTTTGTTTGTTTCAAAATACATAATTATTTTGTTCTGTCGCGAGTAAGCCTACCGAAGCGAGCTTTGAATCTCGGAAGAAGAACTAACTTTTGGTTTATTCAGCTGCATTTTGGTTTTTATTCAAATAGCATCCTCCGCGCAATAACATTGCTACACAGTGTATAGTAAAGAAACTCATTGTGTCAGATAGACTACATCAACTAAAACATTACTATAGATTACTATACTGATATAGTTACTCGGCGCTATATTTATATCTACATATTTAAACAATTGGTATATTTATATAATCTATAGAGATCTGTTCTAATACGATACCATGTAAAACTAAAACTCATTATGTACTAGTTTCTATGAGTTCTGATTCTCACATGCTTCGAGGTCAGTTCAAAACCGAAAACAGATTCTCACTTAACAATCTGAATTTAAGTTAGTCATTAAATCTTATTTCGGACTTCATTCAGAATCTCAAGTCATCTAACACTTTCCGTGGGTATAACATGGCGCAGCCATCAGTTACGAAAAACCCATTAAAAATTTCACCATTCTGGCAAAAATCCTCTGCGAACCCACCAATAGAGTGGGAGAAATGGAATCAACAATTATTTCTGGGAACCATTGCGAAAGATGGTATAGACTGATCAAAACTACTCCGAGATCCTCCTGCAATCAGACGACCTCAAGAACCGGGATACGAACTTCCCATTGACGGGGAAACTAACGTTCAGATTCGTGACCGCAACCTTCGTAACCAAGAGAAAAAGGTGACATGGGAAAACCAATGTGCACACTTAGATAACTTAGGCCCCACGGTGGACGGCGTCCCATGGGACGAAGCGGATATCAAATCTAGAAGTTACATTTACCTATGTCTGGGAGCTGAAGGCCAACGAAGAGTATCACAATAATAAACAGATCTTAGGATTCAAGAAGTTACCACCAGAAATTTTTGGGACCGTCTGAAATGTCTATTTGTAAAAGAACGAAATGTCACCTTCGATAGATATGAGGCGTTTACTCGTAAACGAGGGAAAACAGAATCACTCGAACAGTACCACTGTGGTTTAACGGAGTTGGTGGTAAAAGGGAATTGCAAATGCGTGAATTGTAATGATGGAAGACTTGAAACAGAAATCATCAGGGACCTTTTCACCGCAAATATGTCCAACGACGAAGTGCAAAAGGATCTTCTGGCTGAAACAAAGACCCCTGAGCAAGCCTTAGATTATGCGATTCGACGGGAAAAGGGTTTAGAAAACCAAATACTGATTCGAAAACAGGTATCGGCACCAAACACGCCAATAACCACAGTGAAATCGGAACCAGTTGGTTTCATAGCAAAAAGGAACAACAACAATAACAACCGCTACTCATCAAGGGGAGGACGACCGCGTCAACAATCACAACAGCAACGTGGTTACGCTCAGCGACAGCCAACGGACCAAAAACAACAATGTTTCAAATGCGGTAACCCTTTTGGACCAGGACACCTGCAACAATGCCCTGCCAAGGATAAAACATGCAACAAGTGCACAAAAAGAGGACACTACGCACGCTTATGCAAATCATCCGAGGTCAACGCTTTCCAAGAGGATCAAGCAGCAAAACAGATATCCCAAGATACAGACGTGGCTGCGTATGTAAACTATTTGCAAGCGGGCGATTTGATTCCACGATGGGAACTCATACACCCAGACGATTCAACTACGAATTCAATTCGTTTCGAAAGCAAATCGGTCAACCAAATTGACGAATTTGATCTCAAAGGACACTTAGTGAGAATTCGATGTGGCCAAAACGACTTAGTGTTTATCGCAGACACCGGATCGCCGACATTTTTCATCAATCAACGAACGGCGAATGTGATAGTATCATCAGTAAAATCAGCGAGACGGGTTCAGACAACCGAAACCGATGAGGCGAACAGAATGTTCTGCTACAATGGATACAAAATTCCATCATTCGGAAGAGTGGTAACACCTATTGAATCCGGAGGATGGACTCTCGACACATTCACTGATAGTGGTGGACGACAAAAGAGCAAATATCTTAGGCAGAAACATTCTACCACAAATTGGGATTCAAATGAAACAAACACCAGCTGGTAAGTCAATAATGCAATTTCCGAAGATACAAAATGCTCAGACCAAAAAATAACCAACTGGGTAAAAACATCGTATCCTGGCTTATGTACAAGAATCGGTAGAGCACGTAACCATATGGTGCATACAACATTCCTAAAGGAATTTAAGGCATTGCAGCAAAAAGGTAGAATAATCCCTATACACATCCAAGAAAAAGTGGAACAAGAAATTCGATCCCTCATAGATCAGGGGCATATCGTCAAATTGGAAAAATTAAGTAACCAACAATTTATCAGCCCTAGAGTCATTACAGTCAAAAAAGATCAATCGATAAACTTACCACATTCTTTTCGACAATAGATCTTCGATATGCGTACAGCCAGTTAAAACTAGACGAAGCAACGCGGCAACAATGTAATTTTAGCATTATCGGGGGTCAGGCTACAGGTACATATCAGTTTCAAACGGGGTTTTATGGTCTAATTGATATGCCTGCAGAATTTCAGAAGGCCATCGATCTAACACTCAATAATGAAAGGGATACATTTGCACTTTTGGATGATATCTTGATTATATCCCACGGAACAAAAGATGATCACATGAACAAGCTTAAACTAATTTTAGACAAGCTCGACGTGGAAAATATGGCAATATCCCTAGGGAAAAGTAAATTTGGGTGTAAACAAGTAGAGTGGTTGGGATACGTAATTGATGAATATGGTACAGTCCCAATGCAGAAAAAAAACAGACGCAATAGTACAGCTGAACCATCCAAAAACCTTCAAGCAGTTAAAGAGCTTTATGGGTTCCATACATCACTCAAACAAATTTATCCCTAATCTAGCCCAATTATGCACTCCACTCCGGCCGTTGCTTTCAAACGAAAACAAATACCATTTTAATTGGGATAACAATCACGAAACCGCTTTTCAAAACATACTAGACGCTGTTCGCAATATAACCGAAAATCGCCATTTTGTAAGTGGTTGAGAAACACGCGTGGTTTGCGACGCTAGTCGGGATGGTATCGGATGTGCCTTAGAACAAGAAACTCCGGACGGATGGGCAACAATTGCGTATGCCTCAAGATTTCTAAATTCTTCGAAAACAAATACTCAGTAAATGAACTAGAACTGCTCGCGGCAGTCTGGGCAATAGAGAATTTTAAATACTACTTATATGGTAGAAGATTTACTTTGATAACCGACCATCAAGCCTTAGTTAGCGCTTTACAATGCAACAAAAACAACAAAATTTATCAAAGTAGGTTAACCAGATGGATAGATCGCTTATTACCATTTGATTTTGATATAAAACATCTCGCGGGTAGTAAAATGGGGCTAATTGATTACATTTCCAGGCACCCAGTAGGAAAACCTCAACCGCCCACATACTGGGATGAACAATTTGTAGTTGCACTGATTGACGATTGAATTGCGTGCCTTGAATTTCAGGATAGCGCAAGTTTAAATCTAGCATTGAATTCCAATCCGTACAGAACGCTTAACACGCAAAAGCTCGACCGGAACGAAAACGGTTCTCATTCAGATTCATTTGAAACAGCTAACGCGTTCACTTTGAATAGTCACATGTCAACGTTCAGTCGGTCAGAAAAGTGCAAGCAATCTAAAATTCCGAACTTTGAATCGAAAATTTCCGAAAAGAAAATTCACCATCACATCACCATGAACCGCCAAATTTCCCACTCGGCATCTGGAATGTCATTGCCGCCGTTTCAGAGGATGCTCAGAGAGTGTCACAAAGAAACTACGATTTCTGTCCACCCAAAGAACATCTCGTCATTCGACACTTACAAGCAACTACAAAAAGACCTGAACTTCAGCGACACGTCACATCAAGTAATACCGTCAAAAGACAGTGTGACATTTCAACCGATCCCCGTAAACCAAGGAAGCCAAACAGACCAGGAGGAGGAAACCCAAACATGCTCAGCCACAGCGGTCACAGAGGAAGAGGATGTACCTATGTATCGGCGTCAACTTCGAAGTGTGTTCGACAGTTCCTTTCTAGCTGCAGCAACCAAGAAAGACAGATCGCTCAACCCACTGCTCAATATGGTTGAAGGTCAGAAATAGGACACCATCAAATCTTGCTACGGACTTTATTTCTACAACGTCCGACCCAGGCTCTCAGTGCGAGATGGCATCCTCCTGTACGACGATCGCGCAGTGATCCCAAAACAACTCCGCCAAACACTGGTCGACGCACTGCATTTAACACACCCTGGGCAAGGTGGAATGCTGGAAGCAGCGCGTAACATATGGTACCCGTACCTCCACAGAGACATCGTTGCCACTGCACAAAACCGTAAAAAGTGCTGACAAAAAGGTAAAAACCTAAAGGTTATATCGGGGCATTCTCATTTCACGTCATTAGACGCGGTCGTTGAACCAAATGAGGAAATCCAATTGGATTTTGCGGGGCCACTACCCGATGAAAATGATAAAGATGTCTACATTCTGGTAGGGATCGATCGCTTCTCCCGTTTCCCCTCAGCAAAGGTTGTAACAAATAATAAGGCTGATACCATTATTCGTTTCATGCAAACCCACATAGTCAACCATGGGGTACCACGAAACATAAGATGTGATCAGGCACAAAGGTTCCGAGCTAAAAAAAATTCATGTTTTACTGCAAGGATAATAACATCAAACTTATCTTTGCACCAGTCGACGATCAGCGATCCATTGGTATGGTAGAACGACTAATAAGAACACTAAAATCAAGACTTTCCGTAATGAAAATTGATAATCGTAACAAGCCATATAAGCTTGCCTCAGACGTGGCTGAGTTTATCAAGACCCTAAGAATAACACCTAACGCAACAACGAAAATAACCCCATTCGAAGCGAATTTTGGTAGAAAACCAAACACGCCGCTAAGCAATATAGCCACATGCTGCAGTGATACCAAAACCAACCGGTAAACAAAACCCGATAAGCAAATTAAAGAAAAGCAGACTCGAAAATGCCAATCTAGAATTCGATTGCGATACATTCATATCCCTGTCAGATACGGATCTTACTCGGAAAACGCCTTTCCCCAAAAGCCAGCCCCTAAAAAATTGGATGCTAAGAAAACACCCGAAGACTTCGATCAACAATGTCGCCGATCGATGAGAAATAGGACCAGTGCGTTGGCCGGAAAACTAGGCGATGCTATCCCCATCAGCACTATTGAATCACAAGACAGGGATATTCGAAATGTGGTATGTCAGGTCGAGTTAAAACCTACTCCTGCAAACAGCGCACAAAATCAAATCGCCGTCACACCGCATCAAAGGCAACAAGAGGTCATCTCCTTATCATCATCTATAGAATGTGTGGAAATCCAATTGGAATCCGACACACCGGAAAATATTCGGGCACGCAGCGCACAAAAGGACGACGTTCACATGCCTCCAACAGAAACGGAAAAGTCAGAGTCTAAATTGCAAACGTCTTCTCATCAAAGGGCAATAAGTACTCGATACGTTCTCGACAGACCACCACAGGCCAATACCCCGGACGCAACCTTCATAAAGAACTTCGACTCAGCGATGAAGCTCCTAAAAGATATCTCACCCATCACGAATTCTATGACTTTTCAAAGGGAGAAAGAGGGCACTTCAACCAGCTCTGGTAACAAAACACTGCCAACACCCTACACGCCAAGTCAGGAAACAAAATCAGCCGGGGACAAAGCCATCAAGAAAAAGTAATTTTCCTTCTAAAAAAGGGGAAATGCTATACAGTGTATAGTAAAGAAACTCAATGTGGCAGATAGACTACATCAACTAAAACATTACTATAGATTACTATACTGATATAGTTACTCGGCGCTATATTTATATCTACATATTTAACCAATTCGTATATTTATATGATCTATAGAAATCTGTTCTAATACGATACTATGTAAAACTAAAACTCATTATGTACTAATTTCTATGAGTTCTGATTCTCACATGCTTCGAGGTCAGTTCAAAACCGAAAACAGATTCTCACTTAACAATCTGAATTTAAGTTAGTCATTAAATCTTATTTCGGACTTCATTCAGAATCTCAAGTCATCTAACACTTTCCGTGGGTATAACAAACATTCTCGGCTCTCAGCTGAACAAAAACCTGAGCAAGCTTGTTAAGTAGCGGCCGAGTGAAGTTGCTGGATACGGATTCATGGTTACGCGAACAGGCGATTCTATCTTTACCGTAGTTAAGTGATTTTAAAGGTGCTAATCGGTAAGTAGCACCTAGAAGTAGTTGGTTCAGTTAACTTCACAAGTTTGCAGCTCTCAACCTTTTTTGGGAGACGTGTACTGTATAGCTTGTTTTTTGAGCAAATGTAATAGCCGTGAGCAAGAGAAGGGTTTCTCAGAGTCTCCGATAAAAATACAAAATCTGAAAAAAGTTTTAGAGAGTTGCTTGCCTAAGAGCGTAACCCTCGAGATCATTAACACGGGACCTTGTGAATCTTGACGGCTCTAATTAAATCGCTCGTGAATAAAAATTCAAGCTTTTTTGGGAGATGTGACAATATTTAACAATCTCCAATTGCCGATAGCCCATATCAAAAATTTGTCTGGTGGCCATCTAAACGCTATTGAAAAAAGCCAAGTATGGCTTTATACATGCGGTTGGTGTGGTGGTATTATTAAACTGCGTTGGTTAGCTTAAGCTTACTTAAAATTTCTTCCAACCGGGTTAAAGGAAAGTTTCAAACGCTTGAAAACTAATTAGAGTTGTTATCATTTATTGTTGAAACTTAAATTTCATTTTTCTAAACAATTCTACGTTGGCGAGTTGTGCAAGTTTGGTGGATGGAGTGTGTGAAATGTGGTCACAAATTTCGAGTTATAAAAGAAGCACACATAAAATGGTTAAATTCCTGTATTTTGTTTGCATCGTGTTAATTTACTTATTTGAATTTTTTGAACTTTACTACAAAATTACTAATTTATCGCATTTGTTATGAAATTTACTGCACTTGGATATTTCAATTTCAATGTTAGATTAAAATCTTGAAAAATTTTAAAAGAATCTCTGATTTTTTTTTTGGGTTTTGTTCTTTTAGATGAGTGACTGGTGAAATCTAAAAAACAAATGTGAAAAACAAATGTGTATTAGTGGTAAAAGTCTTGCTTTATTTGTTGACAATAATAATAAAAATCATAACAACGAGGATTCGGTATCGGAAAAATATCCAGGGGGGAAGTTAGTCTTAATTGTGTCAGATTTCACTAGAAGATAGAAAGCATGCGGATCACTTTTTTAGTGCGAAGCACGGGCCAAAGAAGTTCAAGAGTGCTGATGAAGTTTATTTCTTCGATAACTGCTGAAAACTCGTGATTTGTGTTTTGAATTAGGTTATAAAGCTTGTGATTATAATTAGTATTGTGAATGTGTTCGAGCGGGGTTACTTCAATGGGCTGTATATATTTGTGGCGACTTATGATTGGACGGGCGTCATCAATGGGGAAGGTGTGCCATAGTGAGCAAAATGTATACATCTGTCTGACCGGATGATAATTACGGAGGATGCCGTGCAAGTTAGTATATTTTATGCAATAGGTGAAATTTTAGAAATATGTTGATGTGTACTCGAGAAAAATGAGAAAAAACGATGTTTTGAGTTTCGAGCTGCTATAATGTTTTGGTATAAATTTATAATATGTGTACGCGTGGATTAATTTTGTCTTTGAACCGATTTCGTGTGAATAGTGAATATCTCTTTTCTTTGGCGTAAGGAAGTAAAATGTGAGTGCAAAATGGTTAAGTTTTTTGAAACATGGTTCCTAGGCTTCGGTGTTTGTTAGTGCGCGAGCGATTATATTATCAAATTTGTTATTAGTGCTATCTAGGTGGAATATTTGTTCTGATTTAATGAAAATTTTGTATTTTAGTTGGGGATTAGTGCTTGGATTGTCTTCGTGTGGGGTATGTTCCTTGTATCTGGTTACGTCATGATTGTAATGGCTAATGGAAAACCGAGTAGCGCGTGCTGCTATGAAACTGTTTAGGGTCTGGTTTAAACCCATGGTAGTGAGTTGATTTTCATTTAGTGCGGTGGTTCGTTGGTGAATGATGCATTTAGCGAGCTCATGATCTTCGAGGTTATTTCTCAAGGACAATTTCAGTGGGTTAGTAACAATGTAGCAGGTGATCCAGGAGAGTGTGGGATTTAGCACATTTTCATCAACGAAAGGGTTAGTTGGTTTGCATTTTCCGTTGTATAGTATGTATATTGGGGGATAAATGGTCAGTTGTGAATTAAATTTCTGGGGTGTTAGTGTGTTGCGAGTGGTGGGAATATAATCGGGATGAACGTTGACGACTAAAAAGGTATTGAGGTGTAGTGTTAGGGTGCTTTCGTTTATAGATTCTTTGTGCTCTTGTGGGTGCAATTTGAATTGAATGAGTTGAGGATACGGATGATGAGGCTGAGTGGGTTAGCTGGTAATTTTTTAATGCGTTATGTGTATCATGAAGGTGTTGTTGTTGAGTTATAAAATTATCTAGTTCAAGTTCAAGTTGATTGTTGGTCATGGGGCCAGGTGCATTGGGTTGATTACTTGACATTGGGGAAAGGATAAAGGTACCGTCAGTGTATGAAGACGGGGAGGAAGAGGGTTCATTGGGAAGCTGGGAAACGATGGGTTGGAAAAGTAGTTGGGAAAAGTTTGTAGGGCTATGTTCGGAGTCAAGGAATTTGTCTGGATTTCTACATCAGAAACCTTTAAGTATGATATGGTGTTAAAAACTGTTTGGGTTGAAACGCCTGAGTCCATGCGTGGTGAGTTAGAAGAAAAACTGGGTAGGGGAGAAGAGGTGAAGTCTGAGAGTGAAATGCGCGAGGTGTGGCGTTAGAGTTTGATTGATAGGAAAGGGGACGGTTGAATAATCCAGTGTATAATTTAAAATTTCTATTTTTTTTTGGTCAGATCTTACTATGACACGACACAGAAGAAAATTTACACTAATTTGAAAAAAAGTTCGTCTTGTTTGTAAGACTATGTTCGGAACGTTTTGCTACTTGCACAGTGACCGGCTATCCTTGTTGCTTTGACATTTGAAAAATGAGTAGAAACTTTGTATTTGTATGCGTTTTAGTTTTTTTCTTTTTGTTTCCCGCGAAAAATCAGATACCACAAATAATTATTTGAATGAGTCGAGTGATATATCATATTAAAACGCTTTCAAAAATTTCAAAAAAATGTGTCGAAAAAAACCGGTGCAAAATTTTTGATATTTGGTCTAATTTTCATGTAATCTAGTGTGTGCGTAAAAACTTACAATAGCTTATTTAAGTTTTTTTTAAGCCAGAAAAAGTTAGTTTTACCCAACTTTTTTTTCGTTTTCTTGGTCAATTTTTTTCAAAAACGATTTCCGAATGGATTTTTTTACTATGACTGTCAAATGTGCCTGAGCTTTTTTTCATTCAGATCTTTTTATCACACCATGCAGAAAAAAACTCGCCAGGGTTTTTGACTGCTAAAATATCTGCCAAGTAAACGAATGATTTACTTTAAAACATGAGTTTGGCTACAAAAATTAAACAAAGTACGACTTTCATAAAATTTAAACTTAAAATTTTTTACGAAAAACTTAAAAAATCCGCAATCTTAAAAAAAGTTGATTTGTTTATTCAGAATAAAAAAATTTATATTTCAACACTCAATTTATGTCAAAAGTTTACAATGAAACCAATAAAAAAAATTTCATCTGAAAATAATCTAAGCATCAATTCAAACCATGAAATTCTGACCATAAAATCAAACAAAAAAGCACATGTTTGCAATGTGATGTTTGGTTGCTTGGCTATGAGCGAATCTGAAATAGGGTCAACTAAAAGTAAGAGTTTTTACCTATTTGTGACAATTTTTACGGAGAAGCAAATCAAAAAACAAAAACAAATCAAACAATTTAGAAATTTTCAAAGACCGTTTTCCTAAAAAATTGTTTTGAGGGCAAGCCGTTTACTTTTTAAACGTCTACAATTGAAACTAACTTTTACTGCTTGTTTGTTTCATTCGCTCAAATTTTAACAAAAAACTTAAAATTTGAAGTCCGTTTTTCTTTAGCGTGAGTAATTTTTCGGAATTTTTAAAAGGGTTCAAAAAACTAAAGCGAGGGCTTTGAAATGTTATAAAGTTCGATAGTTACTGACGGTTTGATAGTTACTGACGATTTCGTATGCAAAGTAAGGACCACATTCTTTTAAAAACGCACTTGGAGAGTTCTTTCTTTTTTCTTTCTGACGTTTTTTTGTTTTTCTAGTCATTCTTTTGTTTTTTTAAAAGTTTACCACAATGACTGGAAAATTTGCCTAAGTTTTTTTTCATTCGGATTTTCTATACCATCCAGAAACAAACGACAATTTGAAAAATTATATACATATTTTTTCGTACATTATGTGCTATTTGCACAGTAACCGGCTATTCTTGTTTCTTTTGTTTTCCACGCAAAATCAGATGTCACAAATAATCATCGGAATGGGTCGAGTGATATATAATATTAAAAACTACTTTCAGTAGTGATTCGAACGACACTAAAAACTTTTCTGAAAAACTTGTGTGTCGAAAAAATCAGTTTGAAATGAACTTTGGTGTGATTTCAAGCTAATAAGATTACAAAAGCTTATTTATGCTTAAGTTAAGACGCAGGGACTTAGTTCTACTATAAGGAAATTAGCTTTTCGAGTTTTCCGCGCCATTTCGGAAAACAAATCTTCAAATTCAAAAATTCTTTTGAAAGTTTTTTGTATGTCTTAAAAAAAAAATTTAAATTTTCTAGTCATTCTTCTACGAAAACTGTTTTTCAATCCTTAAATTTCCTTATCCTTAGATCATTTTATAACACCACGCAGAACAAGCTACCTCAATTTGCTTAAGACTATTTTGAGTTGAGACAAGCTAATTACTGGAAGCGTTTTTTAAATTTGTACTTGATATACGTATGTATGAGTGTATGAATTTCAAAATAAAATGGCCGGTTTTCTGAGCTTTTTTTGAAATTTTTTTAGAGCACTACGACACGCCAAGGATTTTTAAATATATTCATGGAGTTACCCTGACACGAGCAGCCGTGTTGATTTATATAATCAAAATCATTTTGTTGACGCAAAAATCATAATTACATCAAATACTAATATTTGGCTTAGGCTTGCAATGCTTTTTCATTTGTTTTTTTTTGAGAAACGACAATGAGAAGTAAGACATTGGCGCCATATAGGATGCTTCAGTAGCCAACTAACAGGTCCAATGGATGGGCTCTATCCGCCTCGTCCTCAGTCACAGGTATAAAACTCAGTCAAACATTAAAATTAAATTAGAATCTTGAGTTGTTGTAATCATGTTTTCAAGTTTTTGCTTAGCTTGACGTTGATCAAAGTGAATCACATCATATGTTTGGTTAGATTAGGGTTTGTCTTCATCTTTATAGGCCACTCGATCAATCGGACAGTTTGTTCAGAATTATTTTGTAAGATAGGATAGTTGCCATTGGAAAAACAGGCCGAATTATTAGTTGATCTGCATAATCTGTGGTGTTTCCGCCGTAGTCCCAGTTCTCAGTCGACGACTGAGCTGAAAGAAAATTTAAATTTATGATTTTTGCACGTTTTTTAATTCGCGTATTTTTTGTGCATACGTTAAATTATTTAAACATTTGCTCAAAATTCTGCAAAAAAAGTTTCTTCTCTGCCTCAACTATTGCGAAAGTTTTTGATTTTTCTAAACCCACTCTTCAAGGATTCGGATGAGGTCTTTGCGACCCCAATCCTCGTTTTTTTCTCTAAATTTGGCTGTGGTATTGCAGCATCTGTAGTACACAACCTTGAGGACAGTTTGCTAACTACTGCATCTGCAGTAACCATATGTGCTAACTATATCTATTACGTTATTATTATATAAGTGGTCAAGGTCATTCGATGTTTGTTTAACGTTAAGGTTGAATTGGTCAGAGTATCATATCTCATGCTGAAAAACAGTAACCAATCTCAGCTCCTAACTTCAGAAAAAGATAAGATCAACAACAGTAAATTTACAGTATCTCTCTTACTTTTGTTCCTCAACACGCTACGCAGCTTAGGGATATCACATGGCGCAGCCAGCAGGATTTTTTGCTCAGGATAATAGAACGGACATAGGAATTCCCGTTTACTGGACCACAGCGAACTCAGATCCACCTTGGAACTTTAAAGTATGGTTAGATCAGTTCCTGATGGCGGTAACAGTAAAAGAAAATGTCAACCCAGAAGTTATGCTGGAAGATCCCAAACCAGTGTTAGAGGAGCCGGAACCCCGTCCAGAAACACCCAGAGATGGCGAATCTGCTATTGCAATAGCAGCTAGAGAAGCACGGGATAGATTATTAAGAGATCGAGTCGCAGCTGAGAATGAAGAGAGAAGAGAAAGAGGACCTAAAGTGGGCCACAATATTTACTACAACGAAGTCCAGAAGCGATTAGTATCCAGACTATTTCTTGCGTTTGGGACTGAAGGAAAGAAACGTTTTGTTCAAAAAAATCCACATGTGGAGATTTCTAAATTGCAATTTAAAGAGATGGTTAGATTAGCAAAGGTACTTTGAAAAATGCCAGAGTATTACTTACGAGCGGTACAAATTATTCAATAGATCACAAGAAATGGGAGAATCTTTAGAATCATTCCATGCAGCACTAACTGCCCAAGCAGCCAAGTCAGCATTGAACACTTTGGAAGATGAGTTAGTCAGAGATCTCTTTATTTCGAAAATGCGAAGTCCAGCATTACAAGACACGCTCACGTTCGAAACGTTACCTCCCGAAGAAGTATTAAAACGTGCGATAAAATTTGAGCAGAGTAAACAATCGACACAAGCGTTTCAGAAAACCACTCTGGGTACTGCACAAGCAAAAACCCAATCAGGGCCACAGATCAAAATCAAACAAGAACCAATTCTGGTGGTAGGAAACAGGAATCAGAACACTAGAAAACCATATCGTGAAAGAAATAGACGGAAACAGCAAGAGGGCAGGAAACCTTGTAACAGGTGTGGCAGACCATTTGTAGACGGTCATTTGAAAAATTGTGCGGCAATGGGAAAACTATGTAAGAACTGCAATAAACCAAATCACTTTGCTCGAATGTGCCGGTCACAACAGGTCAGTGAAATAACTGAAAATACAGAGAGTTCGGAAGAAGAATGCAACTTGATACAAACATTCGATTCATGCAAAGAATTCGAGGTTATGGCAGTTGAACAGAATGACAGTGAAATAGAGATGATCAATCGATACATCGACGAGAAAATGAAAGAGAACAGTGATAGCAAGAGAGTAAACAAACTAGAAACGAAAAAGATTGACATACGGAAAGACTCATCATCAGGAAGGATGAAATCACTGAAGGCTCTAATTCGAATTGATAATCAGATAATAAATATGACCGTGGACACCGGTAGCCCAATTTCATTTATAAATTGGACAGTGGCAAAACAAATTCTAGATTCATCAGGAAAAATACAATTTACTCCAGCTGAAAAATTGTACTTACCAGCACAATTCGTTGACTATAATAAAAAAACCAATAGCAATATTGGGGGCGGTGAAGGCAAACATAAGATCCGCTGGCTGGGAAGTCCAAGAGGCTACGTTTTTGATAACTGAACGAAGGACGCGGTGTATTTTAGGGTTAGACCTACAAAGTAAAGTAGGCATAACCACTACACAAAGACCCGCTCCAAAACTGAAATCTCGATTTGACATCAAGCTGTGCGAACAGTCGGAACCGTGGAAAGAAAAATTCTACGAAGATTTTAAATCATTGTTTGATAGAAAAGGACGATCAGTACATCATGTCGTGAACACCACATTCAAATACCCTCTCTGCCCGATTCAAGAAAAAGGGAGGAGGATACCTATCCATGTGCAAGAAAAAGTCGAGAAGGAAATTGAAAAATTACTACTAGAAGGCCATATTCAGAAATAAGATAAGTGTACCAGTGATTGTTTTAAAGCCCCTATTGTCATCACAGTGAAGAAAGACGATTCAATTAAACTGGCTTTGGACGCAAAGCCCATCAACAGACAATTATATAAAAACAAGTATCAGATGCCGAATGTGGAAGAACTATTAGATGGTGTCAGCCAGATAGTAACTGCACAAACAGCAGGTAATTTGTTTTTCACTGTGTTAGATTTGAAATATGCATATAGTCAGCTAAAGTTGAATCCACAAACTGCAAGACAGTGCAATTTCAACATCGTAGGGGGGAAAGCTACGGGCACATATAGATTTCTGACGGGATTCTATGGTTTGGCTGATATGCCAGCCGAATTTCAAAAAGCAATGGATCGGACGTTAAATCATTCTAAGAATACGTTTTGTTTCTTGGACGACATATTAATTGTCTCAAAAGGATCGGAAATTGAGCATGAAAAACTAATTACTGACGTTCTAATGAAGCTCGATAAGGAGAACTTATCGCTGAAACTGTCAAAATGTGAGTTCTTCAAAACAGAAGTTAATTGGCTGGGACATAAACTTTCAGAAAGTGGGGTTACCCCAAAAATTACGAAAACGGAGGCCATTCTTAAGTTAGACCATCCAAAGTCACTCAAACAACTTAGATCGTTTCTAGGTAGTATTAACCACCTTGCGAAGTTTATACCGAATGCGGCTAATTTGACAGAAAAACTTAGACCATTATTGCGTGAGGAAAACGAAAAGAAAAAATTGAAAAACATTAAAATCCCAGTAAAAAAATTCGAATGGGGAACCGAACATAATGAGGTGTTCGAAGAAATCAAAAAAGCGGTAGCAAACATTGTTAAGCTGAATTATTACGATCCGAATAGAGATACTCGGGTAAAGTGTGATGCAAGCCATAGTGGACTAGGGGCATCTTTAGAGCAACAGACGGAAAAGAACGAATGGGTTCCAATTTCATTTGCGTCGCGCTATCTTAACAATCAAGAAAAAAAGTATTCTACCAATGAGCTTGAACTGCTAGCAGTGGTATGGGCAGTGGATCGTTTCAAACATTACTTATTAGGAAAAGAATTTGTAATAGTTACTGATCATAAGGCACTAACATCTGCCTTAGAAGGCAACAGGTCTAACAAAACATATCAACTAGTTTAACAAGGTGGGTGGATAGATTACTGCCATATCAATTCAAAATTGTCCATATTCCAGGAAAGGATATGGGGATAGTAGATCATCTATCTAGAGAACCAACCGGAGAACCTTGGCCGGAAACAAAATTGGATGAAAAATTTGTAGTCACTTCAATTGAGTGCTTTCATAGAGCACTCGACTGTTTATACAGTCGACTGAATGATACGAATGCAACAATTCAGAGCGAAAAGGTTCTAGAATATTCTCAAAAACAGAAAAGAGAAGATAAGTTGCTAAAATCCAGGCGTAGTTGCTATAGCAACAAAACGGTCAAAAACCGAACAAAGCTCGACCGGAACGAGAACGGTGAGCATTCAGATTTTTTGACTGACAAGAACGTGTTGATTCAGAAAAACTCTCTTGTCAATTTCAATAGAGCAATTCAGTCGGTTAATTTAGTCAAAAACAGAAAAATAAACTCAGAAAAAATGGAGGAGGGAAAGATAAAGAAGAAGACAGTGAGAATAGGAGACTGTAGGACACAGGAGGAGAACGATCAAGTAGCAGAAGCAGAAATAACCGAGACTACATTCCATCGAACATGTCGAATTAGAAGAGGAACTCTAGATACAACGGAAGACAGCTTTGACGAGGACAGTTGTACTGCACGGGCAGCAATATGGAACCAAGACGCTGAGGAAACGAAAAATTTGCTATCGATTTGGGACCTAGTCAGTAAGGATCAAGAGCTACCAGGAAACATCAGAGATCTAGAAGCAATGACGCAGATGGTAACCAGCAGCCCGAGAGGTTCACCAACGAAATCAATCATAGAGGTGGACTTAACAGCGGAGGATGACGATCTAGGTCCGGAAGTGAGCGAAGTACAACCTTCGAAAAGAATTAACGAACGGCAAATACAATTGGAAAGCGCATTAGCAGACGTAGGAGACACCGGAAGCTTTAGCTTATCGAAACTATTCGATAAAACGCTGTTGGCCGAACTCATATCGGAGGATGTGTGGATGGACCGATTACGTCGCGTAATAGAGAGGAAGGATCGGGCAGGATTTGAGCTTATGGGCCCATACACAAACCCGCTGTGGAACCAACTCTCAGTAGTCGACGATTGCATTCTCGTAGATAACAGGATAGCAGTACCAGCTCAGTTGCGCCAAGCAGTGTTGAAGCGCATCCATAGAGGACATCCGGGGCAGGAGGCCATGATTGACGTGTCAAATTATTTGTGGTGGCCCCACATGCATAAGGATATCGTAAACCTAGCTGAAGAGTGTAGAGAATGTACACACTATGGTAAGAATGCAAAATATATTTTACCGAAAAATTCTTCACAACCACTGCCACTGCTATCGCAGCCAGGGCAGGAAGTTCAGTTAGATTACGCAGGACCTTTAGAAGATCATAAAGGAAAGAAAATCTACTTATTGGTAGCAATTGATCGGTTTTCAAAGTTTCCGTCGGTGAAAGTAACAAAATCAACGGGGGGGGAAATCAACCAAAAAAATTCCTAAGGTCATTCATAGATACACACGGCATACCAGAATCGATAAAAACCGACCAATTTTCCGGATTCAAAGGAAAAGCCATGAAAAAATTCTGTCTCGAACACAATATAGAACAAAAGTTCTGCCCGGTGGGACCACCGCGGGTGTGGCCTAGTAGAGAGAACAATTCAAACCATTAAAAGGCGCTTGGGGGTGATGTTACTGGAAGAGAATGTAAAGTCAATAAAACTATGCCTCAGTACAATCATTAGGGACATGCGGTGGATAAAACAAAAGACCATACAGAAATCACCGTTTGAAGCACACTTCGGTAGACTACCAAAAACGGAATTTAAAATCATACGAGATAAATTTGTAGAATTCTCTGATAATTTAGATAAACAGCATCTGGAGAGGTCGGCCCTAACCGCAAGTCAACTCAAGAAAAGGATTGACCAATCTCGGGACTCACTAAAGATTGTAAAAAAAGGGCAGAAAAGCAGAGAGGTCAGCCCCCTATTCAAACAAGCCAGTTTGACAACTCAGGAGAGGAACAGAGCAAGAACTCTACGGAACATATTGGAGGCGAATGCGGACTGGAACGCAGAGCGACGCAGATATGACGGACCCAGCCTCTCACAACTAGTGGATACCACAAGTACAATCGACCCTGAACTGAGGAAGGAGTTACTCTACTCATGGGAAAAAGGATTTGTAGAGGACAAACCAAAGGGGTCGGAATGGAACAGCCAAAATCTCAGCCGCAGGGACGAAACGAGGAGAAGTGGAGCAGCACTGACAAAGCCATTCAAGGGGAAGGTCGCTTTCGATTCACCCAAGACAGTGACAACAGCTGCAGGAGCAGTCTACAGAAAAAGTGATCTGGTGAAGTTACAAGGTTCTCCTACGATATCACCCAAGGGGGGACAAATCAGAAGGAGAAGGACAAAAGCCCACTGGAGGAGCCGAAAAGCAAACACCAGAAGAAAGACGACGAACTCTTGGAAGACACGCTGTCGGAAGAAGAGGACTGGAAAACATCGAGAGAACAGACGAAAGAATTATTCCAAAACAGCGAGGCGGTCGTAACATCACGTGATACACCGGTCGGCGGGGGACTCAACTTAGCAATCAAGCGAGCGAAGCCCAATCTCGGGGGCCCCAAGACACAAGAACAGGTGGCGCTAAACCCGATAGGGGAATCACGAGATAAAAGAGACCAAACACTCAAAAACAAGGGTAAAGAGAAAAAGAAAGCTGCGATAGCAGCAGAAGAAATTGTTAATCCAAAACAACCAGATGTAGATCAAGCTGATCGTGCAGGCAGTTCGGGCACCAAAAGTGTACCTTCTAGGAAGCGCATAACAAGAGACACGTCACCCGGTTCAATCTTGAATGCGTTCCAGAAACAAGACATGGGGGAGGAAGAATGGCAAAGCCTAGCCGATCAAGTGCTGACTAGAGGTCTGCAAAGGACAGCGGATGAGATCATCAAATCCAGGGTGGCAGATCAAAATGAAGGTGAACTTGGATCTCCGTCAGGAATTTGGGACGACTCAGTGGTTGACGATCAAGGAGGCACAAATGTCAGGCGCAGTAAACGAACCACGAAAAATCAGGGGCCTAAAAGATTGGGTAGCCCCGTGAAACACTCGGTCAAATATATTTGCGCTGACGACGAGGCAGCCATTAACGAAATGGCCCTAGAGCAGTACCGATCTGGTCTGGCGAATGTAAAAACAGACAAAAATAACCCAATGGAGACCCGTTTGAAGCTTCTAGAACGCCACTTATTTAGAAAAAAATTTGGGTATGCCGCCTTGGATACGACACAGCCATGGAGTACTCAATGGAAAGTGCCTTTAGAAATCAAGAAAAAATAAACAGAGAAGAAAAACTGATAGTTAAAATAAACTCAAAAGGAAAAACAGTCATGCACCAATGGCACCACAAGAAACTGAGCTGAAAACTCATATTATTGTGATTTATAAAATTTTAAACGTATTAGATAAAATTTTATTTGGTCCCAGGGGGAATGTGGTATTGCAGCATCTGTAAGTACACAACCTTGAGGACAGTTTGCTAACTACTGCATCTGCAGTAACCATATGTGCTAACTATATCTATTACGTTATTATTATATAAGTGGTCAAGGTCATTCGATGTTCGTTTAACGTTAAGGTTGAATTGGTCAGAGTTATCATATCTCATGCTGAACAACAGTAACCAATCTCAGCTCCTAACTTCAGAAAAAGATAAAATCAACAACAGTAAATTTACAGCTTCTATCTTACTTTTGTTCCTCAACACGCTACGCAGCTTAGGGATATCACACTGCCAATGACTTTTTCTGCAGCAAAACATTCGCTTGTTTCGAGTGATTCATCGTTTTGGAATCTTAAAACCGGTTTAGTTTGGATTAAGCTTTTTTTTACTGAGTCCAAAAAATAGTCTCAAGAATTTATTTTTATTGATTTTATTTCAACCTTCAATTTTTGTTCCGACTTTCGATACGAAAGTAATGGAATAGTTGTGCTCGGGGTGGGTTTTTTTTTCTTCAGACAAATTTCGACTTTTTAACTAGCCAATTTTGACGGAATTTTTTTATATCGTTCGAAAGCTATTGTTGTCCTGAGCTCAAATTTGAAAAGATATTTCACCTGTGATCACTTTTCGTAAAGTTATGGGGGTTTAAAGGTTGCAATTTTGAACAATTTGGGACAATTGACGCGCGATATATTTCGCGCTATTAACGCGCAAGCGGAGAGTTAATCCGTCTTAAAATCGTTCCAAATTGGTTGAAAGAAGCTTAATTGCCATAATTGATTTGTGACAAGGAGCGAAATCTATCCTTTTGTACTTTATATGGCGTGTGGGGGGATGATTTTCAAAAAAAAATTTCAAATTTTAGAAAAAAAAAGTTTCATTTTATTTTATTTCATTTATTTTTTTTAATGTTATTACTGCTCCATAAAACCTCAAAAGGCAGTCGGAACATTCAGTGCTTCGTGCTGATACGAGCATTCTTGTTGTTCCGACTTTCGATACGAAAGTAACGGAATATTTGTGCTCGGGGTGGGTTTTTTTTTCTTCAGACAAATTTCGACTTTTTAACTAGCCATTTTTGACGGAATTTTTTTTATATCATTCAAAAGGTATTGTTGTCTTGAGCTTAAATTTGAAAAGATATTTCACCTGTGATCATTTTTTTGTAAAGTTATGAGGGTTTAAAGATTGCCATTTTGGCCATTTTGACCAGTTTGGGACAATTAACGCGCGATATAATTCGCGCTATTAACGCGTAAGCGGAGATTGAATCCGTCTTATAAATCGTTCCAAATTGTTTGAATGAAGCTTATTTGCCATAATTGGTTTGTTACAAGGAGCGAAATTTATCCTTTTGTACTTTATATGGCGTGTGGGGTGATGATTTTCATAAAAAATTACAAATTTTAGAAAAAAAAGTTTTCATTTTATTTTATTGCATTTAATTTTTTTAAATGTTATTACTGCTGCTCCATAAACCTTAAAAGGCAGTCGGAACATTCAGGGCTTCGCCCTGATACGAGCAGTCTTGTTTTGATTTCGCGACAATTGTGATTGCGTTATCTTGATTGAATTTTACTGTGGTTTAAAATTGATTAGAACAGATAAAAATCGAACCATTAAAAATCACTGGTTAGCCCTAAAAATTACCAAGGCTCAGTCTTTATCTCCATATTGTAATGAAAATGCATCTCATTTCCGTTGAAAGTAATTAGTTTGAATTTAAT